>NC_134207.1:206279709-206579709 GCF_965140235.1 Caretta caretta | reverse complement strand
AGCACCCGCAGTTCCAGCACCTGCGTGTGCCACATTTATATTTGAATTCTGTTCAGTCAGTTTTCAATCTAAGACATCTATGGTAGGGGTCTGCAGACCACAGGTTGAATTCCAAACCTTCCACCTTCATATGAAATTTTTTGGGGTCTGCAAATGAAAAAAAGGTTGAAAACCACTGCTCTGTATGAAGGTACATCTTTAATCTACTTGGAAATTGCAGGTATTGCAGAATTCTGTGGTTTGCTTGTTAAATGTTCTTGCTTTTCATAAGCATATTAAAACGGTGCTTTATGGCTGCCTTTTGGTTTCTGGATTGATTTTAAAAAGTTGGTTGTGATTTATAAAGTCTTAAATGGCTTAGGACCATAGGCAGGGCGTAATGGAAGCCAGGGGAGACCAAAGCTCACACCGCCGGGTTTGGGGGGGCAGTGGTGGATATGGGGCTCCCTGAAAAATCTCCACCCCCCCTCCCGCCACAGCTCCAGGGCTGGAGGAGCTCTCGCTCCCTGCCACGACACCAGAGCCTTGGTGGGGGGCACAGAAATTTTTCCAGTCTGGGGAGGAGGGGGCGAGAATGTGGGGGCGGAGCCTTGGGGGGAAGGGTCAGAGTAAAGGCAGAATGGGGGCAGGGACATGGGTAGAACAGGACAGGGCTGGGGGGGAAGGAGCAGAATGCAGGAGGGGCTCTGGGCTTGGTGTTCCAGCCAGGGCAGAGAGCTCCGCTGCGGTCCCAGCTGTGGCTGAGAGCTCGACCCCGGTCGGGACCAAGCTCTCAGCCCCACACCATGGCCCTGACCAAGCTCTTAGCCCTCCTACCCCCACCAGGGCAATGGGGGGAAGGAGGAGCCAACCCAGGGCCACAGGGGGGACTGAGAGCAGTGTGGGGCGGGGCCTTGGCTGGAAGAGGCTGGCAGGGGGCTAGCCTCCCCAAGGAGCAGCTTCACCCACCGCCTATGCTTCGGACCTACCTAGCTAAGACACCATCTCTCACATTCTGACATACTACGGCAGCAGGAGCCTGCAGAGATGCCTGAACTGAAGCCCCGTTGACAAGGGTGTGTGTGTGACTGGTAAGGGCATTCTTCTAGGGGCCTAGGCCTTTGGAACTCACTTCCTCCCCGGGCCTGTAACAGCCCAAGTTTCTTAGGCCTTGCATCATGTCCTGAAGGCTATCTTTTCTTCCTTGCCCCTAAGGAGATGAGTGTTGGATAGAGCAGGTAGTAGTGGTTTGGGACTTGGGGAAGTGGGTGTGAGGTTGATTAATTACTGTTATATTTATGTTGTCACGGTTTTATTTGACGGAGGAATTGACACATCTGCTTATTTAGTGTATTTTTAAAAGGACATCAAGGGTGGCCAGAGAAGTGGATGGACGCTCACTATATAGTCTGTAAACATCCTAAAAATAAATAAGATGTCAGAGAAGGAACTTGGCAAAGGAGGGGGGAGAGGGAGTAATAGCTGCCAAGCAGTAAAATCCTTTCAAATACACTACCCCACCCAAACTCCTCTTCGTCTCATGTACGCCCACATACCAGCTTGGAGCCCCAAGTTTACCCCACCCCCCAACATATCTTTTTTTTTTCTTCCTCTCTCCCCTAGAATTTTGAATCAGTTAGCCAATTCTCAGCTATGATTGCAAAGTCAAGGGCATCATCTATGACTGAGTCATGGTCAGTAGAAACTTTACTAATGAAGTAAAGGGTAAAAATCCTGTTCCGTCAGCCATGTGTCCTAGATTCCAAAAATGAAAACCCAGATTAACCTAACAGGAGGAGATAAATAATTGTTTAACTACAGTCTATGGAACTGGGTCCTAATGTACCCTTGACTACCGTTGCAACAGTAACTGAAGAATCCAGTCCCCAATAAATGATCTTAAAATAAAGACTTTATAAATACCCATGGTTTAGTGGAACATTTTAAAAAGCGATTTAATAAAAAAGTGACAGTTGTTTATAAATATGCAAATATTAATAATGTCACACAAAAGACACTACAGATACATTTTGGTAAGTAGGCTTTATATATTCCCCCAATTAGACCCCCCCAAAAAGGGACTACATAGAGCATCTTACAAAAACTGTTTCTTCCTATTGTTTGAATGATTAAAAACTTCCTCCAGTAAGGTCTCATGACCCTTTTATAGCTCCTCCCCTATCAGGGTGGAACCTGGGCCTCCGACAGATGAATCCTTTTCCTCCAGCTCCACCTCACGCAAGAGTAAAATGATCAGCTGTAGCTATGCTACTTTAGTAGCAGGGATACAGGGTCCCTTCGAAGGAAAGCTTAATTAAACTGGGAACTAGTCAAGAAAAACTCTAAGGCCCGGTCTACACACAAACTTGCTATCAATTTAACTTTGGGCTTGTCTACACCACGCAGCTTTTTGCAACAAGGCTGTGTTGACACAGTCTTGTCGCTAAAAAGTCAGCATGTGTAAATGCTCTTTTTCAGTACTTTGTCAGCACTTTTGCCGACAAAATACTTCCAGCCCTGCGAACGGCGTTAGCTTTGTGGGCAGGAGAGCGCTCCTGCCGACAAAGCCGCATTCACACTGCCACTTGCATCCGCAAAACTTTTGTCTTTCTCTGGGGGGCTTTTTAAAGTACCTGTGAAAGACAAAAGTTTTGTTGACAACTTCACAGTGTAGACAAGTCCTCTATCAGTTTCCTAAAAGCAATTTAATTATTTCAGTTCAAGTCTTCATGTGGACACTTATTGGAATAAATTGGCTAAAGTCTGTTTAGGTCAAGGTTTAAACTGGTATCAAAGTTTCTACACAGGAATTAATACTGGCTTAACTAAGTATGTTTTTAACCTATTAAATTAAACTGGTGCAATTTTGCAAAATAGTTTAATGAGTGTAACATTGAATATGGACAGGGCCTTAATGAAGACATCCAGGCAAGAAGCAAAAGCTACTTTTTAGTGGAAGTCTTCTCCCCCTAAAATGTATCTAGGAAAACAGGAGTGTCTCCACTAACAACTTTTAAAAGAGGAGAGAAAAAGACAAACAAACAACAATTGTAACCAGGCAGAACTCATAGTCTTGCCTACAGAAAGTGTTTTCAATACTATCTCTAGCCCCCTCCTACAGCCACCTAGGGTGAAATTCTGACCCCACTGAAGTCAATTTGAATTTTGCATGACTGGTAAACCAAGACTGTGAAAAAGAATAAAGATGCCTCTCAGAACAGATCCTCCACTGATCTCTCTCCGTTTTCTAAGAGCAGCAATAGGATCAAGTTGAAAAGTAATACTAGGAGAGCCCATACAAAAAAACCCACTCTCCCATAATTAGGGCTTCTGATTTTCAGTATTAAAATGATAAATACCATTACACACACACACACACACACACAGTGACATTGGTGTTTATCCCATAAACAGTAAAACACTGGAAATGGTTAATTGTATCTAAGGGCTTGTCTACACTACACAGTAATGCAGACTACAGTGGTGTGATTTCTAAAGTGCGCTAATGTGTTGTACATTAACTGGTCTGTGTACACTCTGCTGCTGAGCACTAAAGGTTCCCTACTGCATTTCAGTGTAGTCCTGTTTGAAACAGTACTGTTAAAGCAGACTAGGAAACATTATAAAGATTACTCATCACATACTGTACTCAGAGTCCTGTAATGAGTAATGTATAGTATATATGAATCTTTACAGTATATACAAAGAGAAAGCCCTGAAAACCCTGATTTTTTGAACATCTACATAAAACTCAATAGTTAAAAATAACCCCCCAAATTAAAATTAATAAACCCCCAAAACCAGAAGTCCTACCCATAATCCAAACATTCCACCTATCTGTCCCATGTATCTTAATTACCAACCCTAATGTATTTGGGCTGTGTCTACACCCAAATTTTCACTCATTTAGCTAAACCATTACAAACTCCTATATGGTTACATATTTTGGTTGAAGAATGGCTTATTCTGGTTTAGTTTAAACATGTTCCTAGTTGACTTTACCTATACTGAAATAAACCAAAATAACATCATCCACACAGCCTTTTGCACCAGTTCAGTTAAATCAGTTTAAAAATCACACCGCAAGGTCTAGACAACACCTCTTGAAAGTATGTCAGCCATAAAATTGAAAACGTCTTTGTGCAGACATCACTTTCCTCTAAAAGCAAAGTCAGTAGTCATCCTATCCTGAAGGAGGGGGATGCTTCATTGGGGCTTTCCTCACCTTCCCACAGATGGGAGCGTCTGCTAGGCCACATTGCTGAGCAGTATCGTGGCAGGTGATTTTTTATACTATTGTGACGGGTTATCCGGGGTACAACCTGGAACTGGGGTACCGCTGTGCCCCCTTAACTCTCTGTTCTGGACTGACTCTCATAACGCTTTGCTAGTGACAAGCAGCAAACCCCTCGAGGAGCTGTCATCACTCAGAACAACAGCAGGTGGAGCCCCACGCCCAACTAGATTACATGAAGGCACCCAAAGCCTCTCATGAATCACACAGGGAAAGGCACCAGCCAATTCCCCCCAGTTCCCCAACCTTGCACCCCTGATCTGTACTGTCCTGCCCTGATTAAAAGCCTGGCCAGTATAAATTCATAATCCAGTCTGCCCCTCCCTTAGTGTGGAGAGGACACATACACGCCTTTGTAACTGAGCTGAGAATTCCCTAGCACTTCAAGCAAAATAAACTGTTTTAGGTAAAATATAAAACAAGTTTATCAGCTACAGAAAGATAGATTTTAAGTGATTGTAAGTGGTAGGCGTAAAAGGACAGAGATGGTTACCAACGAAAATGAAAAAAAAAAAGAACAATCTAAATCTTAAACCTTATTACAGTAGGCAGCATTTAGATCAAGCAATGTTTTCACCCCACTGGATGTTACAGTCCTTACTGTACAGACTTTCCCCTGAAGTCTGGACCAGTCTCCTCAGATGATCTTTGTCTTCTCGGCATTCTGGTTGTTTCCAGTGTAGGTGGGGGAGGAGAAAGGTCAAGACATGCTGCAACTGTTCCTTGTTTTATACCCTTGGTCCATGTTCCTGGCAGACACTAGCCCAGGCATGTCCTGGTGGGCTTTGCTGAGTCACAGTGATTGAGCATTTCCCACTGTGTGGTGCTTGCATAGTTGAGTCATACAGTTGATTAATGGGCGGCCAACATGTACCTGGGCAGGGATCCTCTGTATGACACAAGCAAACTTCAGGAACAACCATACAGCACAATCTTTCTCATATGATATCTTACATGGCATGCTTTGTATGAAATATCACAACCACATATGAATGATGAATGTGGGGTTCCAGGGTGTCATTCAGAGTGTCACAATTAAATGAACAGTGATTGTGTTGGAGGTGCAGAGTAGGGGAAGAGGGAAATAATGTTAATTTCCCAATGACAATGGCATTTTTAAAATTTATTTTGAAAGCCTGGGCTCTGTCTTTGTTTAGACTGTAAGGTTCTTGAGCAGGGACTCTCTCTTTCTTCTGTGATTTTAGAACACCGAGCACAATGAGGCACGGTCCATGACTAGGGCTCCTGGTTGCTACAATACAATCAAACATCTTTGCACTGGCAAATTATGACCCGATTACTGTGGGTTTAAGTTTGCATCCAAATTTATCTGTGCTTGAAGTTTACAATTTACAGAAATCTAAGAGTCCAGTTAGAATTAAAGTTACTTGGATGTCTGTCTAAGTAGCCTAAATTTCAGGTGAAAATAAATGAAGGTACAACATTGCAGGCATAACAATGGAGGTCTCAATTAGTTATGATATTTCCTACTAGATTATAACTGTTTTAGTGGACAAAATGTTGATCTAGACGAGGGGTGGGCAAACTATGGGCTGGATCCGGCCCGCCAGCTGTTTTAAGCCAGTCCTTGAGCTCCCATTGGGAAGCAGGGTCTGGGTCTTGCCCCGCTTGAGTGCACTGGCCAGGGAGCAGGGTCGGGGGCTGTTCCACGCTGCTTCTGGAAGCAACGGCATAGACCTGCTCCATCTCCTATGTGTAGGGGCAGCCAGCGGGCTCTGCTTGGCACACTGCCCCCCTCCTCAATTGCCACCCTTGCAGCTCCCATTGGCTGGGAACTGTGGCCAATGGGAGCTGTAGGGGCAGCACCTGCAGACAGGGCAGTTTGCAGAGGCACCTGGCCGTGGCTCTGCATAGGAGCCGGAGTGGGGACATGCCGCTGCTTCCAGGAGCCACTTTAGGTAAGCGCCACCTGGAGCCTGCACCCCCGAGCCTCTCCCCGTACCCCAACCCCCTGCCCCCGCTCTGATCCCCCTTGCGCCCTCTGAACTCCTCGGTCCCAGCCCAGAGCACCCTCCTGCACCCCAAACTCCTCATCCGCAGCCCCACCCCAGAGCCCACACCCCCAGCCGGATTCCTCACCCCCCATGCATTCTACTCCACCACCCCAGCCCAGAGCCCCTTCCTGCACCCTGAACTCCTCATTTCTGGCCCCACCCTGGAGCCCACAACCCAACCAGAGCCCTCACCCCATCCTGCACCCCACCCCCAATTTTGTGAGCATTCATGGTCCACCATACAATTTCTATTCCCAGATGTGGTCCTCAGGCCAAAAAGTTTGCCCACCCCTGACCTAGACTGTTAGGCAGTTCCATCCCATTCTCTTTAAAAAAATTGACTAAATTTTCTTCAACTTCTGTGACTTTAATCTACTCTCTCCAGAGAAACTCAACCAAGGAAGAGTATACATAAAGTGCATAGAAACTAGTATGTAACTTGTAACCCTACTTAAAAAAACTAATGATATAAACACTATATTGGCAGCAATAAATAAATTGGACAGATAAGTGTCCTTTATTTTCTTCAAGAGGGAATGTCCACCACAATGTGGCTTTTCCCACTTTATATTTTCCCCTGAAATGTCCCATGTAGAAGTGGTCATCCCTCAGCTCAGGAGGTCTAGCCTATGTAAAATCTGCTTGAAACGTTTGCCAGAACAGTACATTCAGCATGCTTTGTGCTCCTAGTTTTTGAAAACCATGGAAGCTTTATTCCCATGTGACCTAACAATGTGACTTTAAATGTTTTATAAGTGCAGATTCTTCCCTGTAATGGAATGATACATGCATTGCTAGGGGATAGTAATTTAACATACCATTCCTGACAGTGCATTGAAGGAGCTTCTAGTGAACACATTTGGTGTATCTCTCTGGGAAGGAAGCTCTCTAGCCAGTCCATATCTGGAACAGAAGCAGGGATTGTGATGGGGTGTCCACCTCCACACAAGGCTTGAAAGGGTTAAGTTGACCAGGTGGCCAATTAACTCCCCAGGCTGCACCTGGAGGAGGAGCTGGGGAGAAAGGATTGATTAAATGAGGCTCAGCTAGGTAGGAGCAGGAGGGACATGTATGAAGCCCAGGAGCTGAGAGCAGAAGGGGGCTACAGAAAGGCTGGCTGTAGTTACTCTGGGAGGAGGGAGTTAGTGAACAAGGGAGGAGGTAGGAGAAGGCTCAGGGGGAAGCAGCAAAGTAGGACAGTGCAGGCCTTATCTGTTGACTAGAGGGCCCCTGAAATGGAACCCGGAGTAGAGGGCAGGCCCAGGTTCCCCTGCCAGCCACTGGGGATGTGGCACAGGCCAGGCAGAGGATCTGCCTGGGATGGTTTGTCCTGGAAATACTTTGTGAGACTACCTCTGGAGGGGGAACAGATATGTTGACCAGTCTAGAGTGCTGAGTTACAAAGAAGAGGCTGCAGTTCCTGGAGTGAGAGGGGCTGTGGGGCAAGACAGGACGGGAGAGACACCACCAGGGTGCAATGTCTGGCTGGAGCTAATCCCCAGGATGGCCAGCAGGAGGTGCCACCAGTGGGGAGTGCACCCCATGACAGAGATATTGCCACATAACATACAGAAAAGTTTATAGTATGAAAGATACACATCCTGGCAGGCTAGAAAAAGTTGACTTAGAGAATATCACCAAGGTGAGATAAACCGATCTTCTGACAATAATAGTGAGAGATGTGTTGTTTACCATATATTTTTAGTTTAAATATAAAATTGCCCAAACAGACCAAATACTCCCCCTAGGTGGATGGGATTTAAAACTCACAGCTGGCAGATGACCCTGAAGGGACAGAGTGGAAGATGTGCCCCACTAGAAGCTTTTCTAAGGGAGTTTCATGGGGCCCCAGCTCTACATGTTGGCAGGAGGTGGGACTGGGAAATGCCTGCATAACATTGGTATATTCCATGCAATGCTGAGTTGAACTGTATTACCTGCAAGGGTTCCTCCTCTGAGCTATGATCTCTTTCTGAGAAGAGAGGATTTTTCATGAGCAGTGCAGCCCCTGCAGCAAGGTTCCTTCAAGTAATACCGAAGTGGGGCTTCAGGAAACCAACTGGGAGGCAGTACAGAGTCACCAGGAATCAATGGTTCTGAACCCTCTGCCTCTTGTGGGAGAAGAGGAGCAGCCCTACCATCCCTGACAGAAGGAGTAAGACATTCCATAAGCAGAATTGCTAGTCCTGTATATGGGAATAACATAGGATACAATTTTAAGTGGATGGGCATGGTGAGGAAAGGAGCAGTATTTCAGGGTATTTTTTTAAAAAAATATCTACAAATAAACCTCCTGCTGGACAAAACCAGATTTCATCTTTATGATAGAAATGGTTCAGAATGGGTTGGCATGTTGCTGTGGACATGAATCTTCTAATGAGACAACATTTTGTCTACAAATATTGTCAGTCAACATCAAGCCAAGCTGTAATGTCTGAAATCACTGAATTCTGTCAGTTATACTCATGGTTAAGGGTGACTACTATTGGTGATTACAATTAGCGTGGATGACTCTGAAATGGAGAAAACAATGTGAGAGGAGATTGATTGATTGATTTTAAAAACTGGATACAATATAGTTGACATGGATAGATGGCAGACAATATTAACTGAGGCCTCCTTCAGGAAAGCACTTGAAGTGCTTAAATCCATTTTTATTCAGGACAGCATTTAAGTACATGTTAATTTGTAGTTTGAGATGACATACAAAAACATTGAAGTGTTAAGAATGCAAAAATCAAACGACCCCCGCTTTCCACCAAAGTATTTAGAAGGTAGTAAATGCCAGAATTAATGTTTTCTTTGAATGGGCAATCTTAAATCAATCCTCTTGTGCATAGCATTATGATAGTTTTGCCCAGAAGTCTGTGAGGGCTAGAGATAGAACACAGATAGCCTGGGTCACAGGTGTGCCAGACATGACAATGTCCTGTAATATCCTGGACAAATCTTATTGAATTAAGTTTAACATCTTTGGAGTTCATTGTATTAAAATGCCAACGTTTATGTGCTATTATGGGATTGTATTGGAATTTTTTTGAGGAAGACCTGATTGTTATAGTTTTAGGGACATTTTATAAACTTCAAAGTGTTATTTCCTCCTGAGGTAGGACAATGTATGCAGAGTGGGTTTTCTAGAAAGTACTTGGGAGGAAGGAAATGCTCATTCTCACCTCTGAAGCCAGCCTTTTGAAGCCACTTGGGGACAGAAATTGACTGAGCTAGAGTGCCCAGGAGCAGGTAATCAGTAGTTAAAGACCTCCACACTGAATAAAGGATGGTCTGAACTTTTCATGAGTGTTCTTGTTCAGAGCAAAGAATCACAGCTGAGTCATGGGCAGCTAGACCTAGTAGCAGAGCAAGAGTTCACAGTCACAGGACAGGAGTCAGCTGGGTCAGAACATCAAGAGACAAACGGGAGATCAGGAACCACAAGTCAGATGCCAGGAATCAAGCCATGTTTGGATGCCAGGAAATCAACCCAAAGAAACACATAGTCCAGAACAGGGAGTATCCCAGCTGCTCAGAGAGCTTCCTGGTCTGCTGCAGGCTGGTCCACTGGCCCTACTTTTGTCAGCTGCTGTGGGACTCCACCAATTGGACCTCAGGGATGGAGCCTCACACTGGGGCTTGGCTTCATGGGTCCCAGGTAAGCAATTGTCAGCAGACTGCCAGGTAAATGGTTGGAGTATAGTTGCTCCCATGACCTCAGTGGGCCTGGGTTTGAGACCTATGGATCATGATGCAAAGGGTCTGATGAGCTTGAAACCACAGGGAAAACCTCTGGGTGGGGGTTGAAGGACTGCTCCTGCTAGAGCCCATGTTGGAACTGAGGTGATTTCTGGTAAGCTTGTTAGCATGTATGTAGGTTCTTTTATTGTTCTTAATGGTTTCTCTGTAATGCTTTTACCTTAAGAATAGAATATGCTTGCTTAGAAAGAGCTGTGTGGTAACTTACAACTGTGGCAATTGCTCTGTGTACTTTCTCTGAGGAGAAAAGTGAAGGATGTCTGCTTAGGCAGACTGTCTTTTGCTGGGAATAACACTGTGAAAGCAGGGGACTGGCCATCCTGGAAATACCATCAGGAGGAAGAGAGACACAGTTCTTCACCCAAGAAAGGCAATGGCTGGGGAGCCAGAAGACTGAGAGTGAGTGCTGTTGCTGGACCATAGAGGGGGCATACAGGCACAGTTGTCCTGAACTGTGAAAACAGTCCAGTGCCCTAGAAACAAGAGTACATCTTTTCTTTTCTTGCAATCATCTGCCTCAATCACTGCCCATCCTCTGTACTGAATGAGGAAAAGATCCTGTAGAACAAGTAGAATGTGATCATATGATGAAAGACACTATCATGTGTGTGCACAAGGAAGCACAATTAAGATTGCCTGGGTAACCTTAATTCTGGTATTTAATTTTAATTAAATTTAATTAAAAAAATAAACCTTAATTATGGCAAAGTAACAAACAACTGAAAGCAGGGGTTTGTAATGAAAATGTTAGGCAACTTTAAATATGGGTACCACTCTTAGCTCTGCCTGTTACAAACAAGGATGAAAAAGGAACCCTATGTAACTTGCAGAGTCATTACATAATTTAAATGACATTACTTAAATATCCATTACAGTTGCTTCTTAACGAGAAATGGACCTAAACCTTAGTCGAGGGGTTCTCAAACTGGGGGTCATGACCCCTCGGGGGTTGTGAGGTTATTACATGGGGGGGTGGAGGGTCACGAGCTGTCAGCCTCCACCCCCAAATCCCGCTTCACCTCCAGCATTTATAATAGTGTTAAATTAAAAAACACTTTTTTATATTTATAAGGGGGAGTCAGAGGCTTCCTGTGTGAAAGGGATCACCAATATAGAAATTTGAGAACCATGGCCTTAGTCCATTCCCTGAAATAAATATGTTAAGAAATTCAGCTACAGAATTCACCCCTTCAAGCCCCTCTCATTGCTTCTCCTTCTCTCCCAGCTTTAGATGTAGAGTCAGAGGTCCTGGTGATCTCCCTGCTGGACACTGCCACTTTGTGAGTGGCTATATACTGCTGCTGAAGAAAGTGCTATGGACTCCCCATGAAAAGTAGTTCCTTGTAGAGCAGGAGAGGGTGGCTGGCTTCCTCCTAATGATTCTGTCTTCATATAAGAAGACTGCAGTATGATGGAAAGGAGGAGGAAGCCGGTCCTGAACAGCCCCTCCTAATGTTTGAACATTCTGGGATAATTTGGACGAGCTGAATCTTTGCTTAAGGTTCATTTATCACTTCCCATAATACTCAAGTATGATGAACTTATTAAAATATTTTTTTTAGTGAATTTAGTGTTGATTAAAAGTGCCAGACAGGTAACCCTCAATGCTGAAGTCCTGTAGCTCAGAATAGGTACCACATGGGTGGTAGCAGTGTAAGCTTACACATTGTTCTATGAATGTGCCTTAACCCTGATCTGGAGGGGCCATCTCTAAGGGTGTGAGAATAGGTCAATCTCCAGGTCCATTCATTCTTCAGCCTCTCAGCTGAAACTGCCAATAGGGGCCCAGCTGTTGTGGTGTTTTTGAGATATGGACAATTGTCCACTAGCAGCTGAGACCCAACTCATTTCACATAGAGCATATAGTAGTCATCAGATGGTAACCCAATATTTGATCATTATCTACCTACATCAGATTGGAACTAGTGACTAGAGTTGAAAGGTCACAGATCCCATCACCAGTAACATGAGCTATCCATTCCCCTACTCAAATGTTTTATAATACATTGTGAACTCATTATGCAGTTAAATCATTTTACAGTGGGCTCTGCTATACTAGCTAAGGAAAATTCTAAAATATTATGTATCAAATTATAATTAGTTACACCATTGCAAATCCACGTACGGAAATGGAGTTTCTAGATTTACAACAGTATAAATGAAACAAAAAAGTTGGTCCCTTTATTTTTATGATAATTTTATTCTCATTTTCTAGATACATTAAATATACCACATTTTACTTCTGGATGGCATTTCCTCACAGCAAGTGAGTCCTTTCCAAATAATTTGTTTTCCACTTCCAACACTTGCAAAGTTGCTGTCATTAAATTATGCCATACTGGAAACATTTGCCATTAACTTCATGTATGCACCTGGGTATTGAAGTGAACTGGTGTTAAAACACAAAAAAAAATGTGGGTTTTAGTCTCACTAAAAGCTTTTTTCTTACACTCTGGTCTTTTAGAACCTGATGCACTCCCACTGAAGTCAATGGAAAACCCCTTATTAACATGAAGAGGAATTGGACTGGATCCTTAACGTATTGAGACAGGCATATACCGCTTTCTCTGCTTTGATATTATAGATGTTTAAAATAGAGGACAAACTGCATTTTTATAAATTTTGAGGGAAATAGTTATACGAGAATACAGAAATTCACATGTGGGAACAAAGGCTTTGAAATCAGGAACTTTTCCCACCTTGGTCAAATGCATTTGCAATAAGCCACACATAGCTTGTGGGAAATATGAGTGAGAGGCTGTTATGATGGGTCAAGTTACATAATGGACTCACGTTCATTCCAAAGTGAACATTGACACATTACAGATTTGGCAGCAGAAGCAGCTGGTGTGGTTAAGTTAGGTAGGTGCCTTGGAAATATTTGAGTAAGCATCTCTCTCTCTCTCTCTCTCTCTCTTTAGCATACAGTCTTATACTATTCTCTTTTCCTACACTTCATAAAATCACTATGATTTGACAAAATTGATGGTCCCTTTTCTAAGAGAGCTCCAGGATTGTCATAGCAAGCATGCTGCAGGTCAGGACTCAGGTCATTTAGCAGAGCTGTGGTGAAAAATTTATGTAGTCCCTGCCCGTAGAATGTCTGAGCACTAAATACACCAACAAAATAATAAGAAGACTGGTCCAGAGCCTTAACATGTTCAAGAAAACAAAAGCCCCTGATATGCACCCAGATTTTCTGTGTATTTTACCAGAAAAGAGGATTAGCTGCTATATGAACAGAAAAGACTTGGTGTTGGTATGTGTAGCATTCTATAAGGTAGCGTAGATATAGAGGTGAAATCCTGGCCCCACTGAAGTTAATATGAGTCTTGCTCTTCACTGACTGCTGAAGGATTACTCATGTCTGCTGGGATTTCTGTCTGAAAAAGAGTTTGGCCATCATTCAAGATGTATGATTTTGATGCAGACAAGTTTAAATGTTTATATCAGAAAACCACCATCTCAACTAGAATTAATTGGCACCCTACTTGGCTGTCTTTGCAGGGAGGTCAAGGACTCCAAGAAAAGTGTGAGTGAAGCTAGCTCTGTTGCATATGCTGAGTACCTGTAGATAAGCAGAGAACTTGAAAGGCGCCATATTGAGGGCTATGGAGACTCTAAACTATTCAAAAAGGCCAGAAATCTGAAAGGAAAAGATTATATGATTCCTTTCATGTTCTTAACTTCTAGTCTTCTGCATAAGGTCACACAGTTTCCTCAGACTAGGTTTCTCTTAATAGATAGGACACCTTCCCTTTTTTTCCCTGCACTTAATCATTTCATCCTCCATTATATAGTCTATCTGCCCTCTGATGGTCGTCTTTTTGATCTTTGGTTTTACTTTACATTTCTAGGGGACTTCTTGACTATTTTATATTTCCTATTTTCAGAATGCTAGATGAGCTTATGATTAAAGCATCACCTTCCTACATAGTTTTTTAGCCCGAGTGATTCTACAGTCCAATTTTAGTATTAGATGAGACTAGGAATTTTTGCAGTCATGAAAAGACAGAGTTATTATAGTATTCACTGAGGTGAACACTATGGTTAAGTTTAAAAGGTGCTTCCATTTTAAATGAAACTCCTTTTGTTATAACTGCCTGAAAAATATTCCTTCGTGAATGAAACTACATGTTTCAAATTCCAGGATGATTGTGATGCAGTTCAGGGTGCAGTCCAGACCAGTAAGGGGTTGTGTCAACACTTGCCATGTAACCCTGGGTGCCTTACAATCACTGTTCCCTCTAATTTTTTCTATCCATGTGCAGAATACATTTTTGTTATGTGCACCAAGGTATGTGTGGATGTGTGCCACCAGTAGAAACAAAAAACCTAGATATAATATATATTTTTAAAAAGTTACCATAGGGATAATTATTCCAGCCAGGACAGGTTAGACATTTTAGAACTCAGTGCTCAAAGAATTAAATTTAAGTGTAAGAGAAATAAAAATTATGAAATGCATAGACCAGTCAAAACACTAAAATAACACTTTGAAAGAATAAAATTACAGGGAATATATGTGCATTGCAGGAAGTATCAAGTACCAACAACAATAATACAAATATGTGTTGAGAGGTGAGGGTGAGAGAGATAGTGTGTGAGACACTGTGTGTGTGTGTGTATGTGTGACAAAGAGATAGTGTGTGTGCTGACTGCTGGGGATGTTTCCAAGAGATGCCATGCACGGTCTCTTTAAGACACTCACTAAAAGCTCTCCTGGTCTGACCTGAGCCCTGTTGTCTTCCCTCCCCTGCTCTGCAGAGATGGGGTACATGGGCAGGGGGAGGGGAGAGAGACAGAGACTGTGTAGCTGGCTGCTGGGGAAATCTCAGAAAACAGTGCAATGTCTTGTAAAGAAAGGCACTCAGCCACTCACCGTTCACTGCAGCAGTTCTCCGAGTCCTGAGCCAGGTTGTGTTCCCTCTGCTCTGCAGAGATGGGGTACAGAGGTGGGGGGTGGAGGGGGACACCCTGACATCAGCACCCTCCTCTTCCCCCACCTGCACAGCCAGCAAGAGCGTCCCGGGAGTGAAGCAGCTGCAGGATGGAACAATGGTTGGGGGGAAGGGGCACCTGAACACATGCTGCCGGCTGTACATGCTCCGCTAATCAGATGGGTGGCATTTGAATCTCTCCTGGGCGGCCACCCAAGTGTGCAGCTTACAGGGAACACAGTTTACAATGCTTTGTTGCATACCAGAACTCTCACAATCAGCCTACGAGCATGCAGGTCAAATCCTGAGTGTCGGTGTGTGAGACATTCCTGGTTCAGCAGCTCTACTCTGGCTTCCAGCAGCCTTAGTTACTACTTGCAGGGTGACCCCAACACACTCCCAGTCCCAAGTTCTCCCTAAACAGTGTACTCTGTAATGTCCAGCCTTCTGCTGGACAGTTCAGAGAAATAATAAGGTTCATTTGTACCTTTAAAGACACAAAAGCCACCAGTTTATTAACTTAATCTTCCCTTGAAAGTCAGAACTGAGTGGGTTTATTTTAAAAATAAACAACTGTATTAACAAAATATACATAGGATTAAGTGAGTTCAAGTATAAGGAATGAAGATACAGTTACAAGTTAAACAAAACAAAATATACTTTTAAGAGTCTAAAACTTAATCTATCTAGGTATATGTTTTGTTCAAGATGTTTTTTCTCACTTATATTCAGTTCCCAGAGGACAACAATTCCCCGCCCCACTCTCCTTGGTTGAAGGACCCATCTTTCTCACTTTGCAAGAGCTCTGTTTCCTTGTGACAGTCTAGTGATAGATGCCAAAGGTGGCTCCTCTCCTTGCTTATATCTTCCAAAATTCAATGACTTTGCTTCAAGAGGCAGGATGACCTCATGCTGATCTTCCATTCCTGTGGACTTCTCATCCCCCTGTAAGTAAATAGGGCTTCCATTGTTTTGATTCCCTCACACTTAATTTACATAGGAGACAGGTACATAGCTGCCTTTTCACCTGTCTGGGAGGGAACCTGTTTCTCCCTGTTTGGCTACAAACTTTAAAACATAATATCATTAAGTATCCATATTTCCTTTCATAGTGTTAATACATATATTTGATGATGATATTACTCACCAGTGTGCCATTTGCTTTTAGAAAAGACCTCACTCTGTACACTTTTGTAATTCAGTTGACCCAATTGCTTATCACTTGAGGTTCAACCCCCTGTCTTTATAGACCAGTAAACCTTTGAAATGGATTCTTCTGTGGGTTACTCCTTAAAGTAAAGTTTATTCAAGCTGTGAGAAAGGCAACATGGAGTCTGGTGGTGAAGGAAGCTCCATGGTCCTTCTTCCCCGACTTGTGTTTGCTGAAATGCAAATTGTTCTGTTTCCTGCCATCTCCTCCACCTGCTGTCTTGATGGTCTTGAAGTAAACACACATTCCTTTGTGTAGGATAGACCTGTTTAACAATTACCCGACATACCTGATTCGCACATACTTTTGTCATAATTCCACCATATGTTCATACCTCTAAATATACACCACATACATGCACCGTGAAAGAATATTAATGCTCAGGGAGTTGTTAGTTTTCAAATGATACCTCACAAGACATATTTTGCACAAAGATTATTACAGAAGTGTGTAGGATGTGAATATAGGGGCACTTAATGTTACCACGATGAATTATTATTACTCATTATTTGTATTACTGTAGAGCAGGGGTGGGCAAACGTTTTGGCCAGAGGGCCACATCAGGAAATAGAAATTGTATGGCGGGCCATGAATGCTCACAAAATTGGGGTTGGGGTGCGGGAGGGGGTGTGGGCTCTGGGGTGGGGCTGGGGATGAGGAGTTTGGGGTGTCAGAGGCTGCTCTGGGCTGGGACCGAGGGGTTTGGAGGGTGGGAGGGGGATCAGGGCTGGGGAAGGGGTGCAGAAAGGGGTGCAGGTTCTGGCTGGGGGTGCTGGCTCTGGAGTGGGGCTGGGGATGAGAGGTTTTGGGAGCAGAAGGGTGCTCTGGGCTGCGATCAAGGGGTTTGGAGAGTGGGAGGGGGATCAGGGGAGTGGGGAGAGGCTCAGGGGTGCAGGCTCCGAGCAGTGCTTACCTCAAGTGGCTCCCGGAAGCAATGGCATGTCCCTTCTCCAGCTCCTATGCAGAGGCATGGCTCTGCATGCTGCCCCATCCACAGGCACCGACTCTGCAGCTCCCATTGGAGCACATAGGAGTTGGAGCGGGGCCATGGTGCAGCACCGACCCTGTGCCCCGGCCAGAGTGCTGAGTGCCAGAGTGGGGCTGAGCAGTGTGGTGTGGCTTGCAGGCCACCTTAAAACAGTGGCCTGCGAGCCATAGTTTGCCCACCCCTTCTGTAGAGTCTAGGAACCCTATAATAACATTTCCCAATAAGAACCCACTAGGTTAGGAATGGTATCAGAGGGGTAGCTGTGTTAGTCTGGATCTGTAAAAGTGGCAAAGAGTCCCGTGGCACCTTATAGACTAACAGATGTACTGAAGCATAAGCTTTTGTAGGTGAATATCCACTTCCTCAGATGCATGTAGTGGAAATTTCCAGAGGCAGGTATAAATATGCAAGCAAGAATCAGTCTAGGGATAACGAGGTTAGTTCAATCAGGGAGGATGAGGCCTTCTTCCAGAAGTTAAGGTGTGAACACCAAGGGAGGAGAAACTGCTTTTGTAGTTGGCTAGCCATTCACAGTCTTTGTTTAATCCTGAGCTGATGGTGTCAAATTTGCAAATGAACTGAAGCTCAGCAGTTTCTCTTTGAAGTCTGGTTGTGAAGTTTTTTTGCTGCAGAATGGCTACGTAGGTTGGGAATGGGTGATAGATGAATTCAGCAGTGCAGGTCAGAAAAGAGCGGCAATGGAATTGGGGAAAGCTGCATGTTCCTGTTGGGATTTATTGGAAATAGACCTTGACGGGTAAATAGGATTCCATCCATGATCTCCCAGAACCAGAGTCTGCCACCCTTATTCATGCTGATTAGTATTTTGCTAGTAATAGTCTCATTGATGTCGATGGGGCTGTTCACTAAGGGCCAGAGTGCTCAAGCCTCATTCAAACTGAGTAGTACCTTACTCTCAAGTACTTCCATTCATTTCAATGGTACTATCTGAGAAGGAAGTGCTACTCAGTGTGTAATAGTGTTACTACCCAGCCCCAAGTACAGTGCTGTCCCTTAAAGGTAAGGATATAAGGAGCTCTGACCCAGAGCTTGTTATTTGGACCTTTTCAGAGGTATATTTGAATGTTTAAAAATATGTTTTAAGGTTGCCTTGGAGGTGTAAATTGTGTGCGGTGAGAATGAGTGATATGGGTGTTTGGAACTGACTGAATTCCTTAACAGTTCCTTTTCAAATATTGTAACACTGGGGCTTTTTTAAAGATGTAGAACTTTTGTGAAGGGTATTGGGGGCGGGGGCGTATTAGCAGGATTCCAATGAAACAACTTTAACTGTTTTAAAAATTATTGATCAAAGTTTAATTTCTTGGTGTGTTTTCATGTGACACAGTTGTTAGCCAGTGACCCATTAAAGCATACATAATGGCAGATTTTTCTCCTTCAATCTGGCTCCTTTCAGCTATTCATAGGTGCAAAATGGTAGATACTAGCTTTGTCTGGTTTGGTGAGAATTGCCCCCATAGAGGAGAATTCTCCGCTGGTAAAAAAATTGGTATAGCTGCCAATGCTCCCCAGGCACAATGTAAGGGGCAGGAGGAGAAGGTGAAGCAGGAGCCCTGCTATGCTCTGGCATTTCTCAGCTGGAGGACAGTCCTTGGAAACTATATCCACCGGTTGTCGATTAAGGTAGCGTCTGGGTTGCTCTCACTTCTGCCTGGGCTGTTGCTGACAGAGACCACTGCCCATGCTCTCATTCTTTTGTGCATAAAGGTCTTCAGTCTCCAGAGCATCACCCCAGCACTAGTTTCCACAGAGAGACAACAAATAAAAGTTTGATCGTCTGTACAATGGGTTGAAGGAGCTTCTGTCCTCTTGAGAAAACTGTTTCTGTACCATGCACACACACCGGTCACCAGTACATACTGCACTTTTAAAATGACTATCAGTGCAGACATTGCCAGTATTTCTGAATGGGAAAAGAGGAGTTTCAGGGTTACAGGACTAGCTGCACCTCTATCCTTCGCACATTGTTAATTCTGAATGCATCCCTTCATGCCTTTTCTTCTTCTGGGGCAGAATTACACAATTCTCCCACACTTAGGCCTAGCCCTGAGCTACAGTACCCTATATATCCACTGTGCTTACCCAGCAGGTGGGACTGAGTTCAGACACATGCAGTTCTTCCTTTTGGGAGTTAGTGATCAGACAGCCTTCTTAAAGCCAATAAAGCATATATAAGAGAAAAAGGATTTTAACACAACAAACAGTCTATGTGCATGTCTATCTCACCTAAAGGTTTACCATCCTCACAATGGAAGCCTGTGAGGCCTAACTTTTTCAGACTCCACAGTGGGTGTCTACGTGTCTATGTTACTGCACGGCTAGATTATCCAAACTGAATGGAAATGTGACCTGAGAATCTCTGCCGTATATTTACTTTGTTACTGTGAATTAAATCACTTTAACTCTAACAATGTAATTCTAGAAAAACAGACATTCTGGTTTGTTATAATGGCATTGCACAATCAATACAGGGACCTTGCATCATATGAGTTTGCTACCACTCAGTGAATCAGACTATTCCCCAAGGATAATGGGTTTCAAACCCAAACATATAACTCTTCAGTGGCATGGTAGTTATTTGTCATGTTTCCGGTTGCTGCAATTAATGCAGCTTCCTTCAGTAAAGTCCATTCAATGCTCTAGTCTTGAATATCAGATTAATAATAATTTTTTAAATCTAAACCCACCACCGGAACTTGTCTGAATCCAGCAGGGCCTGGATCACCCCACTTCTCTGCAGAAATACCCATGGAAGTAGTTCTGTAGGTGCAGAAGGGGTTTGCTCTCTTACAGAATAGATAGTGGTTACTACCCTAAATCCTGTGGATCTTAGATGTGTGTGTGGGGGGAAGACATAGAATTCCAGAGACCTTTTTACATAGGCCCTGTGCCTCTGTCTGGTTCCAGGGCCCCTGCTGTCCTCCCTGGTTACCAGACATAGTTGTTTGCAGCCAAGTTGTCAAGGTTCCACTTGCTGCCTCTGTCCCTGAGATTCTCAGTGTGGAAGGGGTCATCATTAACTTTTTGCTACTGCTTTTACAGGACTTTTCCTCTAGCTTCGCTCTTAACTTTTCCTTTCCTGACCATTGCCTGCCCTGATCCTAGCCTGCCCTTTCTGTAGCCTCATATTCCTGACCGTGTGTAGGGGGCTCTTCAGGGCCTGAGTTGGTTGTTAGGGGGAGGACTTTGGAGGCAACTACCCCCTCCTTTTGTGCAAGAAGGGCTACCAGTGGGGAGGCAACACTTTGAGACTGATATGGACCAGATGATCTGGTCCCTATTGATTTAATGTCTGATTTCAGCACATGAGCTAACAAAAGAAAGTGTCTAATTTTTCTAATGTAAGTGACTTCTTTGAAATTAGTAAGTCTGAAGAACATATTCATTGATGTTAAAGAGCCATTAATATCTCCAAAAGTTGATCCTACTTATTAATGGCCAATTTGATCTAGGAAGTATGACCTGAAAATTAAGAATGTTTTCTTTAAAAAGGATTATTTGAAATAATAATGACTATAGCATGTCAAAAACAGAACAAAACCATTGGAAGACTTTAAAAATCATTTTAGTGTTTAATCAAAATATAGTTCTGGTCAAAAGATTTAAAATAATAAAAAGTGCCATGCACACCTATCACAATAGGTGAATAACAGCCCCTGCCCCATCCTCTCCCGTGCCTTCCCCCCTACCTCCGCATTGTCAGTCTTCAGAATCGTAATATACTCTCCCTCTTCCCGCAAAAGAGTCCAGTTACAATTGCATCTTACTAGCTAACACTTCAAAATACTGACTAGGGTATCAGAGTATCCTGTTGGAATAGACTAGAGCTAGGGTGGAAGATGTACATAAATTGCTATGCTATAAATAATTAAAACAGATTATAGGGTTCTATAAGACTCCTTGCAGGCTGGTTCAGCATGAGCTACCTTACAACAACATTTCAGACAATGCTCCTTTTCCTGTTTGGGTTCCAAGAGGAAAAAATCCTAAAAGTGTCTGAAGCACAACAAAAGTAGATTACCACTGGGTGGCACACTTGATAGTCTGCAGAGAAATGCCTTGGTTTGCCATTGCTTGAGAGAACAAGGGCTTATAAGCAGATGTACTGTATTGGCTGCTATTGCTTTCTTTCAGATAAGGTTTTGTATATTGCTTTAGGAAACCTCCTACTGTACTTTTGGCAGGTATTTTCAGAGGATGCAGATTAACAAATTTCTGGCACTTTTCATTGTCTTTTAGAGGAAGCTTATTTTAGAAGGCAATCCTTTCATGACATGTGTAAATCATAAATTGATGCTGAACCATTATGAACACAAGTGCTCGAAACGAAATATTGATAGCAGAAAGTGACAACCTAAATGAGTTTCCATTGTCCCTTCTTTCCCTTTCCCACATAAATGTAAGGTGTCTGTTGCATAATTTAGGGATAATGTGGCACATGGGGCCTTGATTATGGGGCACTCAGAATTCTGGAATGCTTCAGTCTTGTACTATATGGGTAACTTATACCTGAAGTGAATCTATTTATTTCTCTCACAAGTGTTGAGGAGAAGGTGGAGAAGAAGGACAGATACATCTGCAGGAAGACTGCCTCCTGCCAGTGGTATGGTGTCCTCTCTTAGGGTGACCAGATGTCCTGATTTTATAGGGACAGTCCTGATATTTGGAGCTTCGTCTTATATGAGTGCCTATTACCCCCCACCCCCATCTCGATTTTTCACACTTGCTGTCTGGTCACCCTACCTTCTCTGCACCCTACCAACCACTGCAATAGGTACTAATGCCACAACAATCTTATGCCCCAAAAGACCACCGAGGGCGGGGATGGGGGCATGTCTTGTTGTTAGGCAATGGATTGGGACTCAGGAGACTTGTGTTCAACACCTGGTTTTACTGCAGACTTCCTGAGTGTGATCTTGGACAGATC
Organism: Caretta caretta; assembly: GCF_965140235.1. NCBI lineage: Eukaryota > Metazoa > Chordata > Testudines > Cheloniidae > Caretta > Caretta caretta. The sequence goes on along the minus strand of NC_134207.1, from coordinate 206,557,585 downwards.
ACTCAGTCTTTCAGTGCTGAAGTTCCCTCTCTGTGATAGAGGAATGGAAATATTGTTATCCCCACAACTTTTGTTTGTCCTGTCTATTTATATTATAAGCTGTTTGGGGTTGGAACTATCCATTATAATGTGTCTGTACAGCACCTAGCACAGAGGGGCCCTAATCTTAGTTGTGGTCTCTAGACATTACTGTAGTAATAAACCCATGGAACCATTTGTTTGTCTGAGAACAAGTATACGCTTTTACGCTTCACTTTCATTATAGTGTGTGTGTGGCTTTCACAGGTGTGTTTTATCATTGCTTTCAGAAGGAAAAGTATTGCTGGAATCCCCTCCTGCATTGAAAGGTACAAAACAGTGGAAAGGCCATTCAGAGTGAACTGCGCAGGACTTACCTGTGCTTTCCACATGCTATTTGTCTGCCATAGCCAGTCTTCCATTCTCCCTTTGCTTAGAGCTAGAGGAAAGGCCATGGAGACACTACTGTGAAAGCAGGACAGTATGTTGTTCTGTCCATAACTGCTGCTGCAGGGAAAAGCTAAAAGTCTACATCTCCTTTGGTTGAACTGCCTGGCAACAGTGCTGATCCTACTGCTGGCAATCAACAAGCTCTACTGGGCTCTGTTCCCCATCCTCCCAACTAATGCAACTCTTGGAAGTTTATTATAAACTTTTGAATGACGATATCCATCTCTCGCTAGAAAGGAGTTGTACTACCATCTGCTACAGTGATTGTGTCTCAACAAAATCATGTACAGTGCATGCCTTTTGTCAGTTTGGTATCTATGTTGCATTACCAAGTGCACCAAACTTCTTTCTGTAAAAGATATCTAAAAGCTCTAGTTGCAGATTTCTCTGTGTGGAAAGATGGTGTTAGGCTAGAGAGCAAGAAGTCTCAAGAGGGAGATTAAAGGAGTAACAAAGTAAAGGAAGAGGCTGGAGCAAAGAGAACATAAAGGGCCTGGGACATGAATTGAGTGCTAGCTTCCTAGTTTGGGGTCCTTTATGGGGGTTTCTGAGAGAAAGTGGAACAAAACTTCTCCAATGTAATTTTATAAAAAGGGGAGTGCGGGGAAGGCAGAAGGGAAGAATGGACAACTCACTTCCTCACAGCAACACTGTTTCTTCCTGTCTGTCATCTTAGTCCCCCCCCCCCCAAACACTCCACATTCTTCCCATCACCATAATATTTGCCCCATCCTCCTCCAACTCATTTTGTCCACCTTCTCCCTTACATATGTTTCCCACCCCATGCACCCCACATCCCCTTCCTTCCCCACAAACTCTGCATTCACCTCTCCCACAAAACTGCACTTTGTCTCCCCACTCCTTAAAGCCTCTACTTCTCTTCTCCACTCCTTGGAAGTTTCCAGTTCTCTCTCCACGACAGTCATTCAAAATCTTAGTTTAATCCTTTCTATTTGTTCCTCCAGCTCCCCCATCTTTACCCGGAGCCTCTATCTCTGTCTCCCACAAACATCTCCACAAGTATCTGCCTCTGTCAAGGTCTCCCTGTACCTTTCTCCCTCAACCCCCACCCTGCCCCCTGTACCAGTGCTCCACACTTCCCAGAGTTGTTTCCCTTCCTTCCCAATGTCCCCCATACCTCTCCTGTCCCTGGTACCAGATTCTTCCCTCACCAAGGGGCCCTATACTTGTCCACCCACTCCAGCTCTCCCTTGTACCTTTCCCCAAGATCCCCTTAGTTATGTCATGTCAGCTTCCACTCTATCCAAAGTCTCCCCTCCCAGTGCAACCGACTTGTCCCAGTGCTACCCCTTAGAGGGCCTCTCCCTGAGGTATTCTGAACCTGACCATCTCACTCTTTGTCCCTTTCCTCGCCTTGCTAACATCCCACTCCGTCTATCCCACCACATTTCCTCCCTTCCTGAGTCAACCCAGGCATCTGCCCCTAAAAATTCTCTCCATGCCCCTGCCCCACAATTGCCTCTTATACCTCTGTCCAAAGAGCAGAAGCTGCTCTACAGCTGGAGGTTGGTATCATCCAGCTCTGCCCTTTTCTGCTCACAAGCTCAGGGGACCAGAGGGCATCCCAGGCAGGGCAAGAGTTGAGAAGACTAAAGAACAGATGACAAGGCTGCAGTCCCTCCCTGCCCTGTAGGGGGTAGATCAGTCCTTGACCCCCTATTGTCTGGATTATGCAGTGAAACCCAGAAACTAGCTCGTTTGGGCAGAAGGCAGGGGAGGAGAGTTGGTTGAGCCTCCTGTAGCCCTACTTTGCTCTGCCCCTCTCCACCCTCTCCTCCTCAGCCAGCCACAAGCTGGAAAGTTAAAGAGGTAAAGATAGTATTTTCCCACCCAAGACAGGTTGTGGTGGGGAAGATGTCTCACCATTATAACTACACCCACGTTATGGTCACTCCCCTGCTTGAGACACATTGCTCAGGTCCTGAGGCAGGCCTATGGCTCAGAGTGGGAGAAGAATGGCTTGCTGTAGTTATTGTTTTAGATTTGAGTTTACCCTAGAAAAGAGTTTTCCTAATGGTCCTCCCTGCAAGGATAAAATCAGTTATCTAGCCAGTGGGACAGGAATTGAAGCACAAGGGGAAACTGAGGCAGTGGCTGCACTTGATGATGGCACAATGCTACGCTACCTCTAATTGATTTACATTAATAAAAGGTAAGATTTTAAGTTTATTGTCTAGACTGTAAATACACAGTTCCCCAGGCATTTCCTGTTTAGTGTGTATTTAGTTTATCTTTTTGCATATTAGCACAGTTAACAGTCATACAATAGAAGAATAAAGTAGCCAGGTTACTGTTTCCATTTCTGTTATGAGAATAATAATTTAAATACCATTATCATCATGTAAGACAAGCTAAATGAATTATTCAGTTTTTTCCTAAAAGGATGGCAAGTTTGTCAGATGTGTGACCTCACAGCTCCATAAAGGACACCCAAATCTGTGATTAGATTTAAGATGTATACCAGGGTTTGATTGACTAAAGTCATGTATGGGTGTGTGATTTAGTATTATCCCCACTTTGGTGGCCATAGGCACTCTGCTGTGGAGAAGGCTGAACATCCATATTATATGGAAAGGACCACTGCATGCACTCGGTCCCCTTCTCACATGGATCTTGAGGGATTACCTGGACCAGTGTTCACATATTATCTAGTGACTAGTCCAGAACTCATGCCTGACAGGAAGATAAGGTAGTATTTTGTTATTTCTGAAGTATCCTAAAATAGCTAATGGTCAAGACTGGGCTTGATAATCTCTAGTAATTATGGTTCCACAAGCAATTGTGGTTGCTATTTACTTATTTAGATGCTGGTCCTGTACTCCTTTTTGTGCGGGCAGAAGTGTAGATCTGGGAGGGGCTCCTGAAGGTACAAGTGTCTGCTCACACACATCAGGAGCCCTTCCCTATTCAGTTATTGGGGCTTTGTGAACACACAGGCATCTAACTGTCTGGATCAGATCATAGAATTGGAGGTCTTATTCATTTGTCAAGTTTTTTTTCTTAACCATTGTTAGAAGCCAATGATACAAAGATGAGAATATAAAGTTTAAAGAGATTTATGATAGTTGAAAAAAGGATATTGGGTTATTCTCACCATAAATACAAGTTGCAAACTACTACAGATAAGTTCTAAGTCTTGAGGTTTGGACATAGCTGACTGTCTCTCCCCTCTGATCTTCTCCACTGTATGACAGAATAATGCCCTTACTGCTCTTAATTAATAGTGAAGTGTAATAAGAGATTTCAGAATAGGAGGCATTAATACATTTTCAGGAATTTTCACCATTTTAGTGTTTTTTCTGGTCTTGCAGCACTAAAAACTTGACATCAAACATGGCATTATGCAAGTCTACAACGAACATTTCAAAATGATGACTTTGAGCTAAGTTCAGCAATCCCTACAAAGTCTTTAAATTAATGAATTGCAAAATCTGTTTTTATACTTGTAAGCAGAAACAATGTCTGAAGCCTCAAAGAGTTTTTGTATTTCTGGAACTTGAACCAGACCACTGAATCAAATGTCTTCAAGTGTGAGGAAATATTTTTTCCCAGGCTAAGGAAAAAACAGAAGTTTTACCCAAAGGAGACAGTTTTATTCCAAAAGAGTTTTTATTCCAAATAAACAGAAAATAAGGATTTATAAAAAATGTGCCATATCAGTCTTAAACACAAAAAGGAAAGGAGTACTTGTGGCACCTTAGAGACTAACCAATTTATTTGAGCATAAGCTTTCGTGAGCTACAGCTCACTTCATCGGATGCATAAAGTGGAAAATACAGTGAGGAGATTTATATACACACAGACCATGAAAAAATGCCTATTGTAAGGAGAGTGATCTCTTAAGATGAGCTATTACCAGCAGGAGAGTTGAGTGGGGGGAGAGAAAACCTTTTGAAGTGATAATCAAGGTGGGCCATTTAACAAGAACGTCTGAGGAACAATTCCTCAGAAGTTCTTGTTAACGCCTAGAAATGGTCCACCTTGATTATCACTTCAAAAGGTTCTCTCTTCCCCCCACCCCACTCTCCTGCTGGGAATAGCTCATCTTAAGTGATCACTCTCCTTACAATATGCATTTTTCATGGTCTGTGTGTATATAAATCTCCTCACTGTATTTTCCACTTTATGCATCCGATGAAGTGAGCTGTAGCCCACGAAAGCTTATGCTCAAATAAATTTGTTAGTCTCTAAGGTGCCACAAGTACTCCTTTTCTTTTTGCGAATATAGACTAACACAGCTGCTACTCTGAAACCAGTCTTAAAAGGCCCTTTTGATTATTATAGCAATCACTGTGTTTAACTATTTCAAACAATGAAGTAAACTCTCTGGGATTTAGTCTTACTAGTTTTTAGTATAAGTAGCACAGTATAAAGGGTCATACTCTATAACCTCAACAATAAAATTATTTGAATAAACCTAAGCAGATTTGCAAGAAAATTAAAAAAAAAAGAGCTTTGATATACTATATAGAAGTACTATGATCTGTACAATACCACAGTGTATATAGCATAGCTGACTTAGATATATTAAACTGGCAGGTCATGAAGATCTGAGAATTAAACACTACTATGTATGAATGCTAACCCCAGTGTCTTGGAAAATTCCCACTTATGTATCTACAACCACTCAAGGCCTCTCTGACATTTCAATTAGATATGGAGACAGATTCTCTGTCCCATTTCACTCAGCACAAAAGGAATGGAGTCTAACCTTGAACCCCTTGGGGATTAACCTCCCATCCACCCTGGATGTGTAGATCCAGTACAGCCAGCTCCCTTCTCAGAGCACATTGAGGTAGTAGAGAGAGAGAGGCCAGAATATGATGCGTCATGGCAATCCCCAGCTGACATAAGTCCATTGCTTTAACATGCATCTAGAGCTGGGCAGGGAATCAAAGAGTTGTAAATGGCTCTCTGACTTCTTCTGATGGACCAGGGTATTTAAAAATATATATTTAATTCCTTAGTGTTAGGTAGTATTACTGTATGCTATTAAACAGCTCCTGTGTTTCATCCTAGAAGCACCTGCCATGGACACACAGCTGAAGCTTCAAGCTGTATTGAATAAACTCTATGAATACAGTGTTAGGATTGTACTGTTTTAACTGAAGGGGTAAAGTCTGGATAACGGCATATGATCTGAATCTGAAGTTCCCCAAAGTTGAGGGTGGTCTGATCTGGTTGAGGTGTTTGGTCTGATTCCATCTCTACTAAGGAGTCCAAAGAAATGCAGATGTTACTGTTGAATGTTCAACCTTAACTCTGCCCTATTGTGCATATCATTTCGAATGCAGTCTAATTATATGGTTACTGTTTCTCCTGTTATACAATACTAATTTTGTTTTATGTGTAACTAAGAAGACATCACATGATTAAACTGTTTTACAATTCATATACATAAGAGGTAGCATTAAGGTTGCATGGTCAACCTTTTGTATTTCCTGTGGTTAACTATGCAGCCTTAATGATGCATTAATGTGATATTTTGTAATTAATTTGCTGTATCAAAAAGAAAATAGTAAGTTCACACTTCTTTAACTAAGAAGCACCAGTCAGACAAAGGCTGACTGCCATCTGTTGGGAACCCGGGAGAAGTGTGCAGCTAAAACTTGCACACTGTACTTTGTGTTGCTCATTTAACACCTTCTGATTCCTTCCCACAAAGCTGATCTCATTGCAGTATTTACAAGGGACGCAAGTTCCATGCACGGCAGATAACACTTCTATGCACATCTGTTCTATCTGTGTAGCTAACAAGCTCACCAACAAATGTGATTAACTGTCACATTTCCCTTGCTCTGAAGCTAATGGGAGTGTAGCGGATTACCTGCTTACACATTTGTACTATATCTGCGGGTGTGCGCAGGAACTTAAATTTGACCACTTTTGGGGGGGCAAGTTAGATCAGCAGCCAAGGGCTGGATTCATATTTTAGATGAATATTGGGGAGGCTGTGTCCCTGCTCTCGCCCCTTGTGCATGACTCTGCATCTATAAGTGCTAACAATTTAACTGAATTTGCTGCTATATATGCTTGGTCCCACACTTTTAAACATTAAAAAAAATTAAAACCAAATATTTTCAAACTTATCAAAACACATGCGTCTCCTTAAGATCTATTGATTGAAATGTCAGACATGGCCATTTTTTTTTTGAGTTATCCATATGAGAGGGGGAGGACAAATGGTGTTCACAATTGCTTTCTGGGATATTAAAGCTAAATTTACTGAAGTTAAGTGAGTTAAACCTAGGATACTGCAACAGCAGGAATGGAATTGGCCCAATGTTTATTTCCCCCTCCCATGTTCTTAACTTCAAACTGTTCAATTCTCCAAAAGTGCAAATGTATATATTTGTACTGAGGGGAAATAAGCCCTCTCTCATTGGAAGAAAGTTGCATAAGTCATTTAAAATGTTCATTCTACTGCTGAGAAGATCTTTGTAGAAGGGAGGCATGCTGCCCTTTTCTAACACTGTTCAACAGTGGGCAGACTTTTCATATAGGAAAATCACTAGTCTTGAGTCTGTTCGCTTGTCTACTTTAACTTCCAACTCTTGTTCTACAGTTGTGACAGTGCCGTTTGAGACAGGGAGTGATGCAATTTGATACTGGGGAGACTGTGCCAATCCAAGCTCTCCATAATTAAGAGAAGTTTGAAAGCTGCTTTAAATTATGCCAGCTGCCAGTGGCCCTAATGGCTGATTTATAGCAAGTGGAGCTGACTGGGAGGCAGGATTTAGGGAAATTTCAGCCATGCCTCATTCTCTGACCACTTCCTCGATGCTGGTTAGAGAGGGAGAAAAGGTGATGTTGCAGCAGCTCTTCACATTCGGAGGATCCTCTCAAACAGCATGGCACAAAGCCCACTAATGCTGATGAGAATCTGGGCCTATATTTGTAATCTTGACTCATAATTCCAAGGTTAGTTGGGAGGCATGTTCTCCAGTTTCCCAAAGGAAGGCTTAAAAGGCTCTAGGGTCTATTTTCAAAGCCCTGTGCAGGGTTTCAGCCACGTGACTCATTAATGTCAACGAGAATCATATTGTTAAAACACTGTGCAATGCTTTGAAAATGTATCCCTATATGTCAATTCTCCTTTTGAGGCAAAGTTATCAAAAACAGACCTTTTGGGCCTTCTTTTTTTTTTAAACACACACACACAAAAAACATTCTAATATGGTAATTAATCAACTGTTTAGCAGGCTTGATCTGCCCTCCTCCCCACATCCCTTATATTCCATTTTAATCAATGACTTTGATATGATGCAGACATTGTGTGCAGGGAGGCTGTTGGAGTCTGAGAGACTGAATTGTGTAAAAGGGAAGAATTATTGTATAGCGGCATAATGTTTTGTTCCACCACCTCATCTATAATCCAAAGCATTATTTGTCCTTAAGTACATTAAATCACATCCTGCTATTGGGGATACTTTTTTAAATACCCTGGTGCCTACATTTCATTTTACTAGGTAGCACTGGAATATGCTGAATGACAACAAAATGTTAAAAGACATGAGCACGCAATTAGCATAAACCAAAGGAATGTGACAGAGCCCTGAACTCCTCTGAGAACTTACGCTTTTTTTGTCCTGTTGTGATGACGACAAGGGTGCCCATTGTTTCAGACTCTGTCCAGATTACTGGCACTTGAAGAACCATTGTGAAAAATCTGTATGTTTTCACTCAGGTCAGTGAGCGCTGAAGTATTGTAGGGGGACATTGTGTTTACCTGATGTCCTCACTTTTTGTAACTGGGCAAAATACACTGTGATGATATATTAATCTTCTAGTGGACCAACATCTTCAGTATACAGAGAAGTAACACTTTCTGCTATGATGTGCGTTAGTTATAGCTACAAAGCATTTCGTTTTTAGATCATTGGTTCAAAGATGACCCTGGACCCTTAGTTGCCTCTCTCACCTGAGTAGTGCCAATGATGTCCGTTGCGCTACTTGTGTGAGTATGGTGAACAGTCTGTGGCCTCTGATACCTGTCCAGTGTTATATGTTCTTGTAGTTCCACTTCCTAGTGGGCAGATGTTCCGTTTTAGTTACCTCTTCTAGTAGTCATAGCAACAACTGAAAGCTTGAATTACTCTCAGGTATACTTTGAGGTGACTACTCCAAAACGGTTTGAAATACAGTGGTTAGGCAGTGTGAGGGAGCTTATGTGGCTGCTGTCTAGCTATCTCTGTTGTCTTGGTTTTCAGGACTACTGGCTCCTTCTCACGAATCCTCTCTTTAAAAACCAACAACACCACCACAAGAATGTCTTACACTGGCCAGATAGAGAGCAATTATGGACAGAGGCACTGAAAAATTCTAAGGAAACAGAATGTATTTGTCAATTTCCTTATGTTAAAGTTAATTTACACTTTCACCCCCATGGAGATTTAATCTTTTTTCCAGAAAGAAATGTCATATTTGCCCAGTTCATGATGCTTCTCAACATCTTCCCAGCACCAGATGTTAATTCACCTGCATGTCCTTACTTACCAGAGCAACATCATACTAATTCACAGGCTTTTTTCTTTGTGCTTCAAGGACTTACAGTCTGCAGCTCTTAAAATGTATTCCTTTCAGTGACCTAACTGACACAGTGACATGGAAGATGGGTTAACTTGAAGGGAGGCATTAGCAATGATTTGGAATCTAACAGCAAATAAAAGGATGGCAGCTGTTACTTAGAAGAGACAAGTCCCAATACTTCTTGATGCCAATAACGTTTCCTCTAAATAGCTGTTCCTCATTTATAACAAAATCGGTCTCTGTTCTGCTCTAGAAACTAGCGCTGCAGTAATGTTATAGCAGTCTGTCATAAAACTGCAACAAAGGAAGATGGGTTGTTTTGCATTAAGAATAGCACATTCCTAGAGACAAGACACTGTTCGATAACAGACCTTACATTGTGATACGGTACCTATACTTCTACTTTTTAAAATGCTTAGCCTGCAGGATTTGGTGAGGTCCACCCAAAAGAATTTTCTTCAATTTTCTTCAATATTGGCTTTAGGGAAGGTGTTAGTAGTTGATATTTATAGATTGGTCAGAGGAGAATTTGTAGATCAGTCACCGGGAGCAAGTGCACCCAATAGACAGTAGTGATCAAAAGTAGAAATATTTCTTAGAATGCCTGGGAAAAGCTGAGTTGGAAGCATTTCCTTGGTGCACTGCTTAGTTGGGGGAAAAGTATTGTCAGTAACAGTTATTTAAATTGGGGCTGTAGAAATGAGAGAAGAAGTGAGAATAAATCAGGGTGGAGGGGGATACAAAATACTGTTCTTTGTAAAGAGTAAATTAATGCAACAGAAACTTCGTGTCTGGTTCTTGAAAATTCCTGCAAGCCAGGCATCTAGGCATATTTTTACACCTGACAACAAATCTTGCCTTGCTAAGTCTACAAGACCTCTATCATGGCTGCTTATATGCTACTGTTATTTGGTAAAAGAGTTCCATTTACAATGTAGGCACCTTCTACTAGGTTCCTAGCTTTTGACTGCAAGAAGCTGAGTGGATGACAGGGGATGGATCACTTGATGATTGCCTGTTCTGTTCATTCCCTCTGGAGCACCTGACATTGGCCACTGTCGGTTTTTTTAAATCTGTATTTTTATATTGCACCTATCAGGGTTATAGGTAGGGTGACCAGATAGCAACTGTGAAAAAACGGGATGGGGGTGGGGGTAATAGGTGCCTATATAAGAAAAGTCCCAAAAAACAGGACTGTCCCTTTAAAAACAGGACATCTGGTCACCCGAGTTATAGGTTTACTTTAAACTTGAATAAGGGAGAGAGAACAGTAAGAGTTGTGAGAAAGTTGGTTCTCCAGAAATAGGATCCAGTGAAAGGTCTTGAAGATTTGTGTATGAAGGGATGCAAAAAAATCACTTTTCTAGAGTATTGGTGAACTGTGCTTTTCATTAGTCTTTACCTTTGCCTAATTAAGCTTACTGCAGTACTTCCTATGCTGAGTAAAGGGAGTTCTGTTACTATCATGGTAATGTCACTTCCTTTCAACCATACACTTTTAATGGCAATCTGCTAGAGAACTTCTAGAAATGACAAAAATCAAGTCATGCTATATACTTAGGTTTGAGAAGGCTGTCTGGTCACTATGTTCATCACTGGTCACAGACACACACACCCCCTCCCACACACAAGGGACGAACCACAGAATTCCACTCGAGGAGAGAGAAAGGTATGAGGCCAGACACCTGAAGAGGTATACATAAGAACAGCCATACTGGGTCAGACCAAAGGTCCATCTAGCCCAGTATCCTGTTTTCCGACCGTGGCCAGTGCCCTGTGTCCCAGAGGGAATGAACAGAACAGGTAATCAAGTGATCCATCCCCTGTCGCCCATTCCCAGCTTCTAGCAAACAGAGGCTAGGGACACCATCCCTGCCATCCTGGCTAATAGCCATTGATGGACCTATCCTCCATGAATTTATCTAGTTCTTTTTTGAACCCTGTTATAGTCTTGACCTTCACAACATCCTCTGGCAAGGAATTCCACAGGTTGACTGTGCATTGTGTGAAAAAAAAATTATTTTGTTTGTTTTAAACCTGCTGCCTATTAATTTCATTTGGTGGCCCCTAGTTCTTGTGTTATGAAAAGGAGTAAATAACATTTACTTTCTCCACACCAGTCATGATTTTATAAACCTCTATCATATCCCCCCTTAGTCATCTCTTTTCCAAGCTGAAAAGTCCCAGTCTTATTAATCTCTCCTCATACAGCAGCCATTCCATACCCCAATCGTTTTTGTTGCCCTTTTCTGAACCTTTTCCAAGTCCAATATATCATTTTTGATACAGGGCGACCACATCTGCACACAGTATTCAAGATGTGGGCGAACCATGGATTTATATAGAGGCAATTTGATATTTTCTATTGTATTACCTGTCCCTTTCTTAATGATTCCCAACATTCTATTAGCTTTTTTGACTGCTGCTGCACATTGAGTGGCTATTTTCAGAGAGCTATCCACAATGACTCCAAGATCTCTTTCTTGAGCGGGTACAGCTAATTTAGACCCCCATCATTTTATATGTATAGTTGGGATTATGTTTTCCAATGTGCATTACTTTGCATTTATCAATATTGAATTTCATCTGCCAGTTTGTTGCCCACTCACCCAGATCTGAGAGATCCTTTTGTAGCTCTTCGCTGTCTGCCTGGGGCTTAATTATCTTGAGTAGTTTTGTATTATCTGCAAATTTTGCCACCTCACTGTTTACCATTTTCCAGATCATTTATGAATATGTGGAATAGGACTGGGCCCAGTATAGACCCCTGGGGGACACCACTATTTACCTCTCTCCATTCTGAAAACTGACAATTTATTCCTACCCCTTGTTTCCTATCTTTTAACCTATTACCAATCCATAGGAGAACGTTCCCTCTTATCCCATGACTGCTTTCTTTGCTAAAGAGCCTTTGGTGAGGGACCTTGTCAAAGGCTTTCTGAAAATCTAAATACACTGTATCCACTGGATCCCCCTTGTCCACATGCTTGTTGACCCCTCAAAGAATTCTAGTAGATTGATGAGGCGTGATTTCCCTTTACAAAAACCATGTTGACTATTCCCCAACAAATTATGTTCATCTATGTGTCTGACAATTTTGTTCTTTATTATAGTTTCAACCAGTTTGCCTGGTACTGAAATCAGGCGTACCAGCCTGTAATTGCCAGGGTCACCTCTGGAGCCCTTTTTAAAAACTAACTTCACGTTATCCTCCAGTCATTTGGTATCGTACAGAAGCTGATTTTAATGATAGGTTACAGAAGACAGTTAGTAGTCCTGCAATTTCACATACAAGTTCCTTCAGAACTCTTGGGTGAATACCATCTGGTCCTGGTGACTTATTACTGTTTAGTTTATCAATTTGTTCCAAAACCTCCTCTAATGACACCTCAATCTGGGACAGTTCCTCAGATTTGTCACCTAAAAAGAATGGCTCGGGTTTGGAAATCCACCTCACACCCTCAACTGTGAAGACTGATGCAAAGAATTAATTTAGTTTCTCCACAATGGCCTTATCATCCTTGAGTGCTCCTTTAGCATCTTGATTGTCCAGTGGTCCCAGCAGGCTTCCTGGTTCTGATGTACTTAAAAATGTTTTGCTATTACTTTGAGTCTTCGGCTTGCTGTTCTTTAAATTCTTTTTTGGCCTTCCTAATTATATTTTTACACTTCATTTGCCATAGTTTATGCTTCTTTCTATTTTCCTCATTAGGATTTGACTTCCACTCTTTAAAGGATGCCTTTTTGCCTCTCACTGCTTCTTTTACTTTGTTGTTTAGCCATGGTGGCTCTTTTTTGGTTCTCTTACTATGTTTTTTAATTTGGGGTATACATTTAAGTTGAGCCTCTATTATGGTGTCTTTCCATGTAGCTTGCAGGGATTTTACTTTTGGTGCTGTACCTTTTAATTTCTGTTTAATTAACCTCCTCATTTTTGTGTAGTTCCCCTTTCTGAAATTAAATGCTACATTGTTGGGCCTTTGTGGTGTTTTCCCTGCCACAAGGATTTTAAATTTCATTATACTATGATCACTATTACCAAGCAGTCCAGCTATATTCACCTCTTGGACCTGATCCTGTGCTCCACTTAGGACTAAATCAAGAATTACCGCTCATCTTGTGGGTTCCAGGACTGGGTGCTCTAAGAAGCAGTCATTGAAGGTGTCAAGAAATTTTATCTCTGCGTCCCTTTCTGAGGGGATATGTACCCAGTCAATATGGGGATAGTTGAAATCCCCCATTATTATTGAGTTTTTTATTTTAATAGCCTCTCTAATCTCCCTGAGCAATTCACAGTCACTATCACCATCCTAGTCAGGTGGTCTGTAACAGAACCCTACTGCTATATTATTATTATTCAAGCATGGAATTACCATCCATAGAGATTCTATGGTACAGTTTGGTTCATTAAAGATTTTTACTTCATTTGATTCTACGCTTTCTTTCACATATAGTACCATTCTCCCACCAGCACCACCTGTTCTGTCCTGGTATTACTGTGTCCCGTTGATTATCCTCATTCCACCAAGTTTCTGTGATGCCTATTATATCAATATCCTCATTTAATATGAGGCACTCTAGTTCTCCCATCTTATTATTTAGACTTCTAGAATTGGTATATAAGCACTTTAAAAAACTGTCACTTTTTAGCTGCCTGCCATTACATGATGTAATTGAATGAGCCTTGTCATAAATATAAAGGGAAGGGTAAACGCCTTTAAATCCCTCCTGGCCAGGGGAAAAACCCTTTCACCTGTAAAGGGTTAAGAAGCTAGGATAACCTCGCTGGCACCTGACCAAAAGGACCAATAAGGAGACAAGATACTTTCAAAGCTGGAGGAGGGGAAGAAACAAAGATTCTCTCGGTCTGTGTGTTGCTTTTGCCGGGACCAGAGCAGGAATGCAGGTCAGAACTCCTGTAAAGAGTTAGTAAGCAATCTAGTTAGATATGTGTTAGATTCTGTTTTGTTTAAATGGCTGATAAAATAAGTTGTGCTGAATGGGATGTATATTTCTGTTTTTGTGTCTTTTTGTAACTTAAGGTTTTGCCTAGAGGGATTCTCTATTTTTTTTTTAATCTGATTACCCTGTAAGGTATTTACCATGCTGATTTTACAGAGGTGATTCTTTTACTTCAATTAAAATTCTTCTTTTAAGAACCTGATTGCTTTTTCCTTGTTCTTAAGATCCAAGGGTTTGGGTCTGTGTTCACCTATGCAAATTGTTGAGGATTTTTATCAAGCCTTCCCCAGGAAAGGGGGTGTAGGGTTTGGGAGGATTTTGGGGAGAAAGACGTTTCCAAGCGGGCTCTTTCCCTGTTATATATTTGTTAGATGCTTGGTGGTGGCAGCAATAAAGTCCAGGGGCAAAAGGTAAAATATTTTGTACCTTGGGGAAGTTTTAACCTAAACTGGTAAAAATAAGCTTAGGGGGTATTTCATGCAGGTCCCCACATCTGTACCCTAGAGTTCAGAGTGGGAAAGGAACCTTGACAGGCTGTCATAAATGTAAAGGGAAGGGTAAACCCCTTTAAAATCCCTCCTGGCCAGAGGAAAAATCCTCTCACCTGTAAAGGGTTAAGAAGCTAAAGGTAACCTCGCTGGCACCTGACCAAAATGACCAATGAGGAAACAAGATACTTTCAAAAGCTGGGAGGAGGGAGAGTAACAAAGGGTCTCTGTGTCTGTCTATATGCTGCTTTTGCTGTGGATAGACCAGGAATGGAGTCTTAGAACTTTAGTAAGTAATCTAGCTAGGTATGTGTTAGATTATGATTTCTTTAAATGGCTGAGAAAAGAATTGTGCTGAATAGAATGACTATTTCTGTCTGTATGTCTTTTTTGAAACTTAAGGTTTTGACTAGAGGGATTCTCTATGTTTTGAATCTAAATTACCCTGTAAGGTATCTACCATCCTGATTTTACAGGGGTGATTCCTTTACTTCTATTTACTTCTATTTCTATTAAAAGTCTTCTTGTAAGAAAACTGAATGCTTTTTCATTGTTCTCAGATCCAAGGGTTTGGGTCTGTGGTCACCTATGCAAATTGGTGAGGATTTTTACCAAACCTTTCCCAGGAAGTGGGGTGCAAGGGTTGGGAGGATTTTGGGGGGAAAGACGTGTCCAAACTGCGTTTCCCAGTAAACCCAGTTAGAGTTTGGTGGTGGCAGTGGATATCCCAAGGACAAAGGATAAAATTAATTTGTACCTTGGGGAAGTTTTAACCTAAGCTGGTAAAAGTAAGCTTAGGAGGTTTTCATGCAGGTCCCCACATCTGTACTCTAGAGTTCAGACTGGGGGAGGAACCTTGACACAGGCCTTTTTTTATTTGACTGTTTCTCATCAGACCATAACTGTATTTTATCATCTTCCATCTTCTCCTCCTCATTAGGACATAGGGAATCTCCATTTGTAGATCCTTCTCTAAGGGATTTCCGAACTATGTGTGCCTCTGTACCTGTCAGCTTTCCCCCAGCCCTTAGTTTACAAACTGTTCTATGACCTTTTTAATTTTAAGCGCCAGCAATCTGGTTCCATTTTGGTTTAGGTGGAGCCCTGTTTAGGCTCCCCCTTTCCCAAAAAAGTTTCCACAATTCCTAATAAATTTAAAGCCCTCCTCCCTGCACCATTGTCTCATCCATGCATTGAGACCCTGCAGTTCTGCCTGCCTACCTGGTCCTGCATGTGGAAATGGAAGCATCTCAGAAAATGCTACCATGGAAGTCCTGGACTTCAATCTCTTACATAGCAGCCTAAATTTGCCCTCCAGGACCTCTCTCCTATCCTTCCACATGTCATTGGTACCTACTAGTTGCGGATTAAAGATTTTTGCCGCCCCTAGGCCCTGAAATAATTGCCACCCCACCCCCAGCTCGCCTCCACCTCCTCCCCTGAGTGCGCCGCCGGGTCCTGCTTCTCCCCGCTTCCTGCCAGTGCTTGTTCGCAAAACAGCTTCACGAAGGAGGGGAGAAGAGGGAGGAACGCGGTGCACTCAGGATAGGAGGCGGGGCCGGGGTGGGGATTTAGGGAAGGGGACCAATAGGGACAGAGAGGGGGTGGGAAATGGGGGCAGGGAATGGGTGCAGTTGGGGCGGGGCCGGGGAAAGCAGCCTCTGGGTGCTATTATAAATTTGCTGCCCCTGCAAATTTGCCGCTGGTACCTACATGTACCATGACCATGGGCTCCTCCTCAGCACTACACATAAGCCTATCTAGATGTCTTGAGAGATCCGCAACCTTCACACCAGGTAGGCAAGTGACCATGCGGTTCTCCCGGTCACTGCATACCCAGCTATCTATGTTTCCAATGATTGAATCGCCCATTACTAATACCTGTCTCTTCCTAATAACTGCAGTTCCCTCCCCCAGAGAGGTATCCTCAGTATGAGAGGCTACTACATCATCATCTGGAAGGAGGTCCCAACTATGGGATTGTTTCCTTCTGGTCCAGTTGGATGTTCTCCTTCCCTGAGGCTTTCATTCTCCTCAACAGCACAGAGGCTGTCAGACCGGGGGTGGAACTGTTCTACTGTGTCTCAGAAAGTCTCAAATATGTGCATCTCTTTCTCCCTTAACTCCTCCAGCTCCGTCACCCTGGTCTCCAAAGCCCGTACGTGGTCTCTGAGGGCCAGTAGCTTCTTGCACCGAATGCACACATATGCCACCTCCTCATAGGGCAGGTAATCATACATGCTGCATTGGGTGCAATAAACTGGGTAGCCCCCACTCTGTTGCTGGACTTCTGCCTGCATTCTCTTTTTACTCCTGAAGCTTGTTCCTTTGTTGTTTTGTTTTGTTTTGTTTTTAATCAGGGGGTGTTTTTGGCTTTAAGCTTAAAGAAATTTAAGGAATGTAAAGTGTATATAGTCCCACCTCTCCTCCCCCTGTAAACTCCCTCGCAAAACTCCCCTGTTAGCTGCTCCTGTTCGCTTAGCTCCTCTGGTCACTTAGGAGCAGACTTTTTAAAGCCCTGGTCTTCCTGAGTAGCCCCTCCCCCTGGTTAAGGGTTGATGGGTGCTAAAGGCCTTAAGGATAAAAGCCTCGTGAGGAAGCTCTCAGCCTTGCCTAGCAGGCCCCTAGGCTCAGCATCCATATGGTTAGCACACAGTCCCCCAAACAAATAGACCACATGGTATATTTCAGTACAGTAGCAAGCACAGCACACCACAAACACACACACAACAGACAACAAACTTACCCCGAGGGTCAGGCAATTGCTTCTCCTTCACCTGGAGAAGTCCCTCGCAAGCCTAATCTTCTCTGGTAGAGATACCCTTTCTCAACTAATTGTCCCAGGTAAACATGTGATCTACACACAATCTTTTTGGTCTAATGCCTGCTTGCCCTCAGAGGAGTCTCTCCCTAACCGCTTATAGAAATTGGCTTAATCCCAGAAGCAAATGGTTTAATAGCACTTCTAAAACTTTGTTTTAAGTAGGCTCAGCAGAATGAGGGTTTTTTAAACAATTGTGATCAAGGGCGAATTTAGGTTTTGTTTCAGAGTAACAGCCGTGTTAGTCTGTATTTGCAAAAAGAAAAGGAGTACTTGTGGCACCTTAGAGACTAACCAATTTATTTGAGCATGAGCTTTCGTGAGTGAGCTGTAGCTCACGAAAGCTCATGCTCAAATAAATTGGTTAGTCTCTAAGGTGCCACAAGTACTCCTTTTCTTTTTAGGTTTTGTGTGGCCCTGAGCCAGAGCAAGTGGGGGCGACTCCTCACCCCTTCCACCTGCAGTCCATACCCCACCACCTCCAGTGCTCCCTGCCTGGGAGTGGGATCGGGGCACGGGAGCTTCCCCCATTCTGCCCACCCAGCGCTCCTGCTGGGGCCTGGGCTTCCCCCTCTCCTTGGCAGGAGCGCTGGGTGGCCGGAGAGGGCAAGGCCCCATGCCCCAACCCCACTCCCCAGCAGGAGTGCTGGGTGCATGGGCGGAGTGGGTCGGGGTATGGGGGCAGCCATTTTTCCAGGACCCCTCAATTGGCCGGGGGTCCCTGGACTGGGCCCTGTTGGCACAATGGCTAATCCATGATTGTGATCGACAGTATCAGTTTGGTTTTAAGCATTTTTTAAATGTATATTGATTTAAATTTTCACAGTTGCAGGAAATTATGGGGTGGGTGGGTCAGACAATTTTAGGACAGACATTGAGATTCAAAACATTAAAGCTTTATAATTATTAAAATGCAAATTGTCAATGTCACATGTCTATACACAAAGAAATATCCTTAAATCAAATTCTGGTAAGTTCCCAAGCAGTGTTTTTCTTACTTTGCTTCTCTGTAATTTTCAGTTATTTCAGATAGAAATGTTTGTGTGTGTGTTTATAGTGAAATTGATGTTTACTGATAAAAATAAAATCCTTCCAAGCTTAGTTTTAAGCAATAATGGTTATATCTCTTGTCTATTATAAATGTTCGGTCCCTCTTTTGAATCTTGCTAAGTTTTTGGCTTCAGTGAATTCCTGTGGCAATGAGTTCTATGGTCTAATTATGTGTTGCGTGAAAAAGTATATCCTTTTTAACAGCTTTGAATTTGTTTCCTTTTAATTTCACTGACTGTCCTCTTATTTTTTTATTATGAGATGGAGTATCAAAGATCCCAGTTCTCCTTCTCAGTACCATTAATTATTTTGTATCCTATTATAATGTCCCCTTTTATTAATCTCCTTTCTAAAGTAAGGAACCGGAATTGTCAGTTTCTGTTCATGTGAGAGGTTTTCATGCCTCATACTTATTCTGATCTCTGAATTCCCTGTAATTTTTGCACTATCCTTTTTGAGATGACATGATCAGTATGGAACACAATATTTTCAGGTGTGGGTGACCCACTGGCTTATAGAGTGGCATTATAATATTTTCCATATTATCCTCCATTTCAATCCTTATGCACTGTGTAATAGGGTCATGTTACTCACTGCTTGGTGGCGGCTCCTTGTGGCCCATCTGGGGAACTAGCTCACCACTGTCTGCGCCCGTCCAGCAGTCACTCAGCCCATTGCCTCAGGCATTCGCTCTGTGGCCCCCCACTCACTGGTTAGGAGCTGCAGCACCTCTCCTTTGTGGCTTAGTTCTCTGGCCAAGTCACAATCATTCTCCTCTTCCAGGGTCTCTCCCCAGAGTCACTCTCCACACAGTTTCAGGCAGTCTCCATATCCACTGTGCTGTTCCCACCATGGGTTGTAGGGGAACCCGGGCCCACCCTCTACACCAGGTTCCAATCCACGGACCCTTGAATCAGCAGTTCAGGTTTATTCTCTCAGCCCGTACTGCTCCTTCCCTCCCAATGCTTCCTACACTTCTATTACAGGCTCCTATTCTTTCCCCTTTCATCAGGGCTCTATTGCCAGCTCCTTGGCTTTATAGAAGCTCTGCCAATTTCTGGCCAGGTGAGCTTCATTCCCAATTAAGCCTTTATAGGTGCAAGTAGACACCCGTAGTTGTCCTGTGTTAGTTTACTCGGGCTCGTGAGATTCAGGCTACGGGGCTGTTTTATTGCAGTGTAGACGTTCAGGCTATGGTTGTATCCTGAGCTCTGGGACCCTCCTACATTGCAGAGTCCTAGAGCCCAGGTTCCAGCCTGAAAGTCTATACTGCAGTTAAACAGCCCCTTAGCATGAGCCAGCCTTGGCCATTTATTCCAGTGTATACCCATTGTGTCCTAGCTTCCCTCCAGGTGCAGACTATGGTTAACTGTCCTCTCTTGCTTCTATTAACCCTTCCAGGGCTAGTGTGGGGTGAACACCCCATCACAAACCCTAACATTAATGAAGCAGATCCTCAGTGGCATAAACAGTCATTGATGTCAATGGAGAAATGAAAATGTACACCCGCTGACGAACTGCGTGTACATTTCCTGATAGGAGAGTAAACCACACAGCCTAAACAGTGTCAGACATGTCGGACCACATTAAGCTGATAAAGAATTGCACCCAGTTACTCTAGGGACCACATTCTGATCTCAGTTACACCAATATACATTTGGAAAAACTCCACCGAATTCAGGGTTGTTGCTTCAGATTTACTTCAATATAATAAAGCAGATTTTGGCCCCACGTCTGAGTTTGTCTTACAGTGCTGTGACCATAATAAATTACTTAAACTATAAAGATAACAGATGCCTAAGCACTTTTTAACTAATGTATTTTATGAAGCTGTTTTCTTTTAAGAACAGAATAATTTAAAACACCTTGAAAACTCATCCATCTTATCTAGCAAAAGCTAAACTGCAACATTTTAGCTCGACTCTGCTTGTAGTGACTGGTAGGTCAGCTCCACATGAAGAGTAAGCATGTCAAGCCTCTTATAATTTGGCCATAGGTTTCAGAGGACATCTGCAAATCATTGTGTGAATCAGAACAGTACAAATTCACCACAGTTATACTCTCCCGAGTTGTGTTTGATATTTCCTGTTTTTGAGGTTTCCTTGGTACCTAACACATAGGTTGCTAAACACCAGCTGCTCCAAATGACTCAGCTGTACAGACCCTTTGATCAATTATCTTGTCATGATTAACCAATTTCTGTATAATTGGAGGGGGCACAATACTTTATTTAAATTTTTTGTAAATATAAATATTCAGTAAGCACTTCCTGCAGCTTTCCATGCAATAGGAACCACAAGCTTGCTGCAATAAAACCTGGACTCTAGCATTAGTTTTCTATATCTGGGGATATTCTGATTTAACAGCAAGGCCCCTCCTCCCAGTTATACTAAATCTTATTAGAGCAGCTCTTTGCATTGGACTAGTCTGAGCCTGAAATATTGTCAGTGATAGATTAGAGCTTTGTGGCTTAAATGAGACTCCTGTGGTGGGTCTCTTTTTGGCAGGGTGGGGGAATGGGGAGATTGTATTTATTTTTCTCTTAGATCACTTCATTTATATGTTGGGGCTCATTCTCTGCAAAGGGAATGGAGAAAAATAAAAGTGAAACAATTATGCTGTAATAATTTAGTCTGCTTCTGGGATAAACTATTCCACTTTTCATTAACTGATAGCTCTCTCTGTAGAGTGTTCTTAGGACAGGTAGATGATGTTTGTTGTGTACAGCTATAGTTAATCTGTTAATGATTTTTCCATATGCCTTGCAATGTCTTGAACATTTAAGTGGTAACAGATCATTCAATATATATGTGTCACAAGCCTGTACATTTCCCCCCCTGAATAAATCTAATTAAATTTCACTAGATAAATCAGACATGACGATACTAGATTATGGAGGGAATTTGTCTGTCTAAAACAGCATTAATGCATAGTACAGTAAAAAATAGCCAACTTCCCCAGTGGCATTTTTAAGTTCCTTAAATCAAGCTAGTCTAATAAATCAGTGTATCTACTGCTAGGTGCTCTTATAAACATAATGACTTTTTATTGTGAATATTCAGTATGCAATTTTCCAGTGGTCAAAACTATGATAAATTGAAGGTTTTTTCAAACCAGGGAAGGCACTATTCCTCAATGAGGACTGTGCACATGCAAAATATCTAACCATAGATATGTCTAAAGTTTTTTTTTTTAAAAAAACACAAAGGGGAAAAGTGCATTTTTCACTTAGTTAGCAAGACTCCTCAGATTTAAAAAAAAAAAAAAAAAAATACAGAACTCCACCAGAACAAGCATTAGCCTAAAAATGTGATTGTTCAGCAAGGTAAGAAAACAGGGCATTATAATGGAAACCATTTTGCATCCCTGTCTATATTGCTGATTCAACCACTATAATGCACACATGTGCTAGAGATGGACTTGAATCACTAAATCTGTACTGAATCTGCACAGTTTCAAAGCCTGCAGGTATTCAAATACAGGGTGTGGGTTTGACCCATATGATGGTTACATGGCAAGCTGCACTTTAGACCCCTTTTATTCCCTCTCAAGTGCACCCTTTCAGTGACAGGATTGGCTTCCTTCAGCTCTCTTAAGGTGACTAATCACTCTTCGACTGGATCTTTGGTTGGTAGCTCCTGTATTTCCCAACCATCTTACCACAACAGGCTCAACTGTGTTTGGCATCTGTAAGCTCTTTTTCCTCGGGGGAGCTGTGATCAGCACATGATTTAAAGTGACTCAAAACCAGCTTCTTCTAAACCAAACTTAGTAAAGAAAAGGCTAAAACAACAAATGTCTATGTATTTATTGCCTCTTACCTGACTTTAATCTTTCCTTGCTAGCTTTGGTAAATTCTACTCAATCCAGTTACCTTTTTGTGTTGCTGGGAGAGACAGACTGTCCCTGCAGCCTTGTCTTAGTGTCTTTCTGAGTCTCTCCTCCAGCAGCTGCTGACTGCATTCTCATCCCCAGCTTCCTCTCTTTGATCCCAGGCTTAGGCCTGGGAAGAATAGTCTTTGCCACCCTGGCTGGAGCCAGACATGGCATCCCTGCCCCAGCCTGGAGCCCCCTTCCAGACTCTGAACCCCTTGGCCCCAGCCTGGAGCCCTCTCTTGCACCCCAAACCCCTTATCCCTAGCCACACCCCCCCACACTCCCAGCTCCCCTGTCCCAGACTTGAGTCCCCTCCTGCACTCTGAACCCCTCATTTCTGGCTCCACCTGAGAGCCTGCACTCCCAGTCCAGAACCCGTACCCCCTGCCACATCCCAACCCCCTGCCCCAGGCCAGAGCTGCCTCCCACACTCCAAACCCCTCAGCCCCAACCCCCAGTTGCGAGCCCTATCCTGTACCGCAAACCCTTCATCCCCACCCCAGAGCCCGCACCCCAAGCATGAGCCCTCAGCCTCTCCCACACTCCAACCCCCTACCCCAGCCCAGTGAAAGTGAGCAAGGGCTGGGGAGAGCGATCAACAGAGGGAGGGGGAATGGAGTGAGCAGGAGGTGGGGCCTCGGAGAAGGGGTAGGGCAGGGCCTCGAGGCAAGGGTGTTAGGTTTTCTGCAGTCAGAAAGTTGGCAACCCTACCAATGACCGTTAGGGGAACCCAAGCTCACGCTCTACACTGGGGTCTAGCTAAGGGACCCCATAACAGGCAGCCACAGTCCCTGTGCAGTCCTACCCCTTGCTGCTGTTTCCTTGAGCTTCTTCCTATATATCTGGCCTCCGCCCCCACCACCCCCTTTCTGGGTTTGCCAGCCTCCAACTCCCTCCACTCAGCGGGTGACTACGGCCTACTTCTCTGCAGTCTGAAAGATAAAACCAGGAACTCAAAAAGTCCTACAGGTGTGGTAAATGCTAGTTTAGCCTCAGGGTCCAAAGATACCTGCCAACAAACAGCCTATTCTGAGGTGAATTATAGTGAGGTTTTGTGCACCCTCCAATTTGTCAAGTACTTCATCTGCTCTAGGCATGAAATGCTGATGACAATGAGCTTTCTGTAATCCACACAGAATCTGGTAGCCCTAGCCTTCTTGGGTACCTGCACCACAGGTAATGCCCAAGCACTGTTGGATTGAAGAAATGTTCACAAATACAGTATGTCCTTGTTTTTCTTCTCTAGGTTCTGTACTATTTGAAGACCTTTGTGTGTTTAGAAAACTGATTTCTCCCCCCCCCCCGCTTCATTTGGGCCAAATCAAAGGACTCTGCTGGATTTGACTATGATGAGTATGATTTACATCCTGGGCTTTAATCATTTTATATAATTTCAGACAATTTTTCATGATCTTTCTTTTTTCTTTATGAACATCTGTTTCACAGACTCAGTTTTTAGAGTTATCTGTGAACCTTAGGGTTTTCCATTGCAGATTAAATTTTTGCTGCTTCAAGTATTACATTAACCATGCAGTCAAAACACAAGTGAGGTTGCACATCTGTGAATGGGAACAGAATTTGGCCCTAAATATTTAAAGAATTACAAAAAACCCATATTACATTAAGATATGAGAATTCTATGTGTTACCATACCATCTATATTTTGGAGTGTAGATAAAAGTTCAGCATAGCTTCATTGGTTCCCTTATAATTTCAGGATCTGGAATCCAGTTGAAAATTTTTTTCCTTGTTTTTAAAACCCTTGTGAACTTGCCAAAGTCGGTTTCTAGTACCTTTGCTTTCTCTATTCAACTTTCCCTGCTCAACATGTGCTCTTGCTATAATATCACCACTGGTGGTGTGAGGCCTGATTTGTAGTTCCTTTTGCTCAAACAGCTTTACTATATTTTGCAAGCTCATCAGCTCCCCATCTACTTTAAAGTATTAGATGGAAAATATCTTTTCATCTTTGTCTATACTTCTTTCCTTTCCCATTCCCGTTATGATTACATATTGTTTTACCCTATAGCTGTATCATCTAACTTTATTTAGTATTAAGAAAGTTTTGGATAGAGCTAGTATTATGCAATTAAAGTTGCATGATATTTGTAGCAAGTGTTGAATAAGGGAGAAAAATATGAATGAACATCTCTAAAATATACCAGGTAGTTTACAAAACAGAACTACTCCTAGTGACTAGAATTGCTTACTGTATTTTAAAGTGCATCACTTTGAGGATTGTGTTTCCAATAAAAATTAAATAGCCATAATTTGGTTTGGTGACCTGCTAATAGTATATATGGAGATCAAATGGTTGAATTATGCCAAAGATTGTCAGGTAGCTGGACAATGGTTCCCAACACTGAAGCAGTTTCAGTTCAAGTTTTGAGAAAGGTTTCTTGTGCTGCTGGCCAGAAAAGTAGGAAAGCAGCTTAAAAGTTGATAAATTGACCCTGGGGGACAGAAGTATTCAAACCATAGTACTGTTTTTGCTGGGTCCCTGATAGATGACTGATTAGCTGAGAACTCCCTAATATGGAGGAAAAAGACATACCCTTGCAAGAGGCCTGATGAGATGCTGACATAAGAGAAAATCAGGTTGAATGGTTCAGCAAAAATCTTCCCTTAGGCATAGACCAATGTCTTGAATTACAGCATCAGGTCATGTTTTCACCCATATAGGTATAGGGAATAGTTAGAAGGAAGAGCAAGACTTGATGGTAGTTTAAGATGTCTGAGGAAAATATTACTTCTAAGATTCTTTATTATGTCTGGAGACAATATTGCTCCTAACGCATTTTCTCTTAAAACAATGTCTTTTAACAGAAAGGTGTCTTACAAAAAAATTTAACTCAGCACTGAGGCATTTTTAACCTTCTTCCTGTGGACATGGTACTTTTATTGAGAAGACTGAGAGGGGACATGATGACAGTTTTCAAGTATGTAAAAGGTTGTTACAAGGAGGAAGAAGAAAAATTGTTTTTCTTAATCTCTGAGGATAGGACAAGAAGCAATGGGCTAAAATTACAGTAAGGGAGGTTTAGGTTGGACATTAGGAAAAACTTCCTAGCTGTCAGGGTAGTTAAGCACTGGAATAAATTGCCTAGGGAGGTTGTGGAATCTCTATTATTGGAGATTTTTAAGAGCAGGTTGGACAAACACCTGTCAGGAATGGTCTAGATAATACTTAGCCCTGCTATGAGTGCAGGGGACTGGACTAGATGACCTCTTGAGGTCCCTTCCAGTTCTATGATTCTATGATTCAATGATTGGAATTCTGCTTAAAAGTATATCCATAAAATGTATTCTCCTCCAAATTTCAATATGGCTGCTTTTACATCTATATGATACTAGAACTTATGACCACAGATTAATGAGTAGACTAAAAGTCTGTTGTAACCTGATGGGATAAAGCTAATCCATATCAACTACACACCATGATTCTATGACACCCAGTTATTTAAAAGCACAAGTATAATTAACTGGAAGCATAAGAGTGGAAGCGATTTCTGAGCAGTGGGATTGTCATGGTGACTAATACCTGATATGGCTACTCAGAGTAGCAGGTCCAGTGCAATAACACATTTTATTTTACTTTCTAAAGAAACTGTGGCTCACATAGTCCATCAATTAAATTCATTCTGAAAAAAGCATGACAGCCGTGGCAGTTATAAAACAGAGGTGCCTTGTTTCACTGCGTGACACTAATTGTAGATAAGAGCTTTATAAACATACATCTCTCTTCTCTGGACACTGAACAACATACAGTGAAACTCTGGCATAACAAAAATGATGTCTATAAATAAATAGAAAATAACTCTACTTATCTAATTGAACGCAGATAAAAAATAAATCAGGAACACTTAAGCTCCTTTCTGATACAAAGTGTAATTTTCTACTCTTTTGGCAATGCTAAAAGTGTTCTGTTCCATTGGAGTTCTTCCATTTCTGGTATTCCAAGACTGGGTCTACACACAAACATGCACTGTTATAATTAGATTGGCCTCCTAAAATTGATTTGGTTATTTTGGTGCAAGTCTGTGTGTGGACACTCTTATTTTAGAATTGAAGTGGTTATGCATCGTTAGCCACTTGTATTCTGAAATAAGTGTCCACACACAGATTTTCACTCTAATAACTAAATCAGGCTTTAGAAAACTGATTTGGTTAGATCAGTGCAAGTATTATGTAGGCTAGGCCAATGTCTCAACCTTTCTAGACTACTGTACTCCTTTCAGGAGTCTGATTTGTCTTGCATACCCCCAAGTTTCACTTCACTTAAAAATACTACTTGCTTACAAAATCAGACATGAAAATGTTTGTTTTTTCTCTAACTCCTGAGTACAGCAAATTAATGGAATTGTAAATGAACTTCACTAGAAGGGTAAAACAAGGCACTTAGCTTGATAATGGCCTAAACAACTGGCAACTTGCAACCAGGCAGCTTGCAAAAAAATGTAGCTTCTTTGATGTTTGTTACACAGAAATAAACATAAAGGTCCATGTGCCTTTTCTATGATATGAAGAAGTTTATTTTAAACTCCAGTTTGTCCTGGAGTTGTGGAGACCCTAAATACACGCCATTTGAAAATATGACTGTTTACTTTGCGTTAGCCCTGTAGATTAAAGCCACAAATAAAAAACATCAAGAGGAAAATTCATTAGAATAAGTACATTATAACCCTCAAATGAAAAGGGCTGGGGGAAAAGAAAAGTGTGCTAAAGACTTTGACCTCATTCTATAGTTTTTGATTCATTGTTTCTAAATGGTCATAACTTAGATGCTCTAGATATTTTCAATTACTATTTTTAGACAGAAAACAAACCCCAGTTTCTTCATACCCTATTTTATGGAACTTTTCTTTGAGTCATTGGAAAAGTCATTCTATCATGTCTAGAAACAGTTTTTATTCAGAGCACATGTCTGGAAAGAAAATAAACAACTACTAGTTCCTACTATAGTTCTTCATTTCAAAACAGTTTAAACCAATATAATTAGTCCTTGAATTTAAAAAAAAAACAAAAATGAAAAGATGTGAGATTACAAGTATGCGTTGCCAAGTGTCATTTCACCTTAACTGCTTCCTCTACTCTTTTGCCACCCATTACAAGATATGGGTTTCAAGTGACTAAATTCAGCAGCAAGCATGCCAGGTTGAAGAGTTTTCCCTTCAGTGTTTAATATAGAATTTTTTAATTAGTGTACCGGTAAAATAAATGATTAAAGCACTATGTCAGCTTCAGTAAGTGCATTTGGGATGATCTGATTATCTTAGTTTTATACTTGTGGAAAGGGGACTGAGGGGAGAGCATTCTCAGTGGAGGGTTGAGGGCTACAGAACTTGTTACCACCGGCGATTAAGCAGAGCCGGAGTCAGGTGTAACCTGTACCCTGAGAGTGGCGAGAGGTGCCTACTCAAGAAGACATTTCCCAAATAGCTCTCCCTTCAGTCCCCTTTCCACAAGGGGTAAATCTAAGGAAAGTCACTCAGATCATCCCAAATGTACTTACTGCAGCTGACATAATGCTTTAATCATTTGTTTTACTGGTGCACTAATTAAAAAATTCTATATTAAACACCAAATGGAAAGCTCTTCAACCTGGCAAGCTTTCTGCTGGGGGTTGTTTTCTGTCTAAAATCAACTTGACCGTGCAGGTTAGCTGTGGAAGCGAGGAGAACCCATCCTTTTAGAAGGACTTCAGTCTCTATCTTATGTTTTTGACACACCAAGATACCACAGTGCTGGGCACACTAAAAATGTATCTCATAGTTTATGAAAGAAAAAGTATGCATTTTATATTCTGAATTTTTATCTACATTGTAAATTCTACATTGCTGTCATTTTGTCTTACTTAAAAGTTGTTTAACAAAGAATATTTTGTGATTTAAAAATAAAGATGGGGGCCAGATCCATAGCTGGTATAAGTTGTCTTGGCTCCCTTAACATCAATAGAACTACACTGACTTACACCACCTGAGGGTCTGGTGCAAAAATTGTAAAATA
The DNA here is from genome assembly GCF_965140235.1 of Caretta caretta. NCBI lineage: Eukaryota > Metazoa > Chordata > Testudines > Cheloniidae > Caretta > Caretta caretta. The sequence continues at coordinate 206,529,364 of NC_134207.1, read as the reverse complement.
TCATTAAAATATTATTACCTTTTAAGCAAAAAATAGTTTAGGTAAACAATTTAACAATGTTTCTGTCAAAGAAATTCATGGTGTCAACTTGGTCCACAGAGAAACGAGCAGTTAATCTCAGTATACCAGAAAAAAAGGAGAAAAAAATCCATCTGAAACATTGTTTTCTACCCCATTTCTAGGAAAATGTATTTGCTAAATTGGTATTCCTGTCATGTCCGATCTGAAATGCAGAATTTTTGTGTTATTGTTTGCCATCTTCAGGGAAGTTATTCTAGGAAAGCTAAAATAAAAGGCAGGTCTTCTATTTAGCTCTGAAGGTGTTAAGAGATGTGGTCAAGGGCTGATGGACCACTGTCAAGTCTGATCAGGTGCACTGATACTGCAGATCATCATTTTAGCATAAAATACACAGAGTACTGTCCCTGAAGATCACACAGCTGTTGAGGCAGACCATGATCGTAGCCTGTTCCTAAGATAACCGATCAAGATCATGGGTGAAATCCCTGGCCTCACTGAAATCAATAGAACTGAGGAGTTTAAATTATATTAGGTACCTGCCAGAGAACCAAAGGTGTATCTGGAGCACTGGGGTTATGTTAGTTAGAAGACTGCATGCTACATGTTATACCATATGGAACTTTTCATGGTTTTTGCCCTTTCAATTCCAGATACAACACTGAGTGACACTTACAAATTCACTAACTTGTGTTTGTAATGTCACAACCACTAAACAATACAAATTAGAGAGGCAGACACCTCCTGAAAACTGATCTCATTTAGACCTTTAAAAAAATATTAAATATATATTAAATACTGCCATTAACTTAAATAAAAAAGAAAACATAGAAAAGTTGGTTATTTAGCTGGAATTTTATAATGAACATAATTATTGGTAAGTTTTGGAAAGCTCTAAACAATAAAAAATATTCTTCAGCAACGAAATTATATTTTATCTCTTGTCTAATGTTGGCCATGTATTTCTCTTACTAAAATGTGGAACACAAAAGATTTGTAGGTGTTGAGTTTTACTGTAGAGGGTGCTATTGTTAATGACAACCATGCTGAGAATGAAGTATAAAGTATAGAGAAAATTATAGTGTATGAAAGAAGAAAAGAGGCAGAACTATTTATATGTACTCTTTCTCTTAATAAACATGGCTCAACTGTTTTTTGTCTGAAGAGTGCTTATAATTTTTTCTAAATGAAGGCTTGCTTTTATGGTCTTTACTAATAGTATGCTTTATGTCCTGCATTGATACTGTACTTTATGTACTGTTGTAATGTGCTGAAAGATTTGTTCATCACTAAGAGTCCAGTTACTCTGATTAATATGGAATTCTTGTTACCGGGTAACTTACTCTCACAGATTCATTGTTGTATGATATTTTATGTCAAGTGGATTTTTTTAAAAGACTTTTTTTTTTTTTAATTAAGACACAGGGCACAGCAGATCTTCCTGGAATGCTACGAATGAATGAACAATTTACTTCTTTATCTTAAGTGGTTTTCTTTTTAATGTCTAATTTTTATTTTTTTACTCTCTATCATTTGTAACATTGATGCAGAAGCTTAACAATAGGTTTGTTTGTGTGTTTCCTTGTTGGTTTTATCCTTTTCAGAAAGTACAGTTTTTATTCTTTGTTTCTTATGGCAGCCCAGACAAAAAAGGTATACTTCATTACTTTGTTTCCATAGCATCAATTATGTTAATATCTCTCAGAATAGGATTTATTTGTGAGATTGTGTTTTCCTTTACTGGCTGATTCTGAGAAAGAGTAGCATAAAAATATTGCACAGTAGTTCTTATAAAGAGATACATTTAAAAACAAAATCTCAGACAGGACAGTAGGTTGTATATTTGTTTGTTTTAAACAAAATTTTAAGGACATTCCTTTCCAGTTTTTAAAACTCTTGAAATTTTGCTCTGAAATTGAGCAGCTCTCTCTAATTCTCTGTTTGATTTTATTTTGCTCTTTTTGTCTTAATACTTTATAAATAACAAAATTTGACTTAGACTAATACAAATTGTAAAGGTTCTCTTATAAAATGTGAAAAGTCATTGCAGACTTCTGCACTTTTCCAGCATCAAATAAATAAAATTAAGAACTGATCATTAACCATTCTGAAAGAGGAAGGTGGCCATAAAGTCTAAAAAAGTACAGTAGTGTTATTTGGTGATAATAATAAAACAAAGTATATAGCAATATCCTTATACACTCTTATTAGCTGTAGTATCCTCTTCCTTAATCAATTCAAGATGTCTTTAGTCTCCTTATTCATTCCATCTCGCTATTTGCCTAGCTACCCTCACCTACATTCAGATTTTCAATGTCTTGAACAGCAGTCATCTTCAGCAAATTTGTTTTTAGAGAAGGGTTTATCCCCTGTCAGGAAAGAACTATGATAAAACTCCTTTAACAATAAAAGTACAGCTTCTTACTCCAAAATCATTATCTCCTTCTGAGAGGGTCATCCATTCAGGAACAGACAGATTCAGCATTCCCTGTCCCTCAATATTCTTCCAGACAAAGTCCTTGTTTGTAGTTTCTTTCCTGGGTCATCAACAACTTCAGTAATTGCCTACTGTATGTTCCAGTAATCCTCATAGAATTTCTCCAGGATCTCTGGTACAATGTTCTTTCTCTTAAAATCTGCATCTCACATACTCTTCTCAGCAGAGGTGAAATTTATGGTCAAATATCTAGGCCCATTGAAGGCAAAACTTCAGTGGCATTAGGATTTTATCATGGATCTTCATCTTTTCCTTGCTTTACCAGCAAAACTTGGTTCCTGTCTTTTCTGGCTTCTTACAAACAATAGGATCTCAGTAATAACTCATACTGCTAGCTCCACATCCTGTTCACTCTCGCACAAAATTAGTCAGACAAATTTTAAACCTCTGTATTTTCTATGTAGCTTTTCTACAGAAAACCAACTCTGGAAGAAAACACAAAATCATCACTGATAAAGTTTACAGATGACACAAAAATTGGGGGAGTGGTAAATAATGAAGAGGACAGGTCACTGATAGAAAGAGATCTAGAGTGCATGGTAAACTGGCTGCAAGCAAACAATATGCATTTTCATACAGCTAAATGTAAATGTATACATCTGGGAACAAAGAATGTAGCCCATACTTACAGGGTGGGGGACTCTATCTGGGGAAGCAGTGACTCTGAAAAATATTTTGGGGTGTTTGTGGATAACCAGCTGAATATGAGCTCCCTATGTGACACTGTTGCCAAAAGAGTTAATATGATCCTGAAATGCATGAACAGGGGAATCTCAGGCAGGAGTAGAAAGGTTACTATACCTCTGCATTTGGCACTGGTACAATCACTCCTGGAGCACTGCGTCCAGTCCTAGTGCCCACAATTCAAGAAGGATGTTGATAAATTGGAGAGGATTCAGAGAAGAGCCATGGGAATGATTAAAGGACTAGAAAATATGCCCACTAGTGATAGAGCCAAGGATCTCAATCTACTTAGTTTAACAAAGAGAATGTTAAGGGGTGAATTGATCACAGTCTATAAGTACCTAAGTGGGGAACAAATATTTAATAATGGGCTCTTCCATCTAGCAGAGAAAGGTAGAACACAATTCCACAATTCAATGGCTGGAAGTTGAAGCAAGACACATTCAGACTGGAAATAAGGCATACATTTTTAATTTATGAGAGTAATTAACCATTGGAACAATGTACCGACGGTTGAGGTGGATTCTCCATCACTGACAATTTTAAAATCAAGATTGGATGTTTTCTAAAATATGTGCTCTAGGAATTATTTTGGGGAAGTCTGATGGCCTGTACTACACAGGAGATCAGACTAGATGATCACAATAGTGAATCTATTAATCTAGCACTGTCTAATAATTCCCTTTCCATTCTGGTCCCTGTGGTCTTTAGAGCCTTGTTTATTTCATATGCTGTTGTGGTGAGTGTTCCACTCAAATGAGCTCTTCTAGCATCCAAATTACATCAGTCTTCCCCTTCAGTGTCAACCCTATTTATCTCAACTACTAAAACAAAAATTCAGCACAGATTAGTTATGGAACTTCACACAAATAAGTTCTATCTCTTTTCCCCATTCTACTCCTGTGGTTCCTGGAGACCTTTCAAGCCAGCCCTTGCTATAGTATGCTATAGCCTGATTTTCAGAGGCACTGTATGGTTGAAAGCCCCCAAGCAATCAGATCAAATGAGCTCCAGCTTTAAGACAAAGCCTGAGGATATTTAGGTGCACCCATCTTCCCTAGCTTTTCTCACTCTCTGATGATACCTAGTTCTTCATTCTAGGTTCTCTTTGTACCCTAATCTTTCTCTCTGAACTGAGTTAGAGACAGTAGTTTCGTTGGGCCTGATCTTGACAATCATTGGGAGTGTTTCCTGAGATGGACTTCAAAATTGGATTTTATAATGTTGTATTTGTGCTACTCATTAATATTTCCTACAAATCCTCCTCTGTTTCATTGCAATGTAAATGGGTAACCCCTTGAGTAACTTTTATATGACATTACTTACTTGCAATTTACTTTAATTCTTGCTTAAGAAAAGTAAGTGCATCACTTCCAAAAGGAGGATCATAGTTTACTATTCCATTCTGGTGTATCTGTTTGACAAGTGAGATCTCTTAATTTGTTTCTTCTTTTATTTTAAAATGCCACAGCATGTTCCCATCTTTCCTAACTTTGCTAATGACCAAGGTTCAGTTATTTCTGGATAGTAGTCTACCATTTGCAAGTTTGAATAATACTTTGGAATGTGCTGTTTTCACAGCTCAAACTGTAGTTCACTCATATTCCCATATTTATTTAGATAATGGAATTTATAATCTCATTGAAATAGACATTTTAGAGATCCTGCAGAGCCTTTTCTATCTCCTCATCTTAAATTCTGCATTGCTAATGCACTATCTTCAGAACATGCAATGTTGCTTGATATAGGGATTGGAAGAAAAAAATCAGAGAAAAAGAGCACATCCTGTACAGCTGAACAGCTGTTTTACTTCTTGCTTTTTTGTCATTTTCATGTTTTGTCTTAATTTTCTCTATACTACTGCAGTCATGTTGTCAGGAAAATGCAGTTGCAACTCTGAGGAAAGCAAATATCTGGCCTGCACTATTTGCAGGTATTATCAACTTGGATTAACCAAACCCACATGTGCATTACACTTTGGATGGTACTCAAAGATACCTAGGCAGGCTAGATATTTCTCTGTATCAGCCAAGGAGCAAAATGTTATGAGGATGACAATAATTTAGACAGATAAGAGTAAGTCTAACTATTACATAACATACAAATCTTAAGAGATGTTTGTTCAATATCAGCTATGAAAACAATATAATATAGTATGTTCTATAAGGAGTCAATTGCTTTATTTTTTTCCTGTGCGGTCAGCAGCTAAACACTGTCACATATTAATGACTGATTACAGACATGGGATAAAATCCTGGCCCCACTGAAGTCAGTGGAAGTTTTCCTATAAACTTCAGTGGGGCCAGAATTTCACTGATGGATTAGTGGCAGTGAAACAAACACGATGCTATACTTTATTTTAATAAAAAAGCTAACAGGGGTATGATACTATTTTTTGGACAGACTGTAGGGCTCTTGTTTTTCTTTAGCTGGCATTTTTATATCTGTTGGAGGGGTAAGTAATAAAGTCAAAGTACTGTAGAACAGATGTTTTCCTATGTGGATTTAATTCTATAATACTACAGTAGATCATCCTAAATTAAAAATTGTAAATTAAACATTTTTCATAAACTAGTAATATGATCTCCATGTCACAAATATGAAAGCAGCATGTAATTTATATAGTTATGATGTTAGTAGTATATTATTTAAGTTCTTAATGAGAGAATTAACAATACAGGAACAGTTTTACTATGTTTTGTTTTAAATGGAAAACAACTTTAAACATTATTGTCAGAATAAATCCACTACTTCTAGACTGTGGGGGGACTGCATTACAATCCCATTGCAGCTCCAGCCTGTGGGATAAAAAATTGACCCTAGTCTGACACACCGGGATGCAATTCAGACCAGAGAGGGGGTATGTCACTCCTGCCCTGCAACCTTACAAAGCCTTGCTTCAGTAACTCTAACCTGGGCCACTCACCAACAGCCTTCCAGCATACAAGCCACACCCTTAGGGTCTTCCAGCCACACTTGGGTTACACGCTGGCTTTTACCAGCCTTGGTCATTTCTGCAGGTTGACCTCAACGCACTCCCAATCCTAGATTTTTACCCCAAAATGTATGTTTTGTACTGCCCAGCCCTCTCCTGGACAGCAAAAATATATTCAGTCTGTTATTCCTTTAAGGTTCTCAAACTATGGGGCAGGTCTCCCAAGGGAGGCACAAGAATATGGCAAATGAGGCGCAAGCTGCGTGCTTTTTTATTTTTAAGAGCTCTGGCTATCAGCCTTGGGTGGCTGGGGCTCATGCAGCATACCTGGGAGACACGGACAAAGGGGACAGCTGGAGCCCCACCATCCCATGGCTGACAGCCGGAGACACGCCACCTGAGCTTGGACTTTCCTTTCCTTTCCTTCCCTCCCCTCCCCCCCACACCTTCCCTTGGTCCCTCACTGGGAGGCAGTCTGGGCTTGTGCTCTTCCCCCACCCTCCAGACCCTCACCTGGATGCAGCCTGGGTTCGGACTCTTCTTCTCCCTCTTCAATCCCTCACCGGTAAGCAGCCTGGGCTTGGCTCTCCTGCTCCCCCCTCCCTCAATATCTCACTGGGAGGCAGCCCAGGCTCAGGCTCTCCTTTCTGCACCCCAATTCCTCCCCTGGAGGCAGTGGGGCTCCAGCAGTCAGTCCTGGGGTGGCAGCGGCAGTGGAGAAGTAAGGGTGGCAAGAGGGCACTAAGTCTGCTGTGAAAAGTGATGGCAAATATCACTTTTCACATTGCCACCCTTACTACTGTGCTGTTGCTGGTGTGGTGCTGCCTTCAGAGCTGGGTGGCAGCAGTATATGTGACAGCTCTATTTGACCAGTTTGATGCTATGTGAGTCTGAAGATGCTTTTTAACATCATACAGGGGGAAATGTATAACTTTACACAAAATGGTGCTACAGACATTTTACCATGATATTACTAATCAGCAAGTTATGAGTTTCCAAATGATACCTCACAAGGCGTACCTTGTACAAAGATTATTACAATAGCATACAGGGGTGCATGGCGTCACACTCAGCCTACCTGGACCTCTATACTGAAGGTCATGGCCCCTCAATCAGCATAAGTCAAGGACCCTTCCATCAACCATCCCTAGTCTGGTTGTATACAGTGCAGAATTCCTTTCCTGATGTGCAATGGTCTTCTTGAAAGGCTCCTCTACCCATGTCCCACATACACCGTGCTTCTATGACAGGTTTCAGAGTAACAGCCGTGTTAGTCTGTATTCGCAAAAAGAAAAGGAGTACTTGTGGCACCTTAGAGACTAACCAATTTATTTGAGCATGAGCTTTCGTGAGCTACAGCTCACTTCATCAGATGCATACTGTGGAAACTACAGAAGACATTATATACACAGAGACCATGAAACAATACCTCCTCCCACCCCACTCTCCTGCTGGTAATAGCTTATCTAAAGTGATCATCAAGTTGGGCCATTTCCAGCACAAATCCAGGTTTTCTCACCCTCCGCTCCTCCCCCCCTCCAAAACTCACTCTCCTGCTGGTGATAGCCCATCCAAAGTGACCACTCTCTTTAAAATGATTCGTGCTTCTATGGTGATTCTGTGGCATTGAAGGCCTTGTATGGGCCTTCAACAAGGGGTGGTTTTTACCCCAAAGGCATTTAAAAAATTATTTCTGACCTGGTTAGTTTGTAGAGTAGTTTGAGACAGAGTGTGTGTGTGTGTTTGCAGATTTTCATGAAAAACCCCTCTCTAATCTCTTTTTGACACTTTCCCCCCAAAATGTAGGATTTTCATAAAATTTTGAGGCAGTGGATTTGTTCTGTTGAATCAGATGAAAGTGCAAACAAACCATCTTCACACCACATTCTGGGAGGAAGAGGTTGGGAGAGAAGTGTCAAACACAATATATATATATATATATATATATTCACAATAGTTTGTGATTGTTATGTTTTCCCAGCCACCTACGACTTTTATGTGTAAAGTAGCAGCTAAATACAGCTGTGGTTCAGCTGCATTAAAAACTAGAGATGGGACAAGCTGAGGTGGATTTGAATTCATGGAACAATTTGTACTTAAGGTTTCTCTTGCTCAGTTAATGGCTTCCAAACTAGGCATGCAGATGCCAGAGCAACTAGTATAAGGACCCAAATAGAATGGGGGTGGGGGAGGGAAGAAATCCCCTTTTCCCCATTTAATTATTATCCTGTCTTTAGAATTGCAAGGGCAATAAAATATACAAACATGCAGTGGTGAACCCCCGGGGCTGCACTGGCCAAGGACAGCAACTGTGAGTGGGGTACAGAGACACGTTAAAGGGACTTTTGGGTTGCTGGACTTAAGACTCTAGAGGGGAAAAGGACACAGTCCAAACATGGAGATTTATACATTACCTAAAGCATGCATTAAACCGGGGTCTCCATGCATGTAACAGTCAACCAGTGCTTAATCACATCCAAACTGCAGCTAAGAGTATTTGTTAAACCAGCCTCACATTGCAAAAAAGGAATGTTGAAAAGTGAATTAAATATATATGTATTTTAAAAAACTGGTCATACAGGAGCTCTTTTGGGGCAATAGCAGTGCATTTTGTATATTTGGCAAATGCCTAACACATCATGGGTGTTGCCAAAAACATAATATATAATAATAGACTCTAAGAGTGCTGATTGTTTGAATGCCTATCAGATATTTCAGATACTTTTCAGAACTATCTGAACTTCTTTGAACTCAGTTAAAATTGAAAAGTTTTTGAGGAGAACTTTTAGTTGAATACTTGTTTTATGGGAGAGGGAAGCCATTTTTTCACAATTTATTTTTTTCGAAAAATGTGACCCTCTCTGCATGTGAGTAGTCCCATTGACTTTTGGGAATACTTGGATGCTTAAACTTAGGCATATGCTTAAGTGCCTTGAATTTTCCTTCTGTGGAGAGAATGAATTGTCTGCTATGCCCTTCTGCTCTCTTCTAGTGGCCTGAAAAAACACGTTAAAATGACTTCTGCTGGACACATGGGACTGTCTCACTCAGTCAAGGATCCTGGGAAAACATTTAGCCATGTGATTAAATCCAACAGCCCCAATTGTCCCAAACAAACAAAAATCATTCTCAAAAAAGCCTCACATTAAAATAATACTAAATAAGAAGCCCTGAAGTCATATTTTAAAAAAACTGATAATTCTGTAAGCATAAAACTGATTTACCCTTAATCTAACATTTCAAGACTGGTGACGATCAATATTTCTTTTAAGGGATCCTGAAACCTACCAGTGACAACTAAAAACCTGCCAAGTTCTTGTCTAATACTCAGTATTAAATATATTTCAAATTACTCTGCTAATGAGTACTAATACAGAGATGTCCTCTATTTAGAATAAAATCAGGGGCAATAAAAATCAAAAATATGCACTTTAGTCGCATATAAAGCAAACCTCTAGCTGTTAACAAAGCTGTACTGCTACTGCACACATGCATTTCACTCTCTTTATACATGTAAATTTAGCTCATGCTGACCTGGAGTTCCAAACTTTATCCTCAATAACTATTTCAATATTTTCTTTATATAAGAAAGCATGCATTGCTGGGCTACTGGAAACACAACACACACAAACAACTGTAAGCAGAGTTTGAATGAGCTCTCCCAAGACATTTAGTGGTGAGCTGTGGAAAAAGACTTCAGGAGCTGATTTCATTTGCATGGACACACCTAAGTGCTCAGCATGATTGGGTTGCTTGTCCAAATGATCACGTGTGGCTGGTGTGGCTCTCCAGTCTCCTTGTTATTGGGGCAGGAGTAATAAAGGGTTGTTATCCTTGTTATGTGAACTAAGGGCAGCAGAACTGTACCTGGCATACCCCAATGGGGGGACTCACCCTCAACTGAATAGCACTCACTAGGCAGGAGACATGGGTTCCAACTCCTAATGAGTAGAGAGGGGGTAATTGTAGCTGGTGGTGTGGGTGCTGTTCAAGGGTTTTAGATGTTATTTGACTCTTCTGCTCTCCATGGTATAATAAAAGAGCTAATTTAGATTCAATTGAGAGTTTTGTTACAAGCTGCAGGGCTGAAATCACTGATACCTAGGTCTAAGTATTAGATCTTCTTTGGGACAGTGTATCTATTGCAAGAGATTGCCCAGTGTGCACCAGCAGTGAGGCTTCCTCACTAACAGCTGAAATCACTGAGAGCTGTGTTAAGTGCGGGACCCTAAAGACATATTGGTAAGTGGGTGGCTGGTGGAGAGGTGTGGCAAGCGGCCAGCAGGGAGGCTGGCAGAGAGGCCATTGGAGTGGGCCCCAGCAGAGCCCTGGAGAGGCATGGCAATCAGCTGTTGGAGCGATGAGCGAGTGCCTGAGCAGTGGAGCACATAAGGTGCCTCATTAACCCTTCTCCACACAAGGTGGGTGGTGAACTCTGGGGCTGCACTGACCAAGGATAGCAACGGTGAGTAGGGTACAGAGAAGGGATGGGCACGTTAAAGAGGCTTTTGAGTTGCTGGACTTAAGACCCTGAGGGGAAAAGGACACTGCCCAAATTAGTTGGGGGTGGGTCTTTTGCTCATGGTTTATGTTTATGAACCCTAGTTGTGGTGTTTTTCCAAATTAATGCTCAGTTACTTCCCTTCTTTTATTAAAAAGGTTTTTGCTACATTCAGACTCTGTGCTTGCGAGAGGGGAAATATTGCCTGTTAGAGGCACCCAGGGGGTGGTGTGTAATTGTCCCAAGTCACTGGGTGAGGGCTTAAGCTGGTTTTGTGTTGTGTTGTTGAAAAGGAAGCCCTAGATACTGAATCTGGCCCTTGTTGCTGCTGGCTTCACCTACCACGACAAATCAACATTATAGATCAGTGCCAAATCTGTAGTAGTTAAGGTTGAATCTCACTTTCTGTTTAAAAGTTAATTATTCTACGTGCTCTAAAATCCACATGCTTAATCTGTCTAGAAATTTGCTGTGCCTCATGAGAGTGCGGCGGTACAGTTAGTGGTCCAAATTTTAGGTCTTTTGAAGCAAGTGTTCCTGATATACAGGTCCCCAAAATAATTATCTGTTTACAAAGTCACCTGGTTCTTCTGATTGTTTTTGCACACACCCCAGATTCTATGTATGGTTCAACAAACCTCAGCCACTCTTGATTTCTCTCAGGTATAGTACAGAACTCACTGCCCCTTTGTGGAAGCAGTATTGAAATAGTCATTGAGGGTAAAGTTTGGAACTTCAGGTTGGCATGAACTAAATGTACATGATTAAAAGAGTGAAATGCATGTGAGCAGCAAAAGTAGGGCTCTGTTAATAGCTAGCGGGCTGGCATACAATGTCTCAAAGTGACAAGCTGTGGTCCTCAAAATAGCAATACTCATGAGCTCTGAGTTTGAGCCCAACCCTTTGGAAGCCTTCAGAGAAAATGTGTTGTGTGTGTTTGTTGCTCTCTGTCTGCATTCTGCATGGGCTTCTTTTGGAAGTTGTGCACTGAGACCAAAATTTCTGGTTTAAGAGCAATATTTTAAAGTGCTCTACAATCCACATGTAGACTCTGATTTTACTTAAGAAGTAAATTTTCCAGATTAGCTTTAATTAAATAGAGGGAAGATAAAAGACTCGAGTAAGTATTTAGGGTAATCTAATCATGATTCATACTCTACTCATACACACGTGAGCATGATCAAAACAAAGCAAGTTGCTGGGCCATTTGGTGAAGGGGTTCCTCATATACAGTCTCCTTTATGAAGTGTTGTAGCCATGTTAGTCCCCGTATATCAGAGAGACAAGTTGGGTGAGGTAGTATCTCTCTCTCAGAAGTTGGTCCAATAAAAAATGTTACTTCCCCCACCTTGTCTCTCTAATGAGCTGCTTATAACATTTTCATATTCTTATAACTTTTTGGTGCAGAACTAAGGAATATGGTGGGTTAGAGTAGTGTGAGTGTGGTGGGTGTTGGAGCAGTGCAGGGAATATGTGGGATTTTGGAGGGTACAGGGTAGGGTCTCTGCCTCTTTGCCCCATAAGTCTGTGCTCTGGCACAACTACAGAAAGACCAGCATACCCCTCGATGATGACTCTTTTATTAGAGTATGGGACTTTTTTAAAAACAGTTTTTGAAAAACCAATTGGATAACTACAACTTTGACAAAGTACTGCATTCCCCCCACCCCAAAAGTAGTTTTTTTTTAATGAACTCTCAATGAATAAGGGATCCTTCTCAAAGGGACCCTTGCTCTCTGGGAGCTCAGAAGGCCTGGCAGAGATGAACCATTAGGGGGGAAAGTTGGGCTCCTTCTCCAACAGTGGGGAAGGGGAAAGGGAAGTGGAGCCATATGTGCCCTCTCCTCCCCTCCAAATGCCTTCTGGCCCCGGTAACCTCTCCACCAGACTTCTTCACCAGGCTGAGAGAGGGGGCTCCAGCATTCCCCTTACTTTCCACTGCTCCCCGATCATGAGGAGGAATTCATAACTCCCCTTTTCCGCCATGCTGCCTCCAGAAGTGTGGAAGGGGGCTCTGGGCTCACCTTTCCCCTAGCTCTTCGTTTCCTGGTTTTAAGAAGTTTGGGTTTGGAAGAGCATGAAGAACCACCAAGCAACCTTAACTCTATGTTCCTGAAGTTTGGGGGAATTTAACAGTATTCTATGTCCCAGCCTGTTATCGTTTAAATTAATGATGTCAATGGAATCAGAGCAGAATCAGGCCCTTCACTGTTAGCCTGAGTAGCAATTTTCAGTAGAACTATTATGTTATTTGTATTACCGTAGTGGCTCCAAATATGATCAATGCTCCATTGTGTTAGGCATGGTACATGCACATAGTAAGACAGTCATTTCACAGAAGAGCTTACAGTCTAAACAGAAAAAGTAATCAAACTCCTGTCTTTTTACAGATGGGGACCTGGAATACAGAGAGAAGTTAAGTGACTTACCCAGCGTTGCACAAGAAGTCTGTGATAAAGCCGGGAATTTAACGTAGATTGAGTCCCAGTTCAGTGTGTTAACCACCACACCACATCATCCTTCCTCTCTTTACATTGGTATAACTGAGAGTAGGTTTGTTGTCCAAGGGATTTTGTGGAGAAATGGCAATTTCAACAAGAATGTGAGACGAGATGAAAGCAGTAAGCAAAAAAGGAATTTTGTGTTGATTTCTCTCTAACTTTTGGTTCATTCTCTACCCCATTTCTGACCCTTGTCTCATATGGCAAAGATTACTCCTGTGTGGCTCAGTGATCTCCTGAGGTTACAGAAAGCAATTTCTTCCCTTTTCTGGTACCCATGTTAACTGGATAATTTGTTTATTAACATGGCTGAAATTAAGTAGAAAGGGAAAGGGGATCTTTAAATGTAGATCTACTATTCAGGGTGTGGTTATGTGCTGTCTGGAGTTTGTTGCATAAAAACAGTCTGTTCACATTTGCTCAGGAAATTTCTGGTTTTACTAATTACTAAATAGCATAATTTATATTGCCTTTTAAAACAAGATTTATTATGAAAATAGACTGAGTATTTTAAAAACTGGGAGTGAAAAGCTTTCCTCCTAGCCTTTCATTTCTAGAGCCTTAATTCTTTTTGTGACTTAGTATGGATCTTTGATAAAATTTCACATGCCATAAATGTAACTGCAAAGGATCTGACAGATGTGAAATGTTTAGCAGTTTGTACAGAGGAGAATGAATTACTGTTTGATTGGGTTAAAAGCTGCCGAGAGTCTAGTGAAGTATTCGCCACAAGGTGATCGTAAATGCCAAAACTGATGAGAGTAACACTCAGCATTGGCACCACCTTGCTTAACCACATGTTTAATGATGTTATGAGAACAACAGGTATGTAAAATATGAAATTAAGTAAGACAGCACTAAATATTAATTGTATGTGACATCAATAATGTCTTAGTGAAAACGGATTTTCAACTCAGAAAACTCGTATAATTATTGTACTACCTTTACTTTATACTTACAATTGATTTTACTAGAATGACTAAGATTTTGGGTGTTTGCTGAAACAGCACTACTGTCCTTTACCATTGAGTGTCATCCCAATACATTTCAGTATACTGCAAAACTGACTAGTTTTCATTTTCATTAAGCTTCTCTTTACTCTTTTACTCCTTTCCCAATCTGGATTGTGGGGTTTTCACCTCTATCCTTCCCTTCTCCATTGTTTGGTCCTTTAATACAAGTAATCTTAACACCATTCACAGGAAAACACAACACAGATGTAAAAATGTTTTAAAAGATACTTTCATCAACAAGGATAGACAAAAACATTAATGTCTACATAATAGTTTAATAAAATCTTTTGAGAAAAAAACTGGAAAGGACTGGGTTGTTTTATACCTGCTATTATTTATGAAACAGCTGCATAGTAGTATAGATTGAGTGAGTAGTACCGCCTTAGTTAAGGGTACTAAGCAGTCCCATTATAAGGCCCTATTTTCACATTAACTGTTTTGGCTGAAATTTTCTATGCTGGGTGTCTGCTTCAGGTTAAATTTCTTTGGAAATTTTCAGCTAAAATGGTTCAGCCATTTCTGAGAATGATATTACCTAAACTGTTTTGCCCTCATTTAAAAAAAAAAAAAATTAATTCTACAACTGTTTAGCAGAGTAGGTTTAGCACCTCCATAGTTTGGAGCAGGAACTTGAAATTTGACAGGATGGACCCCCTGGTGTCAGGGGTGTGCCTTTTGCCATTTGGCCGAGTTATTAGCCTCTAAAAATTGCAATTCACCCATACTCAGTAGAAACTTGGTAGAGTTTTGGCAGCTAAATGTGCTGAAGATTCCATCTGCACTGAGCATGCTCCAAGCTGGGACTACAGGGACTGAGAAGGACTTTGCCTGCAGTTGTTCCTCCCTGCTGCCAGGTGCTGCTATAGCACCAGGCACAGGAGCTGAGCACATAGAAAATACAACTTCTTCTATACTCTATGATCCTGTACGGGTAGGAGTACAACGCAGCAGAACTGGAATGCAGTTAGGAGTGAGGAGTGCAGGATCCAGAATGCAGGGAGATGCTGGTGATTAAGGGACTGCAAAGGGGGATGTGAACAAGAGCTGATGGCGGTGACAGGATGGGATCAAAGTTTGGAGGGGAGAGGGACATATCGACTCAAAGGAATATGATTATATATCTATATCTATCTCATTGGTTTTTTGAGTGGTGTGTTGGAGCTTGCAGATATGGGTAACTGGGAAAAAGCTAGGCCTAGGTGTTAATGATTTTAGCTTGATAAGCTTCATGTGTGGGGTCTGGTCCAATGAAGTCAATAGAAGGACTTCTGTTGATTTTAGTGGGCTCAGGATCAGAAAGAGAGAACAGAAATATCCCAAGCCAAATTTGCATCAAATGTCTACTTCTTTGAGTCTGTTCTATTTCCATAACCAGCACCTACCTTATTTAATAGAAAAGAATCTATGAAACTCTTGATGCACAGTGAATTCATGACCACAACATACCAGGTGCATTCCACTTAATGCCACAGTAAGTTAAACAAGATGACAATCTAAATTAAAAGTCCCTTTGCATGACACACAGGTAACAGCAGGCAAAATATTTGAGCAATTATGATATCAAGCATTTTAAACACAGTGTTAGAGAGAAAATGTCAGATAGTATATACCCAAAATGGGATCCACATTCTACTCGCTATAGTCTAACAGCAAATCATCTGAGCACTAAATATAATTCTAAAAAACAAAGGAAACAAACAACAAAAAAACCACCTTCAATTATAAAAATCAAAATAAATATTGAACAAAAATAATGATTAGTCACAATTTTATTCTGTCCCGCAAAATCCAACCAAAACCATTCCCATGGCTATCCACATTCCTGTTGCCATCACTGAAGATGATGTTGCACTGACTTCAGTGGGAGACAGGATTAGGGCCTAAAACAGCAACCAAATAATGAGCTATTTCATTTTGGGCTCTTTGAGAAACTTGGAGAAAGAAGCTCTTATCCCACTACTCAAATGCCCAAAAATTTGACATCAGTCCAGTTACATGGAAGAGCATTTCCCAGAATTTTAGGATAGCAATTGTATGATGACACAGCATTTCCTGCTTGACAAAAGGACAGTACAGCTTTGTCCCCCTCCCCCTCCTTGGTCCTGACATATGGCCTTAATTGTACAGCATGCCTGTGCTCTGTTAAATAACTGCCATGTTTCACCCCAGAAGTAGCTGCAATTGTGAGTGAAGTGATTCTTCTATTTATATTTGTAATATGAATTGGGAACACTTAGAATGAAAGGTGTTTTATAAACATAGGCTTATTTATCAATTTCCAAGAATAATACCTGACAAAATGAATACAAACTATACTGCATACAGTTCCTTCATCCCTATCCTAAATAGCTAAACTAACTCAAAATCCATCATCTGGACCTCTGTTTCTTTCAATGAGCTTTAAACTCTAGATAAAATACTGGTTAAAAGTTGAGAACAGTAATTATTAAGCAGTTGTATAGAAATGCAGAACATTTATGTTGCATCACCCTAGGCTCTGGTGCTAAAAGCTTGCATCAAGATTCTGAGTAATTACCCTGTAAAGTATTTTCCATCCTGATTTTCAGAGATGATTTTTACCTTTTCTTTTTTTAAATAAAATCCTTCTTTTAAGAACCTGACTGACTTTTCCATTGTTCCAAAACCCAGGGGTTTGGGTCTTTGATCATTTTGTAACCAATTGGTTAGGATATTATTCTCAAACCTCCCCAGGAAAGGGAGTGTAAGGGCTGGGGGAAGAGGAACTCCAAGTGGTCCTTTTCCCTGGTTCTTTGTTAAATCACTTGGTGATGGCAGCGTTATTTAAACCCAAGGTACAAGGGAGAATTTGTGCCTGGGGAGTTTTTAACCTAAGCTGATAGAAATAAGCTTAGGGAGTCTTTCATGAGGTCCCCACGTCTGTACCCTAGAGTTCAGAGTGGGGAGGGAACCCTGACAGACTCCAACGAGAAATTGCTGAGCTTGAATTAATATGCAAATTAAAAACCATTAATTTGGGTTTGAATAGAGACTGGGAGTGGCTGGGTCATTACACATATTGAATCTGTTTCCCCATGTTAAGTATCCTCACACCTTCTTATCAACTGTCTGAAATGGGCCATCTTGATTATCACTACAGAAGTTTTTTTTTCTCCTGCTGATAATAGCTCATCTTAATTAATTGGCGTCTTACAGTTTGTATGGCAACTTCCACCTTCTCTGCGTGTGTGTGTGTGTGTATATATATATATATATATACACACACATAATATATAATCCTCTTACTATATGTTCCATTCTATGCATCCGATGAAGTGGGCAGTAGCTCACGAAAGCTTATGAGCTAATAAATTGGTTAGTCTCTAAGGTGCCACAAGTACTCCTGTTCTTTTTGCAGATACAGACTAACACGGCTGCTACTCTGAAACCTGTCATTGTGCAAGGCACTGAATTTAGCCATATGGAATGGAAATCCACCAACTTCATGAAAAAACTCGTACAGATGCAGACAGACGTCCTCTTCCTTTCCAAATGCAAACAGATGGACATCATACCTAAAGGACTAAAGGTAAAAAATCCATTATAATCTACATATCACATGGATGATATGCCGAGAGATTGTGCCACCCACTCTCAAAGAAACTGTGAAACCACCTGATCAACATCCTATACGGTAAACAGGGAAAGATTAAGAATCAGCTCTCAAAACTGGATACTCCCATAAAAAAACAATCTTTCACACAAACTTCCTCATGGATAGATTTTACAAAAACTAGACAAGTCACTTACAACACAAACTTTGCTTCTCTACAAAGGAAAAAGGACACTAAACCATCTAAACTGCTACATGCCACAAGGAGCCACAACAGTAGTTCCCTTAACCCATCCAACAATATTGTTAATCTTTCCAGCTATACTCTTAGCCCGGCAGAAGAGTCTGTCCTATATTGGGGCCTCTCCTTTTGTCCCTCCAGGTCCACGAACATGATATAGTTCTGTGGTGACCTAGAATCCTACTTTCGACGTCTCTGACTCAAAGAATATTTCCAACACACCTCTGAACAACATACTAACCCACAGAATCCTTCCTACCAACACTACAAAAAGAAGGATTCTGCGTGGACTCCTCCTGATGGTCGAAACAACAGACTGGACTTCTACATAGATTGCGTCCGTCAACGTGCATGGGCTGAAATTGTGGAAAAGCAGCATCATTTGCCCCATAACCTCAGCCGTGCTGAGCACAATGCCATCAACAGCCTCAGGAACAACTCTGACATTATAATAAAAAATGCTGACAAAGGAGGTGCTGTCGTCGTCATGAATAAGTTTGAATATGAACAAGAGGCTGCTAGGTAGCTCTCTAACTCCACATTCTACAGGCCATCATCCTCTGATCCCACTGAGGATTACCAAAAGAAACTACACCATCTGCTCAAGAAACTCCCTGAAAAAGCACAGGAACAGATCTGTGCAGACACATGCCTAGAACCCCAACCAGGGGTATTCTATTTGCTACCCAAGATCCATAAACCTGGAAATCCTGGATGCCTCATCATCTCAGGCATTGGCACCCTGACAGCAGGATTGTCTGGCTATGTGGACTCTCTCCTCAGGCCCTACGCTACCAGCACTCCCAGCTATCTTCAAGACACCACAGACTTCCTGAGGAAACTACAATCCATCGGTGATCTTCCTGAAAACACCATCCTGGCCACTATGGATGTAGAAGCCCTCTACACCAACATTCCACAAAAAGATGGACTACAAGCCGTCAGGAACAGTATCCCTGATGATGTCATGGCAAACCTGGTGGCTGAACTTTGTGACTTTGTCCTCACTCACAACTATTTCACATTTGGGGACAATATATACCTTCAAGTCAGTGGCACTGCTATGGGTACCCGCATGGCCCCACAGTATGCCAACATTTTTATGGCTGACTTAGAACAACGCTTCCTTAGCTCTCGTCCCCTAATGCCCTACTCTACTTGTGCTACATTGATGACATCTTCATCATCTGGACTCATGGAAAAGAAGCCCTTGAAGAATTCCACCATGATTTCAACAATTTCCATCCCACCATCAATCGCAGCCTAGCCAATACACACAAGCGGTCCATTTCCTGGACACTACACTGTTAATAAGTGATGGTCACATAAACACCACCCTATACCAGAAACCTACTGACCGCTTTACTTACCTGCATGCCTCCAGCTTCCATCCAGGATGCACCACATGATCCATTGTCTACAGCCAAGCTCTAAGATACAACCACATTTGCTCCAATCCCTCAGACAAAGACAAACACTAAAAGATATCTATCAAGCATTCTTAAAACTACAATACCCACCTGCTGAAGTGAAAAAACAGATTGACAGAGCCAGAAGAATACCCAGAAGTCACCTACTACAGGACTGGCCCAACAAAGAAAATAACAGAATGCCACTAGCTGTCACCTTCAGCCCCCAAGTAAAACCTCTCCAGCGCATCATCAAAGATCTACAACCTATCCTGAAAAATGATCCCGCACTCTCACAGATCTTTGGAGACAGACCAGTCCTCGCTTACAGACAGCCCCCCAACCTGAAGCAAATACTCTCCAGCAACCACACAACAAAAACACTAACCCAGGAACCTATCCTTGCAATAAAGCCCGATGCCAACTCTCTCCACATATTTATTCAAGTGACACCATCATAGGACCTAATCACATTAGCCACACAATCAGGGGCTCGTTCACCTGCACATCTACCAATGTGATATATGCCATCATGTGCCAGCAATGCCCCTCTGCCATGTACATGCAAAAGAATAAATGTACACAAATCTGACATCAGGAATCATAACATTCAAAAACCAGTAGAAGAACACTTCAACCTCTCTGGTCACTCAGTAAAAGACTTAAGGGTGGCAATTCTGCTACAGAAAAAGCTTCAAAACCAGACTCCAACGAGAAACTGCTGAGCTTGAATTAAGATGCAAACTAGATACTATTAACTTGGGTTAGAATAGAGACTGGGAGTGGGAGTAGAATAGAGACTGGGAGTGGCTGGGTCATTACATATATTGAATCTATTTCCCCATGTTAAGTATCCTCACACCTTTTTGTCAACTGTCTAAATGGGTCATCTTGATTATCACTACAAAAGTAGTGATATTTCTCCTGCTGATAATAGCTCATCTTAATTAATTAGCCTCTTACAGTTTGTATGGCAACTTCCACCGTGTGTGTGTATACACACACAATCTTCTTACTATATGTTCCATTCTATGCATCCGATGGAGTGGGCTGTTGCTCACAAAAGCTTATGGTCTAATAAATTTGTTAGTCTCTAAGGTGTCACAAGTACTCCTTTTCTTTTTGCGAATACAGACTAACACGGCTGCTACTTTGAAACCTGAGTAATTATTGCTGACTCATAATAGCAGGTTCCTCCAATTAGCTCCAACCAGTATATACAGAGGGTGAGAATGTCTGTTTGGGCTACAGGAAACTAGAACATGGGTAGTTAGGTTGCTCTAGGAACCCAGGCTTGCGGAGGAAGTTTAGGCTGAGGTTTATATTTTATTGTTGAGTTATTAATAAATCAAACTCCAGAAAGGGAAAGGGTTGGGCTGGGGCACTTATTCTAAGGACTGTGTACTAGATGGGGGAGGATCTTAACATGTTCAAAAGGCAGCAGAGTCAATCATATCTCCAGATGACTGGAAGGATACAATGGTAACCACTATGAATAATACTTAGTATCTGGAATCAATGAAGTGATCCCAAAAGAGGTGCCAGGGGAATGAATTGCCAAGCCTAGATGTGCTGGGGCTCAGCCCTGCATGTGTGTAACTTTACTCCCAGGAGTAGTCCAATTGGCTCCCAGGACTAAAGAGCATGCACATGCTACTGTGTGAAGCATTGGAGTCAAGATTGTATTTTTACATCTTGTATGGTGCTGATCACATTGGTGCTTAATCCATAACACCTCGTGAACAAATAAGATACTATCCACACAGAACAACAGCTAAGACCCTTTCTGTAGACTCAGTTTCAACTGATTTGCCTAAGGTAACACAGGATGTCTATCACATAATCAGGAATAGACCCGATCTCCTGACTCCCATTCCTTTTCTTCAGCCATTCTTCTTCCCTGTGCAGACACTAAGGGCCTGATCCAAAGCCCGCTGGAGTCAGTGGTGGTGGTTTGTGTGGTAATATGGTAGATGTAAGATAGGGAAGGCAATGCACTTTTTTTTTGTTTGTTTTTCCCCCCCCAGTGTCCGTTTAATACTGCATGTGCAAGAGTAAAATATCTTTTCTCCCTTGCTGTAACTTCTGATCTCCCCAATGATATCATGTCTATGAAGAACAGTATGATCATAAAAGTCCTATTATAAAATCCCTTTGTAAGAAAAGTAGTCACATGTATCAATAAAATCTAGATATGAATGAATTGGATGTGGGAACTAAAATCCACCTAGTAATCCCCGTCCCCTCCAAAAAGTAGTGGGTGTTCAGATTTTGGGGGTTAGCTCAGCGCTTTAGAGAGAGTGAGAGCTCTTTGAAACACAAGTGGGATTAATTCCCAAAGGAGGTTCGGTGTTTGCTTCGTTTGGGCCCAGCAGCCTATACACAGTATACGAGCAGCGTGGGAGTTTATTCAGCAGACTGGAACAGTTCTTGTCCTGTGGCACACTTAGTTTTAGGGAGACCAACCCACCCAGTTCGGGAAACAGTCCCTGCCCAGCCCCTGCAAATCAATACAGCCTAGGGAACCCGCCTCTTTGGACTCGTCCCTGCTTCCTCCCGAAATCCATCAAGCAGGAGATTTTTTCCAAGCTGACTCACACACGCTTAATGTCAGTCCTGTCACATCCAGCTCTGCAAGCTGTTGCTTGCGCTCTTGCTGCTTTGCACGAGCCTCCGCCTCCATCCGCCGCTTCCACTGTGGCTGGCTGGCGGGGCGGAGCCCGGGGAGGACACGCCCCCTCGGACACGCCTACCGCTCCACTCTCCCCCTGAACAGGGACCGCAATGATTTAGAAGTTCAGGAATCCCACGTGACGTCACCGAGGGTGATGTAATGCTTCTCTAAATAGAACGTATTGTAACCTTCTCTCAGTCCAACGTGGTTCCTTCACCCAAGCTGCTGGTCCTTTCCCTTCTACACTTGTTTGGTAAGTTCCTCTAAATACTGATCTGACTTTATGAAACTCACTTTTCAGTGCATTTAAACCCTCGCTTTCCGGACGCTTTAAAGTACTTGTGTGCATGGGACTGATCTCCTAGGGACGGGGAGTATGTGTGAATTAATTGGGGAGCAGAGTGGGGAAAGGATCTAAAGTGAGGAGGGAGAAATCTCATTAAGTGCACAGGGGGTTGTTTTGTTTTGTGGGAGTTTTGGGGGGGCTAATAAACAGATTTTGTTACTAACCCCGGGACTGCTCCGGGGGCTGTTAGTTTTTCAATTTAACTGTAATGATAGTAACCATTTGAGATTCCCCGGCTCCCTTTCCGAGAGGCGGTTTAGTGGCTGCGATGTTTGATCAGTGAGATGCTTCTATGAAGATGGCTTTTGGAACGAGCGTGTGTGTGTATCGCTCCCTCTCACTCCTCTGAGTGACTGGGTGAGGGTGTAACAGGAATTGGGGGGGGGAACCGGAAAAGTTGTTGGAGCTACACGAAGCGCAGTAAGCAATTGGAGGGAGGGGAAAGGCAGCCAGGGGAGCAACTTTGAGATTCTTCAAGTCAACACACCGACCAAAAAGTTGGAAAGTTTTGAAACTCCGTGTGTGTGTGTGTGTTGAAACAAGAGCTAGCAAAGTCATTAGTATGCTGCCGGGACCGTGTGCGTGTGTGTGCATGTGTGTCGAAGAACCGCTGAGATGAGATGTAACTGCTGCTGCCGTCTCCGCTGTCTGCAGGGAGCGTGTAGGTAAATATTGCCGCAAATCAATTGTCATTCTTGTTTAAGCTCTTTCGGGAGAGGATTTTTTTAAACTAGACGCAAAAGTCTGGAAGGCTGATGCTGCCCCCTCCCCATCTTTGCCTTATTTCTTCGCGGCATAACATCTTTTCTTGCTGCTGTTGAAATGACAGCTCTTTGGCTGCTGGAGTTGCTCTCAAGGTCCCCCCTCCCTTCTTGAAGCTTTCGCTTTCTTCTTAACTGGACTTGATTTCAATCGCTGCAACTTTGATTTGAGTTTTGGAAGAGGCTTCTTAGTCCAAAGTACCGGAGGCTCAGCTGCGTACAAGTTGCTGGTTTATGTGTCTGTGTTGTTTCTTATATGAACTGTTATTGGTAACTGCATAACAAACTGACCCCCCCCCCCCCATCTCCAGTCCCCACATGATGCCTATTGTTAAGGCTCAGGACTAGAGTGGGCTGTGTGTATATTTCGTTGTTAGGTGTCTGCATCGCTATGTTTGGT
Source organism: Caretta caretta (assembly GCF_965140235.1). Lineage (NCBI taxonomy): Eukaryota > Metazoa > Chordata > Testudines > Cheloniidae > Caretta > Caretta caretta. The sequence continues at coordinate 206,505,813 of NC_134207.1, read as the reverse complement.
TGTCTCCCCCCACACACACCCTTTCTGACATATCTCTGGGAATAAGGCTGGATAGTGGGCCATTACGTCATTCTGCAGCCTAGTAAGTGTTTGATTAACAGCCTTAGATACTGTAGGGTTCAGGGGGTTAGAAATGCTGACAAAGCAACTCTCCCTTTTACAATCCCACTGGCTAAGCACATCGTTTTTACACCCTCTCCTCCCCCCAGTTCAATGCATATCTCCTTGATCCGTACTCTCTTTAGTTAAGTTTTGTCCTTCCAGAATTATAAGAGCTTCTGAAATATAAGGGGAATACCTGCTAAACTCTGCCTTTTCTCTTATTTATGTCCAGGCATGATGAGTGAGCCATCATCTCCAGGAGTACTTGTGGCACCTTAGAGACAAGTACTCCTTTTCTTTTTGCGAATACAGACTAACACGGCTGTTACTCTGAAACCTATCGTCTCCAGGGTTTATTATAAATGTTACAGTCTGAAAGAAAAAAGTGGGTTCAAAGACATGGATGGTAATAAAATAAAATGAATGTCCATATGTGTGTCTTTTATAATTAAAATGCTTAAAGAGTACTTACTTAAAACAGCATGGCCAGAGGATTTCTGTATTTTATCAGCAGGAAACAATATACAGACAGATGAAAACAGAGGTTAGAGCAAAGGACAATAGGGTTCTTGGGTTTTCCTTGAGACCATACATTTCAAAGATAACTCTTCTCCTAACCCATTGAATTGCACCAGAGTTTCTTTGTCTGGTCATTTGGCGAAAATACAGTGTGTCAAATAACAGTGGAGGAAGAACTTTCCTCTAAGAAACTGTCATGTAGAAATAATCCAGAAACCAGACTGTAAAGTTTTTTTTAAATAAATTGTTTCTAGAGTTACAGGGTGAGAACAAAATGAAAGAAAATCTATACTCTGACACAGTTTGTGGGAATTTGTTCTGAAGTACCTGCACTTTGGTAGAATTTTTTTTTTTATTTTCTGTAGAAAAATGTACAAGTTTGAACGCTCCCTTTGACATGTCTTTGGATGAAGTCAGCATTACTATGTTAAAAATACTTTTAAAATGTTAAACTTCTTATTTGTTACTCCTTAGTCCTAAAGGGGGAGTGCAGGTTGCAAAGCACTAGAGAAAAGTGTGGTTAACGATCAGTGATTAGTGATAAGTGATTAGTGGTTTTATTCAAACTGTTACCTCTGACCAGAAGCACACATCAGAGGATTAACAGGCTCTTTAGATAAATGCTCATTAGTGGAAGGAGAAAAACGAAGATAATAGGCATGCACACAGGGACAACTTTCGAGGAAAATCATTCCTGTCTCTGGAATAATAAGCTCTATTAGCAGAAAGCCTCTTTAATTTAAAAGTTGCTTTTATCTTGTAAATCAAAGTTAGATGTAGAAGGTCACTCTGCTATTATAAGCTAAATTTTCCCATATCCACTGGATGTGGATTATCACAGTAGTGATATTTATTTAAAGAAACTGAAAAATCTCAAGTGCCAAAGCCCTGTATTTTAAGGTATCCACTTCTAATGTAGAAAGTGAAGCCTGCTGTCAGCTAACTAGATGGCGTAGTACTGTTCTCTGTGAATATATAGTTCAGGATTATAAACTGAGCAAGTTGCTGCTTGCTAGATGTCCTTCAACACTTACTACACAGTTGATTTTGTGCTGGGTTGGAGGCTAGACAGTTCTACAAGTTTTTAGTCACATTTTCCATGTCAGTTAATCTAGTGAGTTAAAGGCTACTGGAAAAATTAGTCTCATTACGAAAATAAACTATTAGAGAAAGAGGCAAATAGAACTACCTGGGGGTTAGCTCTTGGTTGGAAGTGTGATAGTAAAGTACGAGATCTGTCTTCTATTGGTTTAATAAAATAAGCTTCTGATGGTCTTAAATACAAACATATAGAAATACACAGTGACACCTCTTCCCTTCCTATCTCTGGCAAACGGAGCTTTAAAACCAAAAAAAGTCAGTGGGAGAGAAAAGTTGACTTGGTGACTGAACAGAACAACTCATTCCTGAATTTACTCTGCAGATAATGGTAAGAAATCTCTTATTTTCCTGTTAATTGAATAAGTGATCTTTAACTATTGATAAGAAAAGGATAATGTCTTGGCTTTGTTCATGCATGGTTTGTAAAGAATTAGTGTCTATTACTGTCCATAGAATTTGTAATGTTTCTGCTGTCTTTATGTCTAGACCATCAAACTTCCAAAACATAAATGTTTTCATGTACGCATTTACCATGGGATAGGAAATAGAAATACTAAACATTTGAATTGAACAAACTGAAATTGTCTATTTATTGTAACTTTAACTGGACAGTTATGATGGTCAGATAACACTTTATGTGATGAAGAGATTTCTTTCTAAAGACAAAGAAATTTCTCGATATTCTTGACATGAGGTTGGAAGTAACTTGGTCTACTTGGAAGGACAATAAACTTTACCTTGGACTACTGAATATTGGATGCCGTTTATTCTAGGGACTTAAGATTTGGGAACAGAAGTAATTTTTTTTTAACTTGTATAAAAAAAATTGCAACTGGAGAACCAAATAAAAATCAATTGATAATATATAGGCTGTTTTACAGAAACCCAACTCTCAGAACAAGGGAAGGTCTGATCTCTTTATTTAACCTATGGGAAAAGAAAGGGAAGAAAAACAAGTATTATTACTAAAAGTGAAGGTAAAATGGGAAGAGGTTGTATCCATAATCCTGCTCACTTTATGATGCAGTGGGGCTAGTTGCATGAATAAGGGGAGAAAGATTTGGTCCTGTGTGTTCAAATTTGGTATTAATTTGCTCTCTGTAGTTTAGAGGAGGCTCTGAAATACCCTGAAATTTCCTAAGGTTGTTCTTTACCCTTCAGAGGGGTCTTTTGTGTGACAGAGAGTTCCGTCCGTGAGACTTAGAGTTCATTCCAGTAACAATGGACCTTGCATTGGCTTGAGACAATTTTTAGGGCCCAATCCTTCTGTCCTCACTCACGCAAACCCTTATGGATATTGGTAAGAGTTTTGCAGGAGGATTTGGCCCTTAACTTTTAACAGATCAATTTTTAAGACACTTTTAACTTTCTTCTGGTACCCAAGGCAAGATTTATATATCTCCAACTATGCAGGTAGGGTGACCAGATGGCCCGATTTTATAGGGACAGTCCTGTTTTTTGGGTCTTTTTCTTATATAGGTTCCTATTACTCCCCTCCCGATTTTTCACACTTGCTCCTCGGGTCACCCTATATTCAGGGTGGTATTGTTGCCCATCTTTTGACTACACTCTCTCTTTTGGTCAAAGATCTTTTCCCTAGAAATCTGTCACTTGGTATTTCTTTTTCTAGTTAGCAACCTACTGGATTTACTGCAGACCTGTTGCTTTGATTTATTAATAAACCTTCTGTTTATGGATTGGCCACCTTTAAACTATAGTAAAGCTTTATTTTAGTCCAAATGAACTTTTTTTTTTATATAACCCTCTGTATACATCAAATTAATTTTGCTTTATTTTTTGGAATAACATAATAAAATTGCCACCTATTTAAAGTAGTGTTCAGTTACTCAGGTCTGTATCATGTGGTCTCTAATTTAACAAAATGGGAATTTTTCTCAAGTAGAGACTATGTAGAATTTAGCTTTAACCATTTGTTGCATATATACTGCTCAATCAACAGAGTTGCTTGAGACATGGACCCGTTAACGATAGAGACCAACAGGTCTTTCAGCTATGCATACAGCTCTGTTTCTGTGTTGACTAAATGAACTTGTATTTAGCTGACTTGAATTTTGTTTGGGCCAACTTTTCACATATAAACTTGCATCACAATAAGTTGGTAACGTCTTTTAGTGGAATCATTGAAAACATTTTTGAAATTCACACACTTGCTGATTTTGACTCAGTCATAAGTGTTATTTTCACGGCTGATCAATCGGCTAGTTGTCCTGGTGGCCAAACACATGATTTCTGCAGGTTGTTTTTCTCTGAAAAAGTGCTATATGTCATGTAACCTGTGCTACTTGTCTCTGAGAAAGTTTGATTGCAAAGTAAAACACAGTAAATTCTATAAGATACAGGCAAGTAGCTCTTTGTTAGAGATGTACTTGAAGAGTTCTTTGTTTTTCTGCATTTTAAAAACATATAATAAAACAGTCACAAAATTAATGCAACTTTAGCTTTTAGTAACTTTTAGCCTTAGCCTTCAGCACACCATTTCCTCTTACTACAAATTGCGTTCTTACATCAATTTAAAATCTTTAAAAGATTGTTCTTTAAGGTAGACAAAACAATTATCTCAATTTCTTTTCTTGTCTAATTTGAATATTAACCATGTTACAGGAATAAGATTAGTACGTTTACAGATTTGTGGTACAATTTTACATACTTATGTATAATATGAATATATTTCTGTGAACATCTCAAAAATTACATTCCTGTAAAAATAAATGTAGGTATACTCTCTGATATACTCAATGTATAAGTAATAATTGTTGTTGTAAGAACACTTGCTGAATCAAAAATATTGTGGTATGTTGTTTTAGCCAAGTAATTATTTTGTTTGTACACTGATCATTTACCTATACCACGGCACTGGTTGAAGTGGTAACTCTGGCACTTTTTTTCAAATAATAGCATGTCTAGTGTTTTCACTAAAGTTACTTTACTGTATAATTAAAAATATTGGCATTCATCATTTTTTCTATTAACCACCTAAGCTTCATTAATGGGAACTACTGCTGCAAATCTGGATTTAGAGATTTTAGAAAGAGAGATGGCTGTATCTGTTTTGTAGGTTTCAAGATGGTGATACCAAATACTATTTTATAAATGAGAAGAGATTGACTAAGGATTTTACTGAGGGCTGTAGGATTTTCAAAGTAAAACATTCAAAGCTTAGTACAATTTCCTTAGCTTACTAGATGTTATGCTTTGGTTTTTGTTTCGGTCTTCTTTTTTGAGAATCTACTCAAGAAGTCAATCCCCCACATGCTTCAAAATAAATATTTCAGAAAGTTACACTTACTAATGTTTGTTTAATTTTCCGGTTTAGAATCTCATATTTTGAGTTAATTAGGACTTGCTATCATGGCAGCATTCTGCTCAAGGTGATCTTAGGATGTGGCAATATAATACTACCTTCATAGTAAGGGGATTCCAGTGGACTGATTAAAAATTACTAGAATGCCCTGAAAGGGGAGGCCCGCAGAGAAAGGCAAGAGTAAGGGAATTTCAGTTTCAGTAAGAAAACAATCCACAAATGCTGTCATAGCTTTAACAGAATAAAGGCCTTATTTTTGCTTTTCTTGGGCACCCAAAACTCCCATTGATTTCAGTGGGAGTCCTGGGTACCCAAGGAATTCAACCGTTTGGTGTTTTTATGCATACTTTGGCCATTTGATTATCACCCCTTAATATATATTCCATTTCTTACATCTGTATACACTTTAAATAATAATTGTTTCCTTTTCCACTTCTTTGCTGTCTTCTGGAAGTGATGTTTTCTAATACTACCATCCTCATATGCCCTCCATTTCAATTCCTTTTCTTCCCAACAACTTTGTATCTTTGGTGCACTCCATTTCAGTGGAGTGATCTGGGTGATCTCAATGATTACTTATGTTTGAAGTTTCCCAGCTAAGCAGTCTGTGGTACTGAGGTTATTCTGGTTGGCTCAGTGACCTATTTTTTGTGTGCGTTTTATTGGGTAGGAAACAGAGGGCTTCAGAGAAATTATTTAATTAAGTTGAAAAATCTTTTTCCTACAGTTTGACAGTAGCAGCCTTTTTACCTGTTGTAATATAGGCTCATGGACGCCCCTACTGTACATGGTTTGTGATACGGCATCATTTATAGCCTGCTCCTCTGTAGCTGTTCACAAGTACTTAGAAATTCATTTGACTAATGTGGGAAATAAAGAGGGGCCAGCAGTTCCCAGCTTTTTGTTCTTCGATACCTGACTAGCAAGACTTGAGTAATGGTAGCTAATATAAAACATTCAACACAGGGGGCTCTGTAGCACAATAAATTGAATTTAAGATTAGGCTGAGGATCTGTTGCATGAAGTGGCTATAACAGAATGAGCTAAACTGAGGCATTACCTGGAGTACTCAAGTAAACTGCTTACTAGTGTATATGTATTTCAGAGTAGCAGCTGTGTTAGTCGGTATCCGCAAAAAGAAAAGGAGGACGTGTGGCACCTTGGAGGCTAACAAATTTATTTGAGCATAAGCTTCTGTGAGCGACAGCTCACTTCATCGGATCTGATGAAGTGAGCTGTAGCTCACGAAAGCTTATGCTCAAATAAATTTTAGTCTCCAAGGTGCCACAAGTCCTCCTTTTTTTAGTATATATATTGTTTGTCCATATTGCACCTGCTACTTTTTCTCCCTTAAAATGTTTTTAAGTGAGCATTTTAGATCAGTTTTCAGTTTTAGAATACGGATGTGTTGTGTTTGGGCACACTTACATATCCGCATAACAGTATTTTACCTAGTTAAGCAGTAAGACACTCCAAGGTGTGAATTATTTTATTAATGTTATTAATTCACAGTGTGTGTGTTGGGCATTAAGGTTACAAAACCAATTGCCATTAGTGCAGTGCGGTGTGAATTAGCACACTATTATTCACACTTGAGTGTTTACTGCAACTATATAATTATATTTTAAGTAATATTTATATTAAGTGATGAAGCTCATAAATTGTGAGTAGCAAATCATGGTGTATTTATAGTCACCACTCAGAATTATTTTTAGTCAATCAGATCAGTCCCAGTGAAGTCAATGGGCGTAATTGTCACCAAACTCAAATGGGAGTAGGTGCAGGCCCTTAAGGTTGACCTGTAAAAGTGGATATGGATATATACAGATGTGTGCATAAGTATATATAGAGTAAATGTGTATGTTTAGCTATAAAAAGTATAGAATGGTTTTGTATATTAGAAACTCAAATTTTATCTACCTTGGAACAACCTGTGGTGATTGGAGAAATGGCAAAATTAAGATACAGCAAAAAAGTGGAAGCTGAGCAGTAGAGAGGGGAAGGGATTTTTAGTCCAATTGTTTAGAACTCTTTTTTGTTGCTGTTAACCTTTAACCATTTAACTTCAATGTTTAACGAAAGTTGGAGAGAAAATTCATCTTTGTTTAAAGATTCAACATTCCCACAAATTCTCTTCTTAACATTGGCCTCTCCAGAGACTTCACTTCCTGTCCAGGTAATCTTCTAGCAAGACTAGGGAGGCTTAAATTTGATATTTTTGTGCTTTTAAAAAAAAACAAGCTGGGGAATTATTACTCTTTCGTCCCCATCACCATGTTCCCAAAGAGGCGTGCGCGCACACACACACACACACACACACACTCATATATATTTGGTGTATATTATTTTAAATGGATAAGCAGCAGAAAAGCGTTAAAAGAACAGATTAAAAGGTTAGAAAGATCAAAACTAGACCAACTTTTAAAAATTCTGATCTGTCTTTCATTCCCTTGCCTTAATAAACTAGTGTGCACACCTGAGATGGAGAGAAAAAAAGATTTAGCAAGGAAGCAGATTTTAATTTCGGGTGTCCAAAGCATTATTACAGAAAGTGACGGAAAAGAATATTTTTAATATTTTGGAAACAGCCTTGACAGGGACCTTTAAATGACACAAATATCTTCTAAGTGACATATGCAACCAGAAAGAAAGGATCAAATGAAGATCTATAAAAGTGTAAAGATACTTGTGTTATGGTAGAAACCAAAAATATGAATCATAATAGGGCCTAAAAGTGTTCTCTCACACTGATATAAATCAGGAGCAACTCTGCTGAAAGCAGAGGAGTTTCTCTTGTGCGAGGAGAATCAGATTCATGGGTATATTCTGAATGCAGTGTATCAATTTGTCAGTTGTGTGTTTGTGCAAATCCTATTACTGAAGCAAAAGCTTGAGTCATGAAGTTGAGGATGTCTGTTTCTTCTAGATGAACATGTTTGTATAGCTCTCCTTCTATTATGACAATTCTTACTGTGTCTGGGGAGAGGGAAATATTGAGACTACTTACTTTTGTGCTCAATTCATATTCCTTCCACTCTGTCTCTTCCTCTCACAAGTTTTATGTGTTAGTGCTCCATCTACTTACACTGGCTCTCTCTGACAGTCACCACTCTGGCCTCAGGTTTGTATAACATATACCAAAATCCCACTAGGTTTTTCAATTAAACATAGGCGAAGTATTTAACTCTTAAGACTGGTGTAGATTTTGCTCTTAATTACACCATTGTGAATCAGGGGTAGCTCCATTGACTTCAGTACAATCATATCTGTGTGAAAACAGGTTAAGCAAGACGAGGATAGGGCCTAATATTTTCTTATTCGGAATGTTAGTTCACTTTCCTGTAGCCCCATGGACTTATAATATTTTGATTGGTGGCAAGGCTTTTTCACACTTCTAAAGGAATGTTTTTACTCTATTGTATGTTGTCACAGTTACGGCCCAGGACACTTGCAAATAAGACACTCGCTACATGCTAGAGTTGCAATCTAAAGAATAATCAAACAACTATATTTACACAGCAGACTTCAATGTGTGCTGAAGCAACTGACCTGGTGCTCTGATATACAGAGTCATGATGAGAAATTTTAACATATGTGGCCAGATCTTCGCTGTTGTAAATCTGCGTGGCTCTACTGGCTTAAATGAAATGGAACCAGCTGATGATCCGGCCCATAGTGTTAGCAAAACTGCACACACTAGGTAACTTTTGCATATTCTCTTTTGTAAGAGGATACTGTAAAGAATTTTAGGCCTCATAACTGAAACTGATGGGGAAAGGCCCTCCAGAATAGATGCTATAATGATGATAAACCCTATTATTCCTTAACAAAATGTTTTTAAAGGCATTATTTAAGTGCATGTTGTTTTGTGTTTTCCCCCTGCTGGCTCTGCAGTTGTCTAAATCATTATTCTCAGAGCAATGCTGTGCTGAGGTCATCAGTGATGATGGCATGAAAACACAAGTTTTAGCACGAGAAGTCACTATATAATTTGACAGGGATGTTGTCTGCTCCAAAACATCCACATAAATTTCAGCTCCAATCTAAGCAAAGAAGAAGAAAACAGATTGGCTGATTCATAACAAATACGTATTATACTTTCTGTTATGCAGGTGTAAATCTTAGGTAACACCACTTGAAAGAGGTTTGTTTAGACTTACACTGATGTAGCTGAGAACAGAATTTGGACCGATGCTTTTATTTGAGAAATAGAGACCTGAATTCTGCTTCCACTCATGTAAATCAAGAGCAACACCGCTGACTTGAATAGCTTCTATTTTACACCAATGAAACTGAGAGCGTAAGTTCTTCCCCCATGTGGTTTTGAAGGTAGTTTTCTCAAAATAGGGTTGAGAAAAGTCAACTGCACTACTCATCTGAGTGGGCGATAGCTTTGAAACCTAATTATGACATTTAAATGTTTTGCTCAGATAATTTCTGCAGAAATATTGACCCATGTTCTTATTCATTGTAGTGGGATATAGATGTGGGCATTGAGAGCATTGTTGGGTGGATAGTTCTTGGGAACAGATAGCAGGGTGAGAAACATGGAGATCAAGACCCTTTATTCCTAAATTTCAGGTCACTTCCCTCTCTCTGGGGACAAGCTTGGAAAGAAGAGATATATCTCCCTAATGCCACAAGCTGAAACTGAACATCTGTGCCAAAATAACAAATGCATCTTTTGTGGATGCCAAAAGTCCCAGGTGCCTCCTGCTTTAGCTACCAAGCTTTCCAGTTTGTATCTGACAACTTCTATTATGCATTGTCAATACAAAATCTTGCAGTATATTGAAAAGTTAGGGGTAGCACATTGGAAAAACTTTCCAAAATTTAAAATTAATACGGAAATTAAATTAAAAATACCTAGCGCAAGGGATATTACAGTGACTTTATTAGTGTATTGAACACGAAAATAGAAATACAAAGCTGTTTGTTGAATTCTCTGTGACAGTTTCAAGTAGTTTCTGTGTGCTGCAGAGTACATTGCCAATATTCCACAGAAGCTAGGATACCTTGCATCGAAATTTAGGACCAGTGTACTGCAGAGAACACGGTCACTACTAGTGCACTCTCTGTTAAGAGGAGCACCCTCTATGTCAGTGGTTCTCAACCAGGGGTACACATACTGCTGGCGGTATGCAGATGTCTTCCAGGGGGTACATCAACTCATCTAGATATTAAAAAAGCACTAGTGAAGTCAGTACAAACTAAAATTTCATTGAGACAATGACATGTTATACTGCTCTATGTACTATACACTGAAATGTAAGTACAAATTTATATTCCAATTGATTTTATAATTACATGGTAAAATGAGAAAGTAAGCAATTTTTCAGTAAATAGTGTGCTGTGACACTTTTGTATTTTTAGGTCTGATTTTGTAAGCAAGTAGTTTTTAAGTGAGGTGAAACTTGGGGTACACAAGACAAATCAGACTCCTGAAAGGGGTACAGTAGTCTGGAAAAGTTGAGAGCCACTGCTCTATGTGTTGCTTTTATAGTCTCTTCTCACAACACTGCAGGCCTTCCAGGAAATTTCTTATTTGTATCCACCACTCTTACACAAAGATGGGCAGTTCCATGTCTCAAATGTAGACTATATGTTGTAAAATATTCTTTATAACACTTTTGTTACTGAAGGGCAAAACCAAGGCTGTAATCCTGGAAACTATTTTGCATGGGTTGACCCCTGCACTTGCAGGGAATAATCCTCAGGATGGGGGCCTAAAATATTCAACTTATTACGGAAACAATAGCTAGCCATAAAAGGTTGTTTTTAAAATAGTTAGGTGAATATGCTAAAAGGCATGTCACTTTTTAAAATAATTGAGTAGCCTTTTCCCAACACACCTACTTTTAGTATTACATATCTCTTAAAAAACCCAAAACAGTACGAAGATTCCAGCACCCACGAGCAACCCTCTGATAACATACAGTTCTAGAGCCAAATCCTGCTTGTCATACTCAATGTGCATTTGTGAGGTGAACATGATATGGTCTCTAAATGTAAAGGCTTGCACAGTTTCTCTCCTCTCTTGCCCATCCACATTATCATTTCAAACAGGATTTCCTACCTCTAACACAGGCTTTCTCTTTACCACTGTCCATTCCTGAGTTGAATCTCATGGACAGCACTGGACAGGGTTAATGATCTGTGACTGGGGACGTAGCTAGAACTGTGAGCTTCAGGGGGAAGACAAGGGGCAGGCCTTACCAAGTTGCACAAATATTCTGTGTAAAGGAATTCAGGCTGCGTTAACTTTGTGTTGCCCCTTCTGCACTGCATAATCCCATTAGAGTGAGTGTGTATGGTGGTGGGTAGTGTAAAACAGGTGAAAGCATAACTGAAATTATGCTACTCTGAAACCTGTCATATTCAAATAGTAATCATCAATGGTTCACTGTCAGACTGGGAGGGTGTATCTAGTTGGGTCCTGCAGAAGACTGTCCTGGGTCTGGTACTAGTCAATATTTTCATTAATGACTTGGAGAATGGAGTGGAGAGCTTGTTTATATAATTTGCAGATGACACCCATCAGAAAGGGATTGCAAGGACTTTGGAGGACAGGATTAGAATTTAAAATGACTGTGACAAATTGGAGAATTGGTCAAATACAAATGCAAAGAGAAATACAAAGTACTTCACTTAGGAAGGAAAAATCAAATTCACAACTACAAAATGGAGAATAACTGGTTAGGCAGTAGTACTGCGGAAAAGGATCTGGGGCTTATAGTAGATCACAAATTGAATATGAGTCAACAATGTGATGCAGTTGCGAAAAAGGCTAATATTCTGGGGTGTATTAACAGGAGTGTCGATGTAAGACATGGGAGCTAATTATTCCATTCTGCTTGGCACTGGTGAGGCCTCAGCTGGAGTACTGTGTCCAATTCTGGGTGCTACACTCTAGGAAAGATGTGGACAAACTTGGGAGAGCCCAGAGGAGAGCAAGAAAAATTATAGGTTTGGAAAACCAGACCTCTGAGGAAAAGTATTTAAAAAAAAATAGGTGTGTTTAGTTTTGAGAAAAGAAAACTGAAAGGGGGACCAGATGTCAGTCTTCAAATATTTGAAGGGCTGTTATAAAGAGGGCAGTGATTAATTGGTCTACATGTGCACTGAAGGTAGGACCAGTAATAGAACACTTAATCTGCGCCAAGGGAGATTTTGGTTAGATATTAGGAAAAACTTTCTAACTATAAAGATAGTTAAGCACAGGAATAAGCTTCCAAGGGAGGTTCTGGAATCCCTGTTATGGGAGGTTTTTAAGAATGGGTTAGACAAACACCTGTCAGGGATGGTCAAGGTGTACATGGTCCTGCCTCAACGTGGTGGGCTAAAAAGCAAGTTATAGGAAAATCTATCATTTTATAGGGGGGAAATTCTTAATTTGCTCTGGGGACTTTAGTTCTTCAGTTGTTATCATAGTGGTGATGCAAGACACGATCTTGGAGGGGGATTGGGGGCTTGTGTACTCTGTTGTTAAAATTGTAATAACATTTGTTACAGTTCACATTACAAAACAGGTAAAGTATTTAATACCCCCAATTTAGTTAGTTTTAATATAAATGTTTTGAGTAGTACCATAGCATATTTTCCATACTTCAACATTTCTAACAAAACACTGAATATGTCTGAAACTTTAGCTTATTCACACTTCCTAATCATAATCCTCTCTGTTTCTTTGTCAGCACCTTTTTTTTTTTTTTTTTTGGTATTTCTCTGGACACCTTTATCTAATATCTCCGGAGGTTAACCTTTGACATGATCTATTACTTGCTTCTTAGTGCTTTTAACAAGGTGAAGAGAGGTCAATTTCAATAAAGGGCAGGCATTATTAGGGGACTTCTGCAGAAGTTCTTGGTGACCTGTCCATCTTGCAGCGCTGGGTGCAATATATTTCAGAAACGCCTATAGTGGAAGGAAGGAAATACTCATTCAGATGAATGATTTCTGTTACCCTGGAAAAGTGGTCACTACTTTCACAAGAGAGCTGCAGGCTGTTTCTCCTCAGAGGCTGCAGATCATTCCTGCTCCCACTGGACACAATGGAAGTTTTGTCATTGACTTCAATGGGACCAGGATTGGGCCTATTACGTCTTAATTAAGTTGCAGTTAAATGGATCATACAGAATGTGCTTCATAATCAATGTTGGCTTTTGGTGCTGTAGCTTCATTACCTCAGCTATATCCGGAATTCTCAACCTTTTTCTTTTTGAGGCCCCCGTCCCCCGAGGGTGCTATAAAAACTCCACGGCCCACCTGTTTTACAACAACTGATTTTCTGCATATAAAAGCCAGGACGGCGTTAGGGGGTAGAAAACCAGGAAATTTCTTGGGGCCCCATGCCACAGGAGGCCCCGTGACACTAAGCTGCTCAGGCTTCGGCTTCAGCCCGAGGTGTTGGGGCTCAGGGACTCAGGCTTCAGCCCCAAGCAATGGAGCTTCGGCTTTCTGCCCTGGGCCCCAGTGAGTCTGATGCTGGCCCTGCTTGATGGACCCCGTGAAACCTGCTCGCTGACCCCCCAGGAGGCCCAGGACGCCTAGTTGAGACCCACTGAGCTATATGACTATTTTTTTTACTATTCAGAATATGCAGAGTTCTTCTAGATATTGTTTCAAAAATGAAGAACATAAATGGACTGGAAATATTCATGTAACTTTTTTCACTTGATTAATGATGCAGAATTTGTCTTGGTCTGTGATCTCGAAGTACAAAGATTGCGAAGTCACACACCATGTCAAACAAATAACTCTAATAATCTGTACAAGGAAAGTATTTGTCCTTGTTGGCATGGATAATGTTTGAAATTTAAAAGAAAGGGGGGTATATATTTCTCTCAAAACCAAAATATTTAATAAAGGCTAAGGAACAGTCCAGGAGGCTTAGTGGAATGCACAGAGATTTCTAAATTGATATTTTAAAAACTGCCTAGGGGATTTAGCCACACACCTTCCATTAAAAATTAATGAAACATCCCTTAGATTGCTTGGAAAAAATCTTAACCCTGGGGTTTTATCAGTGAAGAGTGCTGATTGGTGTACTCCTATCAATTATTTACTCTGTCTTGTACCTGGCTCTTTCATGTTTGTACTCTTAGAATTTATGTAAAATGCTGGTGTGCCTTTCAAATATCTGCATAAAGGAAAAAAGTCAATAGCCTAACATCAGAGATACAAAGTGACTGACTGAAGCTTAATTACAAGTTGTCAAAATATTCCCCCTTATTCTTAGAAAATAAAGTTGGATTGAAGATTTAAAACAACTTCCATTTCCTGTCAGTATTCTTCAACCTATGATTGATCTCAGGCAGCCAACTGCTATCATACTTCTTTCTTTGGGCTTGTCTACATTTACTGGAGGATTGACACTGTGGCTATTGATACATTGGCGGTCGATTTAGCGGGTCTAGTGAAGACCCCCAATCAACTGCCAATGGCTCTCCTGTTGACTCCTGTACTCTACCTGATGGAGAAGAGTAAGGGGAGTTGACGGGAGAGCATCTCCTGGTGACGTCGCATAGTGCGGATTCCATGGTAAGTAGATCTAAGCTACTTGAGTTACACTATTGAGGTACACGTTGATTTGAGTTACACTATTCACATAACTCAAATTGTGTAGCTTAGATTGGCTTTTCCCTTTAGTGTAGACAAGGCCTTAGAAGGAAACGTAAATCAATTTTACCTGACAGAGGTTTAAGGGCCATATCAGTACCACACAAACTAGTTAGGGTTGCCAACTTTCTAATTGCAGAAAACTGAACACCCCTGCCTTGCCCCTTGCCCCACCCCTTCTCCAAGGCTCTGCCACTCGCGCCATCCCCCTCCCTGCATCACTCGCTCTCCTCCACCCTCACTCACTTTCACCGGGCTGGGGTGTGGGAGGGGCTGAGGGCTGTGCAGGCTCTGGGGTGGAGCTGGGGATGAGGGGTTTGAGGTGCAGGAGGGGGCTCCAGGCTAGAGCAGGGGGTTGGGATGCAGGGGAGGACTGTGGGGTCCAGGAGGGAGTTTAGGTGCAGGAGGGGACTCCAGCCTGGGGCAGAGGATTGGGGTGCAGGAGGGGGATCAGGGTGTGGGGTCCGAATGGCTCTGACTGCGTCTCCCAGAAATTGGCTGCCAGGTCGCTGCGGCCTCTAAGCTCATGGATGGTCAGGGAGCTCCGCGTGCTGCCCTCGCACCTGCAGGCACCACCCCCGCAGCTCCTATTTGTTGCAGTTCCTGACCAATGGGAGCTGTGGAGCCAGCACTCAAGGCGGGGGCAGCGCATGGAACCTCCCTGACTGCCCATGCGCCTAGGGGCTGCAGGGACCTGGCGGCCACTTCTGGGAGCTGGGCAGAGCCAGGGCAGGCAGGGAGCCTGCCTTAATCCTGGGCCCCCGCTGCACCACAAACTAGACTTTTAATGGCCCAGTTGGCGTTGACAGCCAGAGCTGCCACGGTCCCTTTTCGACTGGGTGTTCCGGTCGAAAACCAGATGCCTGGCAACCCTAAAACTAGTGCATGAAGTAGTTTAACTCTTTTTGTAGCATTAGGCACTAGCTATCTTAAGAGTATCTTAATGTAAAGGAGAAAATTGTATACTGTTAGGAAAGTTCTTGTTTGGAATAAAAACAAAGGAGAGAGCTAAATAATTAAGAGGACAGGTCACTGATACAGAGCAATCTGCATTTCTTGGAAAATGGGGTGCAAGCAAACAATATGCATTTTCATATGGGTAAATGTATACATCTGGGATCAAAGAATGTAGGCCATAGTTACAAAATGGGGGACTCTACTGTGGGAAGTAGTGACTCTGAAAAAGATTTGGAGGTCCTGGTGGATAATCAGTTGAACATGCACTCCCAGTGTGATGCTGTGGCTAAAAGAACTAATGAGATTCCCCTGTGTATGCATTCCAGTAGGAGGAAAGAGGTTATTTTACCACTATATTTGGCACTGGTGCAAGCGCTGCAGAAATATTTTGTTCAGTTCTTACACAATTCAAGAAAGATGTTGATTAACTGGAGAGGGTTCAGAGAAGAGCCACAAGAATGATTAAAGGTTTAGAAAATGTGCCTGATAGTGATTAGCCTCAAAAAGCCTAATCTGTTTAGTTTAACAAAGAGAAGGTTAAGGGGTGACTTGAATAGTCAATAAGTATCTAGATGGAGAACAAATATTTAATAATGGACTCTTCAATCTAGCAGAGAAAGGTGTAACACGATCTAATGGCTGGTAGTTGAAGCAAGACAAATTCAGACTGGAAATAAGGCATACATTTTTAACAGTTAGAGTTATTAACCATTGGAACAGTTTACCAAGGGTTGTGGTGGATTCTCCATCACTGACCATTTTAAAATCAAGATTGGATGGTTTTCTAAGAGAGATGCCCTAGGAATTATTTTGGGGAAGTTCTATGGCCTGTGTTATACAGGAGATCAGACTAGATGATCACAATGGTTCCTTCTGATCTTGGAATCTATGAAAATCAAGACCTAAATGAATAAACAGGAACAACTATATTTATTCAATATGTTAACACAGAAATAAAAATATTTATTGTAGCCAATTCAAAATATATAGAGATGGAACCGCAACTTCCCCATATGTCATAAAGCTTCTTTATATTGTGTTTCTTTCTCATGTCAGCAACCTTCCAAATGAGTAAGAATGTACATATAGGTGTATGTTGGCTTTTTTTTTTTTTGCCCAATTTATTATTCATTGTTTCAGTTGTGCAGGCAAGTATATTTTTGTTGCATCATTCAGTTCTGTTCAAACATTTTGTAGCTGGGGATTTCAATAGCTCTGTTAGTAACTTATCGTGGAGGCATGTCTGCAGCTTTCATTTTTAACTTCTAAAAATTAAATCTCAGAGCAGACTAAGAACAGCACTGTTCTTACTCAACTGAGTAAGGGTTTGCAGGATTAGTCTCTAAGGCAGAACCCTTGGGATCCAGGCCCAGAGGTCCCAAGTGGCCAGGATGCAGCCGTGAAGCAGAGCAGCAGAGAGGTTGATCAAGGCTTGCTGGCATCTAGAGGGGAAAAAAAATTGAAAAATAGAGCAGGAGCCAGTTTTTCCATGCAGTTCAAGTTTTGACTAACTGTCTGGGTGAGGAAGCTCAAGGACTCTATCTGGTTTGGGGAAGGGGAGTTGTGAGATGGGCTGGGGAAAGATTAGGGAGTTCAAGGATTTAGGTGGAAGCAAGGCTGAATGTATGAGAAGAAAGTAGTGCATAGATGTGAGGATAGATTAGGGTTACCATATAGCAAGAGTGAAAAATCAGGGTGTGGGATAATAGGCACCTATATAAGACAAAGCCCCAAATATCGGGACTGTCCCTAAAAAATCAGGGCATCTGGTCACCCCAGGATAGATTGAGTGGAAAAATCTGTCTAGAAGCCTAAAGACCTGTATTAGGAGGGTGGATGGGGGCTACGGACGTATGGTGAACCCAAACCCTGTTTAAACTTAATCTACTCCTGCTAAAAGCCAGTGAACTTAAGAGAACCCTAAATTAGTATAATGGCTTTAGTATTAGGATTTGTACATGTTCAACTATCAAACTCTGACCTTCAATAGGCTGCTACCAAAATATACAGGTGCTTAATTTCTCCCTTTAACACCCTGACACAATAAGTGCACATAACCCCTGTTTATAGAGAGAGAGTGGAGAATATTTGACTTGCAATATTTCAAAAAAGGTAAGGAATTATTTTTTCAAGCCAAACATCAACAAATTACTAGCTACTGGTGCTGTTCCATTTATGTCCAGGTGAATTCCATGTACTGAACAATTACAGGAAAGGGCCCTAAAGCCAGTAGTTCAGGAATGCCCTGCACCTAGGAAAAATCACTCTCTCAAACTTATGCATTCTTGCTGGCTGTTATTTTAAATGATCAAATATGAGCAGTGCTAATCTTTAGTGTTAGTTGTAGGAGGGGCTTACTAGATTCATGCCATGAAGAGAGTTTGCACACATTTCATATTTTGCAGCAGACTAGACAGAAACTCTGGCACTGTGGGCAAACGCCTACGTATATTACTTCTCTCAGCTAAATTCTAGGTGGCACCCAGCCTTGCATCAAACCCACAATCTGTAGTCTGAAAAGAATCTCATGTGAAGAACTAAACCTTTTATTAACACTGGAAGATTGTGAAGCTATAAATACAGAGAAAGTGAGAACTTGGGCCACTATTTAAAGGCCAGAGGTTTTCAGGAAAGTTTCAAAAACAGCATGGGTAAAGCCACTTGGGAGCAGGGGTTGGGAGAAGATGAATTTCCTGAGTTAATTTTTGTGTCCTTCTGTTCAGCAGAATGCGGTTTATGTTTGAATATATATATTTTAAGTCTGCTTTAAGGACCTTATGTAAAATCCAAATGTAGGTGGAAAAAATATATCTGCCACACTGTGTATGGCAGAGAAAACAGGCACACTTTCACTTGTGTTGTTCATGTCATCTTTGTTGCAATCTTTGCTAAAAGCAATATGTTTCAAAAGCAGTCACAGAGCTCCGAGTTCCATCAATATTACATTTAGTAGAAACAGAGCACTGTAAATTGACTGCAAACTGAAACATGGCAAACTAGTTTTGCCTAGTTCCTAGCTCACTCAAACATGGAGGGGTCAAAATTAGGAATGCAAATTGAACCTCTATTCTGTTTACAGCTGGCAAAACACAGTTTTGTGCCAGAAGAGCTTGCAGTCCTAGCTCTCCCCACATGTTCTACTCCTGACTTAAGCAGGGTAAATGCTAGAGGAGAGTAATACAGCCCTCCATCCCGTTTCCTGTGGGAAAGGAAGAAGAACCACTTCTCAGACCCTCCTCCTCATAAAGCATCTCTGTAAGAGGCCTTGAGGTTACCTCTCTAATTTTTTTGTTTTCTGGACTGCTTGATTGCCAGAACCCTACATCTCTGTTACTTCTTTCTATCTTAACCCTTGGTTACCAGGATGGGCTATTGTCTCTTCAAGCAAAACAGAATATCCTCTGGATTGGTGGCCTTCCTCTACTTCTGTATTAGAAGTAAGAGCTGTAAACCACTCTCTGTCCTGCTGCAGCTCCCTAAGGGCAAAATGTCCCTTGAGCACTGAGATGGGGTAACTGTGTCCAGGAACTTCCCAGAGGTTAGCTGCCCCTGAGCCTAAGCAGTGCTTCCGCTAAGCAGAGGCAGAAAGAGCTGGATCAGTGAAAGGGGGGAGAGTAATATAGGTTTCTCAGCTATGGAGTGGGGGATGGGAATGAGTATGTGTGCAGGTGCTTCTAAGGAACTTGTTCCTGGGTTAGGGGTGGAAGGTGGGCTTTCCCTTCCTGGCAGGGAGGTAGTTTGTGCCCTGAGAAGATAATGGAGGAGTGGAGTTGTTTCATTAGCCGCCCTCTTCTTGCCCACCAGGAGACCACTGACAAACGTAATGGGAAGTATTGGGGATGCAGGAGGCCAGGAGATGTTTCAGGATCAACATCTTCAGCTCCTCCCAACTCATTAGGATCAAGTTCACCCATCCATGTTAATATTCCTTGCAATGGGACTTCCCCCCTAGCGAGCAGAATGCACTGAAACAATCTGTCTTCCGATTCCAAAGTGTAAGTGTCATGTTGGTTAAAGTGAATCTCTCCTCCAGTGAAGCTGTTCTGTGTTCAAAAGAGCAAAAAACCAACCGATTTCTTCACTGTAAAGAGTAAACAAGATTTCATGTTTGTGTGCTATAAAAATCACACCATAATTCTGAAATAAATTTCTATTTTAAAAACATTATTTATCTGATTTTTTTTGTAGTGGATGTCTTGGGTAGACAATTCTCTTGTGCTAGACGAATACAAAAATCAAGTAGCAAATTGATTCGGTGTTAAACCAAATTCCTCTCTCTACAGTTGTGCTGGCACTGATCACTAGGATATTTTTAATTTCTGTGTTTCCAAAGCCTTGAAAAAATATTCATGCAAAAACCAAAATGAGGTGGGTAATGAAGGTTAAAATTATTTATACAAATCACGAGTTGGAAAAATGATCTTCATTCAGCAACTCTCTGCCCATCGAATTAAAGCAACAACAAACGCATTGGTGTTGGCATGTGAAATCAGTAACTTTAATGAGTCTTCCCTCTGTATTCTGCCTTACATTTGATATCAGTTTGCGTCAGTCCAGTAACTTTCTTCCCCATTCATGTTCTATCTAAAATAAAATAAATATGTATGTTCTTCTAATCTGATATGCCATAGCCAGTAAAAATCAATGTTTGTTGTCCCGGCTTCTACACACTGATTGAAGTCTATATGTATGTGTCCTTTCCTTGTTTCATTTCTGTTTCCTGGCATCTCTTAAATGTTGTTATGATCCCTGCCTCACCTATACACAAATTGCATTTTCATTCAGCCACCTTTATAGATTAGTTTGGAAAGAACTAGAGTTTGCCCTTAATGGGGCTAATTTATCACCCCAGTCTTCTCACAGGCTACTTGCTTTGGGGGGTTGGAAGAACTGTAACACTTTCATGCAAACTGTTGTTATTCCTGGCTAATGTAAGCATAAAATTGGCAAAACTTCACAGCAAGCTGGGTTTTTGTTTTTCAGTTATTTCTTTATGGACATAAAGATGCGCTACCTACATAGTACAAAGTCATTCACTTAAATTTAATCTATTAAGTGGATTGTAAATGATGAAAATAAAGCAGGTTGCTTTTTTCATGTTATCCAGATGTGACATTTTCTGTGCACACGTTCACCAGCAGAGGCTGCTGCCACCATATGCTTCACTAAATAAGTGGGCATGCATGGCAGTGAAATTCATCTACAGGAGGAAGCTAGAGGTGGGAATTAACCAGGGTCTCCTGCTTACCCAGTCAAGAGCCTTGCCAGATGAGCTAAAGAAACAGCTTTGTCAGCTTCCTGTGACAGAGAACTTTTTTAATTAGATCACCCACAATGCCTATCTGAGACTAAAATAAACATACTTTTAACTACAGTCATTCTGTTTCAGAGATGAAGTTTATCAGTTGCATTTCTCTACACAAATAACTTTTTAAAGCATCAACCAATACAATATAACTCATTTCCAGTTCAGTTTAGGAAACTCTAGGCATTTCACTGGCATGTAATTTAGTTATGATTCCTGATTAGGTTGTAAATTTTTGCAGTCGGATTTAGTCCAAAGTAAGACTATTAAAGTATCTATTTCTTGCCTGCATACATTATGGGCCAGATCCTGCCAAGACTACTCACAGTGCATAAAGTTAAGCATGTGTGAAGTCCCTTTAAAGCCAACGGGGCTACTCATATTGAGTAAAGTTAAGCACCCAGAGCCATAGAAATAGAGGTCTGGAAGGAACCTCAAGAGGTGATGTAGTCCAGCCCCCTGCACCGAGGAAGGACCAAGTAAATCTAGACCCTCCCTGACAGCTGTTCTTAAAAACCTCCCTTGACAGGGATTCCACAGCCTCCCTTGGAAGCTTATTCCAGTGCTGAACTATCCTTTGTTCCTAATATCGAAGCTAAATCTCCCTTGCTGCAGATGAAACCCATTGCTTCTTTTTCTGTCTTCAGTGTAAATTGAGAAGTATTGATCACTGTCCTCTTTATAACAGCCCTTAATGTATTTGAAGACTGACATCTGGTCCCCCCTTTCAGTCTTCTTTTCTTAAGACTAAACATGCCCAGTTTTTTAAAAACTTTCCTCATAGATCGGGTTTTCTAAACCTTTTTTCATTTTTGTTACTTTCCTCTGAATTCGCTTCAATTTTTGAACATCTTTTTTAAAGTTTGATGCCCAGAACTGGACAGAATACTCCAGCTGAGGCGTCACCAGTGCCATGTAGAGGGGGCCAGTTACCTCCTGCATCTGACATATGCCACTTCTGTTAATACACCCTGGAATGACATTAGCCTTTTTTGCAACTGCATCACATTGTTGACTCATTTTCTATTTGCGATCCAATATAACCCCCAGGTCCTTTTCAACAGGACTACTGCCTGGCCAGTTATTCCCCATTTTGTAGCTGTACTTTTGATTTTTTTTCCTTCCTAAGTGTAGTACTTTGCACTTGTCTTTAGTGACTTTTATCTTGTTGATTTCAGACTAATTCTCCAATTTGTCAGGGTCATTTTGAATTCTAATCCTTCCTCCAGAGTGCTTGCAACCCCTCCCATCTTGGAGTCATCTGCAAATTATATAAGCATGCTCTCCATTCCATTATCCAAGTCATTAATAAAAATATTGAATAGTACCAGACTTTGTGGGTTACTATTAGATACCACTAGATATGTCCCCCCAGTTTGACAGTGAATCAGTGATAACTACTTTTTGAGAATGGTCTTTCAACCAGTTGTGCACCCACCTTTTCGTAATTTCATGTAGACAAAATTTCTCTAGTTTGTTTGATGATGTCATTTGGGACTGAATCAAAAGCCTTACTAAAATCAAGATAGATCATGTCTACAGCCTGCCTCTATCCACTAGGCCAGTATTCCTGTCAAAAAAATGAAATTAGGTTGGTTTGGCATGATGTGTTGATAAATCCTTGTGGACTATTCCTTATAACCCTATTATCCTCTAAATGCTTGCCTACTGATTTAATAATTTGTTTCAGTATCTTTCCAGGTATCAAAGTTAGTGTCATAAATATAAAGGGAAGGGTAACCACCTTTCTATATAGAGTGCTATAAAATCCCTCCTGGCCAGATGCCATACCCTTTCACCTGTAAAGGGTTAAGAAGCTAAGATAACTTCGCTGGCACCTGACCCAAAATGACCAATGAGGGGACAAGATACTTTCAAATCTGGAGGATTTGAAAGTATCTTGTCCCCTCATTGGTCATTTTGTCCACATGGATTTATCCACATGGATTTATCTTGGAGGGGGCGTGGGGAACAAAGGGTTCTGTCTGTCTGTGTGATGCTTTTGCTGGGAACAGATCAGAAATGCAAGCCTTCCAACTCCTGTTAAGTTAGTAAGTAATCTAGCTAGAAAATGCGTTAGATTTTCTTTTTGTTTAATGGCTGGTAAAATAAGCTGTGCTGGAGGGAATGTATATTCCTGTTTTTGTGTCTTTTTGTAACTTAAGGTTTTGCCTAGAGGGATTCTCTATGTTTTGAATCTGATTACCCTGCAAGGTATTTACCATCCTGATTTTACAGAGGTGATTCTTTTACCTTTTCTTTAATTAAAATTCTTCTTTTAAGAATCGGATTGATTTTTCATTGTTCTTAAGATCCAAGGGTTTGGGTCTGTTTTCACCTGTACCAATTGGTGAGGATTATTATCAAGCCTTCCCCAGGAAACGGGGTATAGGGCTTGGGGGGATATTTTGGGGGAAGATGTCTCCAAGTGGGCTTTTTCCCTGTTCTTTGTTTAAAACTCTTGATGGTGGCAGCATACTGTTCAAGGACAAGGCAAGTACCTTGGGGAAGTTTTTAACCTAAGCTGGTAAGAATAAGCTTAGGGGGTCTTTTATGCAGGTCCCCACATCTGTACCCTAGAGTTCAGAGTGGGGAAGGAACCTTGACAGTTAGGCTGACTGGTTTATAATTCCCTGGGTCCTCTTTGTTTCCCTTTTTAAAGATATAATAATTTTACACTTCTCCAGTCCTACCTCACCCATCCTCCATGAGTTCTTGATCATTGCTGACCATTGTGAGATTGTTTCAGGTAGTTCCTTAAGTACCTTAGGGTGGATTTCATCAAGCCATGTGGATTTGAATATGTTTAACTGATCTAATTATTCTTTAACCTGTTATTTCCCTATTTAGGCTTACATTCCTTTCCCCTTGTTGTTAATATTGTGTTGAGTATCTGGTAGCAATTTACCTTTTTAATGAAGCAAAATAGATTAAACACCACAGCCTTCCCAATGTTAAGTAGAGGACCCATGCTTTTCTTTGTCTTGTTCCTAATGTATTTATAGAACCTCCTTTTCTTATTGCCTTTTATGTCCTTTGCTAGATGCAACTCCTTTTGTCCTTAGCCTTTCTGATTTTTATCCCTACATGTCTATGCTATTCTTTTGTACTCCTTAGCAATTCATCCATGTTTCCACTTCTTGTAGGATTCCTTTTTGATTTTTCAGGTCATTAAAGAGCTCCTGATGGAGCCATATGGGCCTCTTACTATTCTGCATATCTTTCCTTCACATCGAGATAGTTTGTTGCCATGCCTTTAATTGTCTCCCTGAGAAACTTCCAGCTCTCCTGAGCTTTTTTCCTTTAGATTTTCTTCCAATAGGCCCTTACCTACCAGTTGTGTGAGTTTGTTTAAAGTCTGCTTTTTTGAAGTCCATTGTCCTTATTCTGCTCCTCTCACTCCTTCCTTACCTTGGAATCATGAAATCTATCATTTCCTGATCACTTTTACCCAAATTGCCTTCCACCTTCAGATTTGCAGCTGTTAGTTAGAATCAAGTCTAAAATGGCTGTCTCCCTAGTTACTACTTTCACTTTCTAAAACAAAACATTGTCCTAATATATTCCAAGAACTTATTGCACATTTTGTGTTTTGCTTTATTACTTTTCCAATGGATATCTGGGTAGTTAATGTCCCTCATTACTGCCAGGTTTGTGTTTTGGATATTTCTGTTATTTGTTCTAGAAATACCTCATCCAGCATCTCCTTCTGATTTGGTGGTCTATAATAGACTGCTACCCTGACATTGCCCTGGGTTTGTTCCACTTTTATCTTCACTCAGACACTTTCAACTCACCTCCTTTTGGACATCAGAACAAGTGTATATATTTCTGATGTATAAAGCAACACCTCTTCCCTTTTCCCCTGCCTGTCCTTCCTGGACAGCTATACCCCTCTATACCAATATTCCAGTAATGAGATTTCCCACCAAGTTTCTGTGATGCCAACTAAATCATAATTTAGTTTTGGAACAAACACTTCAAGTTCTTTCAGTTTATTTCCTATATTCCTTGCATTTGTATATAGGCACTTAAGATATTGAGCAGATTCTTCTGCTGTTGTCCTTCTTCTTGTTCCTGTGACCCTATTGTAACCTTCTACCCCTCCACCCCCAACATTTAGTCTGTTTTAAGGTCACCTGCATGTGTAAGTCTTTGAAGGATCAAGGCTTAGGCCAGGGGTCAGCAACCTTTTAGAAGTGGTGTGCCGAGTCTTCATTTATTCACTCTAATTTAAGGTTTTGCGTGTCAGTAATACATTTTAATGTTTTTAGAAGGTATCTTTCTATAAGTCTATAATATATAACTAAACTATTGTTGTATGTAAAGTAAATAAGGTTTTAAAAATGTTTAAGAAGCTTCATTTAAAATTAAATTAAAATGCAGATCTTATCAGTTTAGTGTGATCCTTGCCCTTGCTTTTACTTGCTGAGTTTTCCAATGTCTGGCACCTATTTGGATACTTTAAGCTGCACACAGGCTTCTGAGTGATCAGTTGTTAACTGGCTCCGAGAGGGACAGAGGACAGATTTCATGTATGAAAATACTGGTTCACACAAGTATGTGGATCAAAATGCTGAAAGCATTGCAAACGCAATTTTCTTCAGACAGTTTAATTTCACTGGCAGAGATGTCCAGCAGGTCAGAATAGAGGCCCCATGATCTCTCTTAGTAGCTTCAAGTGCACTCTGCAGATCTCCAAACTTTGATGCCCACAATTCTGAGCTTTTTAACTGAATGAGCTGCATTTCGAAATCTTCAACACCCATCCACTGAAATACAGACAAATGCAAATTGCTGCCATTGAACTTTTCAGGTTTAATTAGAAAAGAAAGCATTGGGCCAAATCTCTGGAAATCTTGAAATCTGTCAGAAAATTCTGATTTCAGTTCTTGCATGTACATTCTAATTTCAACTTTAAACGCAGTGCGTTGTTCCACATGGCGTGATAGTAATGTAAGCAGCAGATCAGGACTTAAAAATATCCGAGTGCAGTGGTGCTGGAACAATTTTTAAGGTGGGGGTGCTGAGCTATGCTCCCTCTTTCCCCTGTCTGTACCCCTCACTGTCCCAGGCTGGACCAGTGGGCCACAGCTGGGGGTGGCTGCAGAGCCCCGGGCCGGCAGCCAGAACCCCAGGCCAGCAGCGGAGCCCCCTGGACCAGTGGCCGGGACCCGGGGCTGGCAGCGGGCTGAGCGGGGCCGGTGGACCGAACCCCAGCTGGCAGGGGGCTGGTAGCCGGTACCCCAGGCCAGCAGCGGAGCCCTGGGGACTGGTGGCCCTGAAAGTGCCACTGAAAATCAGCTAGTGTGCCGCCTTTGGCATGTTTGCCATAGCTTGCCTACCCCTGGCTTAGGCTATTAAATTATTTTGTTCTTCTGTGTGTTCATCCTAGACATTAAAAAAGAAACACTGAATATCCTGAAATGCCATATAACGAAAGTATTTGGAGACATGTTTCTCTTTAAGAAATAGTGTGTGGTAGATGGCAGTGACTCTTCTCCAGTATAGGAGTGTGTAAGCTCTATTCTTCCAAGGAGTACATAGAGTTTAATCAGTTAGACTTAGATCTTGGGCTTGTTTTCTCAGCATGACGGTAAATCATGTTAAGAAGATGCGCCACAAATTCCGCTGACTATCAATGCAAAGCTTTATGTCTAGCAACATTGATTTATTTAAGTATATGTTTTGTGCCCTCTGAGAGCTTACCATCTGCTTAAATTGTGTTTACTGCATGTAAAAAGTCAGCATTTTACTGATGAATGATAGAAAAATTATAGCTTTACTTATTCTTTAAGTGACACCTGGTTAGGAATAATTTGTTAATGACTACTTGGGAGTTGTTTCTTGTTTCCTTCAATTTAATGGGTTTAGTTAGTATCACTTAGAGAATAGCTACTCTAATGCAACAGTAATAGCTCTTGATTACCTGCTACAGTTACTCCAGTCTGCTTGTGGAATTCAGCTCTCTTGGGGGGGGGGAAAGGCCGCATCCCCAGCTGGTGTAAATTAGCATTGGTCCATTTAAGTCAATGGCGCTATAGTGATTTATACCAGTTGAGGATATGGCTCAAATATTACAGCATGAGATTGGATAGCATAATGGCCCAATCCTGCAAGCGCTGCTCATGTGGAACTCACAGAGAGTACAATACAAGTTTTATAAAGGAACATTTTTAGTGATAGGCCCATACGTTCAGTATTAGCAATTGGCATAGCATATCATCCTGAAACTTGGACCCATATGCACTTCTTTTGTTTAGTTGCTAGAGCGTTAACAGCTGAGTCATATAGATATTGATATAACAAATTTTCATGGTGTGTTAATTATAGTCTAATATTTTGTGTAAAGTCATACAAATCCCCCTATTTTATTACTATACATCTGATGCACAGCAGAAGTGTTTGAACAGTTTGAGAATACATTAAAATAATGAGCATGTGTTTTTTATTATTGTTAGTAATGTTTACTTAGCATGTGTTGCAATGGTGAATATAAAGAACTAAGGGCCCAATAATCTTCATTTTTGTGGGTAGTCCATATTCATGTAAGTAGTCTCATTAAGAAGACATTAAGGGCTTGTCTACACTTACCGGGGAAACAATGAGTGGCGATCAATGCATCGGCGGCCGATTTAGCTGGTCTAGTGAAGACCCACTAAATCGATGGCAGATTGCTCTCCCGTTGACTCCTGTTCTCCACCGGATCGAGAAGAGTAGGGGAGTAGATGCTCTCCCATCGACATCGCGTAGTGTGGACCCCGTGGTAAGTAGGTCTAAGCTACTTCGATTTGAGTTACACTGTTCACTCAAGTTGTGTAGCTTAGATCAAATTTCCTTGTAGTGCAGATAATGTGTCCATAGAAGATATAACTATGGAATAGTAAACTAAGTATAAATAGAAAGTTTGTCTTATGGAGGTGCGGAAAGTACCAACAATAATGTACATCTGCTTAGCTTCCTGGTCACTGGTAGTTTTTTGTGAAGGTAACACATGTATGTAGTTCTCTAGATAGCACAGAGGAGAGAATGCCTTGTGTTACTCAGGCTTGTATTATTAGACAAGGAATAGCCCTGACAAGCTCAAGAATAATTCCTCTTCAGTCCTGTTATGGAAAGAGGGAGTGGCCAAACCAGAGGACCATGAGGGTGTGGATGCACTTGTTTTCGATGGGAGATGGGGAGTGATGGTGTGGAGGGCCTATTAATGTCAGGGGGGCCCAATTCATCATTGCTTTGCATCTTGTCTAGTCACTGACGCCAGTGCAAAGTGGGAGCAAAGTCAACTTCTGTACTGATGAAAGGCCCCAACTCAGCAAGGACTTAATTACTTGCCTAACTGTAAGCACGTGAGTAGTCCAAAATGAAGTCAATGGAACTACTTGTGTACTTAAACTTAGGCATGTGACTATGTGCTTACTGAATCGGGGCACTAATGACCACACAAGGAGAAGGCAATGATGAACAGGGACCAGGATCCTTGGAGCTCCAGCAGGGTTATGGAGAGACCAAATCAAACAGCCAACTATACAACAAAATTATAAAGCAGTGATACTTAAAGTTGAGCTGGTTATGGGTCTGGTCCTGCAAACACACATACGGTTAGCCCTTGGAAAGCCAGTCACGTTAGTATGGGTTTGCAGGATTGGGCCCTAACTCTTTCTTCAAAATCTTTTTGATTATGTGGTATAAACAGAGGACTTTGTGGCTCCCAGATTTTTGTTTTAATCTGTTCTGGTACTGATGTGGCTTTGAGCAAATCACTTTAACCTCATGTCCCCCATCTGTAAAATGGGGACAATACCTGTATACTTTCTAGGGGCGATCTGAGAGTTAAGGTGTGTAACATGCTTTGGCATAATCAAATAATTATTATTAGGCATTATTTAATCTTCAGGTCCCCATGAAATCTGGCAACTTTCCAAATTTGCATTTCTCATGCATTTGCAAAATATTAAAACAAACTGCAGAGTCATAGCCAACAACATTATCACTGTTAGTCAGATCTTGATAGGAAGGAGAATTTCTTCCATGTTGAACTGGGCTCTGCAATGGCATTCAGCATTTGGAGCTTCTTGGCCATTTTCTGAACACCATTTATTAGAACAGCCTTGTCACAGAAGGGAAAGCAATTGGCTGAAAGCAATCATTTCACTTTATTTTTAAAGTAGCGATGTTGATATTCTTTAAGGGACTATCTTATTTATATTTTCTTTA
Source organism: Caretta caretta (assembly GCF_965140235.1). NCBI lineage: Eukaryota > Metazoa > Chordata > Testudines > Cheloniidae > Caretta > Caretta caretta. The sequence continues at coordinate 206,476,672 of NC_134207.1, read as the reverse complement.
TTTATTTTTTAATTATTTAAATTAAGACTCACAATACAAAAGCTCTCTGTGCTATTGCCAGGCCTATTACAGCACTGATTGCATTGATTTCAAGGGCTATCTGTTTTAAATAAAGCTTTATTTCTAATGAGGGCTGTGGCTGTCCATTTTGTACACAGAGGGATTAAAATCACATTGTTTATATACCTTAAAGATGAATGTCAATTGCATCAGGAAAATGCAAATATTCCCCTGCACTGGAGGGGTATATATCCAGAGAGAAACCAGGCCAGGAGTGCTTTCAAAATTTAAAATCTGTTTTATGTGGTGTACAAGAGACTGCCGTCATCACCCAGATGCAGGAAATGCCAGTGCTGGGCTTTAGGGGGACAAAGTAAATTTGACAATGGACTGAAAAGAAAAATAAACAATCGACTTTGTTGCTTGAGATTTCTCTTACTTCAACATTCACCTTCATTTATCAGAGTTCTGCAAAACATTTGCATCAAGCCTCAAACTTATTCAAACTTAGTTTAGGTTCAAGGTTCATGAGGATTTTACAAATCCATCAAAGCTCCAATTCTATGCAGCCTTCTCTTCCTGTCCTTGCGCTGGTCTCTTTCTTGCCTCAATGAATTCCCAGGACAACTTTCCCTATTTTATTTTTTATCTTAGATCTCTTCAGTGAGGTCTTAGGGCTAGTAGGATGTTTAAGTGGGGTGGGGAGAGAGGGAATATTACCCTTGGAGGATGAAATTTGGGCTCAGACCTCCAAGGTAGTCTGTCTGGATGGATTCACCTCGAACCCCCGACAACTGCACTAAACAGTTCAGTTTGCAAAATCCTTTTACAAAGCAAACCCTACAGCATTTGCACAGTTCTAAAATCTCTGTTGCCCATCCTCATTTATAAAATCAGAAAGGACAAACATCTAAACAACTTTGAATGAGCATCATGCTAAGTAACTGTTAGGGGGCTTATTCCTTCACCCACTTACGTCCCTGGTCCTTCTCGCATGAACAGAGAGCAACAATACCCGAAGTCCAAAGGTGCAAAAAATTCGATGTTTATTGGGGTGAACTTCCAGGAAGCATGATTCCAATTTCCTTCCTTAGTGTCCCCCTTCCCAGCTCTGACACCACAGAGTCTTACCTGTGTCCCTGTTCCCATTCCCCGCCCTTAGCAAAACATGATTTCAATTTCTCCACCCCCATTCCCTGTTTCCATTCCCCCGACACACTTCCTGATTGAGTGCAGACTGTAAAACTTAGTAAACTTAGATAGTAAAACTTGAGTTCTGCTTAGCTATATCTTAACCAATCATTTTACTGAAATTTAAATAACCAATCCTAACATATTGTAACATGATTATTTAACCAATTATATCCCACCACCTTAATTAGCTTACACCCAGCAAAATTAATTATACAGCAGACAGGAACAATCACAGAACCAGACAGAGATTATACAGACAAACAATAGCAAAGTGGGAACTATAATGACAAGACAATACAGAAGTGAGGATTTCACATCCCAGCTATTGATAAGTGAGTTCTTGCCAGACAGGATGCTATCAAACTAAGTTTCCTTTTACATTTTCTAGGCACTTCCCTTTCTCTGGAGGTGACAGGCATTATCAGGACAGGATTGTATTCCTAACAGCCCAATAGCACCTTCTTTCAATGGGACTAGTTTGGAATGTGAGGAGGTGACCGGTCGCTTCCCAGCTTATGGCTGCCTCTGCTGCTTAGCCAAAGGCCTTCACCTAAGCACAGGGCCTCAGACGGTCACAGTGAGAGAAGGACCTTACACTGGCAGACAGAGACTTTGATTCTTTCTTTTATACCTCTAACTAGCCAAGTGATAAGAATACACTTTGCAGGCAGGCCTGAATATCTATATCCTAACAGTAACCTGTCCTCCTCCTTCGTTTTTTTCCTATAGCACTCAGTGTTTAATTTTGAGCTGCCTCGCAACTAGTCGCATACGTACGTACGTGTTGCAGGGTCCCCACCGCAGTTCCTGCCTGTGGATTTATCATTAAACCACGTGAAGCAACGTTTTTTCCCTTAAACAAATAATCGGTGGAAAGCAATGGGATATAAATACTGTTAGAACCCTAGATGGTGTCTCCTGTAGTTATCTATCAGGAGAACTGGACATTTGGAAAGGGAGGAGGAATAGGTTTTTCCCTTGTTTTTGTGGGGATTTTTTGCCTGTCTTCACACAGGATTAGGTGTCTGTCTGCTTTGCATCCTCCCATTCCGCTCGGGGCCCTGCAACCTAGCTGCCATCCACTTGGGTGAGATTTGCACATACCTCCCTTCAAAGGCCTCTCTTACTTGGTCAGATGGGTCACACTTGGAGAGGACGCATGGGACTCCTCTCTGCTCAGGTTGGTATAGAATGCTTCCTTCTACTTATGCTAACCAGTGCCGGAGGTGATTCATGGGAGCCTGGAGAGTATTGCCACGAGGCAGTATGCTGTCCCAACAATATGACCAGTCATACATAAAATACAACTTACTTTGGAGAGCCTATCAACATTTCAATGAGGTTTTTAATTCCTCCTTTTTCTATTAATAATACCACTGCTTTGCATTTGTTTAGTACTTTTCATCTGTAGTTCTAAAAGCCTTTTTACAAACAGGAGGGTCACTATTATCCCTGTTTTGAACTTTTTATACCTAAGGCACTGAGCGTTTTAGCAAAACAATAGGAAAATAATGGCCAAGCCAGGAACAGAACATGGGTCTCATGACATCAGTTGTACCCCACTCACTTCCCTAGATCGAGATGGATTTGGAGGCTTTCCTTAGCATCTGTGATTAAAGAATGTGCTCCTTTGTTTTAATAATAAGCAGAAACACTTGATGCATAATCATAAGGTATCTGGTGACATGAAAGTCTGGCCTTGTGGGGTTAGTAATGCAGCCTCCCGGGCCAGTGAAGCACTTACACGTGTGCATAACTTTAAGCACACACATAGTTTTATTGCACATGCACATCCTTAAGTGTCTTGTTGGATTGGGGCCAGAGGTGCCAAGATGGTGCCAGAGGTCAGCATATCTTTTTCAGTGAAGAGGACAGAAAGAGATAGGGTAATAACTCTTTGTTTCCCATCTCTCCTCTCTCCCTCCCCCCGAAAAAACCTACAGACAAAAATCCACTCACTTCATGTTTGCAGATGATCAAGCCCCTTCCATCTTTGTGCTCCCGGTGATCACTTGTTTTGATTTCCCATAAGGCAGGCCTTTCCCTCTCAGCTTCCATTGTTGCCTTGAAGTAAATAAGCTTTTATAACAATCAGAGTTTATAGAAGAAGGGTTCCAAAAGTTGAGAGAAACCCATGAGTCAGTAACTTAGTTAATTCTATGGTTTCGTTTCTGTTGCTTTCAAATGTTCTCACATGAGCCCAATTTAGAATTAGATACTTCAAAGTTTGCTCAGCCCATGTTCCTTCAAGGTTGCCTATCAGGGCCTCTTCCCCCCTCTCCCTTTTTTTTTTCTTTTCAAGCCCTCCTTATTATTTGGAAAACATCAAAGGGATTTGCACACACCAAAATGCATGGTCTAGCAATATACAAGTCAGACAGCAGAAAGAGTTGTCATTAAATCATGGTCTACAGTGTGTGAAAGTCTCATACCTATGCATCTCAGGAAGCATCTGTAACTGACCTTGTTTTAACTAGCAGTGGTATCTGCACATGGGACCTTCACTGTTGAAAGCATGAATGTTTACTTCTTGGCCTGTAGGACTACATCCTCTAGTTGGCAGCTCTAGCAGACTTGTTCATGTAGCCCTACTAATTCTCCTATTGTGAGTTACATGCGCAAGCCTGCCCTGAGCATAAAGAGTAGAGCTGGTTGAAAATTTTCACAGGAAAACATAGTCCATATCACCCCCAGGACAAGTAGTCCTTAAAACCCTGATCTTCTCAGTGGGAACACCTCCCCTCCCCCCGTGTCTCTGCTGTGAGAGCATTCTCACCATACCTGCTGTCTTCTGCCATACCTAGCCTCCTTGCTGGTTCTCTTCCATCCTTCTGCCAGGACAGCCACCCGTGCCCTTCCCAGCAGGAATCCCACAGCCTCTCTGTGGGGAGATCATCCTTGCAAGCGAAGTATCCCTCCCTCCCCTGGCCCTCTCACTGTTCCCCTCGGCCCATCTCTCTGAGGTGGAGACATTAGAGGGTAAGCTGCTCTTCCCCAGCCTTCAACCCTCTCAGGCCCTGGGTGTTTTGGCTTAGAGCCAGCAGGAACTTTCCTCAGCTGCTCTCCTGCCTCCTCTGGCCCTGGCTCAGGGAGGACAGCTGGCAAACTCCGCTTGCTGCTCTCCTTGCCTTCAGCCTCCCCCCAGGAAATACCTTCTGGCTCTGGCAGCACTCACCTCCTGCCAGTCTCCTCCTCCCCACAAGCAGCCCTGACTCACCACATCTCTCTTCCCTTTAGGGCCCAGGTGCCCTCTTTTAAGCCCAGTTGGAATGCTGTACCTCATGAGACAGAGGTGCACTGGGCCTGTACCCTCTCAAAGGAGGAACCTAGGGTGCAGGAGAGGAAAGGGGGGGGGGGACCTTGAAAATAAAATGTATTAAAAAAATTTATTGAAAAATGTCAAATAATGCAAAGTAATTTCTTTTCAAAACTTGCAAGACTAGAATAACTTCAAAATTTTCCTTTTAAATTTTTTTGACCAACTCTAATAGACAGAACCTACTAGAGGCATCTGTCACATTTTGCTAACAACATATATGTCTAATACTGCGAGATGTATTATATCCTTTTAAGATTGAAGCCTAAAAAGATAAAATGTAAAAGTGCTTTATAAGTGGTAAGTATTCATTCTAAAAGCAAGGAGAACTGTGAACACTTCTCACAAGGAACTAATCAAAATAAAAGCATTGCTGTAGCTTTAAGTGTATTTCACTCATTGCTTTTCCAGGGCTGTTAGCACATATGTAGTGTTGAATGGGGGTCTCCTAGATTTTCCCAAGATACCCTTCATTTAAACACAAGAAAGAGAGTGTATTTTAATTTTAATTATTTATTCATTTTTTTTTATCATGAGCAGATAACAGGACGTGCTCGTGTGTTAGATTTCTTTGCTGCCCCCCCCCCCCGCTTTCCTTCCATGAGAAGTGACTTCTTTCAACCTCCACCTCTCCCCATCCTCAAAGTAACCAACTTCTCAGACCCCCAGCTCTGCCAATCTATTAGTAGTTATTAGGGCTGTCAAGCGATTAAAAATTAATTGTGTGATTAAAAATTAATCATGATTAATCACTCTGTTAATAATAGAATACCATTTATTGAAATATTTTTGGACGTTTTCTTCATTTTCAAATATATTGATTTCAATTAGAATACAGAATACAAAGTTTACAGTGCTCACTTTATATTTTTTATTACAAATATTTAACTGTAAAAAAGAAACAAAAATTGTATTTTTCAATTCACCTAATACAAGTACTGTAGTGCAATCTCTTTACCATGAAAGTTGAACTTACAAATGTAGAATTATGTACAAAAAATAACTGCACTCAAAAATGAAACAATGTAAAACTTTAGAGCCTGCAAGTCCACTCAGTCCTACTTCTTGTTCAGCCAATCAAGTTTGTTTACATTTGCAGGAGATAATGCTGCCTGCTTCTTGTTTACAATGTCAAGTGAAAGTGAGAACAGGTGTTCGCATGGCACTGTTGTAGCTGGCATTGCAAGATATTTACGTGCCAGGTGCAGTAAAGATTCATATATCCCTTCATGCTTCAACCACCATTCCAGAGGACATGCTTCCATGCTGATGACAGGTTCTGCTTGCTAATGATCCAAAGCAGTGCATACTGATGCACATTCATTTTCATCATCTGAGTCAGATGCCACTTACAAAAGGTTGATTTTCTTTTTTGGTGGTTTGGGTTCTGTAGTGTCTGCATTGGACTGTTGCACTTTTAAGACTTGTGAAAACACATTTCACACCTTGTCCCTCTCAGATTTTGGAAGGCACTTCAGATTCTTAAACCTTGGGTCGAGCGCTATAGCTACTTTCATAAATCTCATATTGGTACTTTCTTTGTGTTTTGTCAAATCTGCAGTGAAAGTGTTCTTACGATGAACAACATGTTCTGGGTCATCATCTGAGATTGCCGTAACACGAAATATATGGCAGAATGCCATAAAACAGAGCTGGAGATATACAATTCTCCCTCAAGGAGTTCAGTCACAAATTTAATTAATGCATTATTTTTTTAACGATCGTCATCACCATGGAAGTATGTCCTCTGGAATGATGGCGAAAGCATGAAGGGGCATATGAATGTTTAGCATACGTGGCCCGTAAATACCTAGGAACGCCAGCTACAATAGTGCCATGTAAACACCTGTTCTCATTTTCAGGTGACCTTGTAAATAAGAAGCAGGCCACAGTATCTCCCGTAAATGTAAACAAACTCATTTGTCTTAGTGGTTGGCTGAACAAGAAGCGGGACTGAGTGGACTTGTAGGCTCTAAAGTTTTGCATTGTTCTGTTTTTGAGTGCAGTTATGTAACAAAAAAAAAATCTATATTTGTAAGTTGCACTTGTACGACAACGAGATTGCACTATAGTACTTGTATAAGGTGAATTGAAAAATACTATTTTTTTGTTTATCATTATTAGAGTGCAAATATTTGTAATAAAAATAATATAAAGTGAGCACTTTTTACTTTGTATTCTGTGCTGTAAATTTAAATCAAATATTTGAAAATGTAGGAAAAGCATCCAAAATATTTAATAAATTTCAATCAGTATTCTATTGTTTAACAGCAATTAAAACTGCAATTAATTGTGATTAATTTTTTAAATCGCGATTAATTTTTTGTTAATTGTGTAAGTTAACTGCGATGAATCGACAGCCCTAGTAGTTATTGTTTGTATTGCAGTCGGCCATAGCAGCTACAGTCCTAGACCTTGGCCCCATTTTTCTAGGCACTGTAACAACACATAACAAGTCCCTAGTCCAAAGAACTTACAGGTTCATATTTACACAGTACCACAAGTGTTCACAGTGCTTTACAAATCACACTTTAGGCATTTGTTTTCAGACACTTTATAATCCAGAACGTGTGGATGAAGTACAGAGAATTTAAATGATTTGGTAGTGTGTTGGTGCAGATAGCGTTCTTTCAGTTAATCAACCATCATTCCAACTACCTGTGTCAGTTTTTCCTCCCATATAGCAGCGTTAATGCCTCTGTCTGCTTAGGTTCTGATACAAAGCCCACTGAAGTCATCGGAAAGACTCCAGTTGACTTCAATGAGCTTTTGTTCCGGCCCTTAACCTTGACACTTATGCTTAACTGCCTATATCTGGAACTAAGATATGTGACATGTGGTGGTTGTTTTTTTAAAAAAATTTATTAGTATGGTGCCATCAAAGCAAACTACACTGAGAGAAAAGGGAGCTGTGCCAATAAAGAAAAATTACACGGTCCCTTCCCCAGATGGCTAACCAACAGAGGGCTTGAGTTGGAACAGTACAGAGCAAACAGAATGAGAGCCAAGTGATCACAGAATGAGGTGGTATTTAGAAGCTTTTTTGAAAAGAGGAAAAGCTGAGCAAGCCCTGTGAAGGTACTAAGTAGGGAGTGGGTTAAAAGAAATAAAGAGAGTGACTGGGAGAGAAGTTTGGGCAGAGTGCGTATAGGGCAGTGTGACTGAGAAATGTCACAGGGTAGGGTAGAAATGTAGGCAGAAGTGTTACCAAGAGCCTTGAAGGAGCAGAGAAGCTTGAACTGTGTGTGAAGGGAGGAGGAAAGCTAGTGGAGAAATTTTAAGAAAAGAAATCCCGCCACAGTGAGAGTAGAAGGAGATCATCTTAATATTAGTGTTTCAGCTGAATTGTAACAGAGAGAAAATGGAGGTGGCTGGAATGGAAGGATCACAGTAATCAGGATGGGATATAACTGGATCATGAACCCAAAGCCTACCAGTAGGTAGAAAGCGCTCTGGGAAAGGGAGATGCATAGTCACATAGGGATAAGGAGGATGAATGCTACTCTGCCCTTTTGATTTGTTCCTTACCTTTCAGGGTGGATAAAAATTGATTTTTTAAAAATTTAAATTGGATTTTTTATTTTAAATTAAATGAATTTTTGTTTTTAAAAATAAACCTCTTTAAAATAAAAATTAAATTATGACAACCTACATTAAGGCCTAAACTTAGTCTAGCAAAGTCATTTAAATGAAAATAAAAATATGAATATTAAGCCATACATTTGTAGTGCTGAAGTTTTAAAGAAAGCCAGATCACTGAACTGGTGGAAGTCTCTGGTTAAGCACCTAGAACCAGAGTTGTTTGAAGTGCTAAACCAGCTTTGGGGATGGATTGATTTAAACCACCAAATAGAAAGTCTTGATTTAGATAATGAATTTTCATAAACTTTTCCATTTGTACTTGTTGTTTTCTAAAGAAAGTTGCATACTTATTGTTTGACATGTTGATTTACGACTATAACTTTATACATTCATTTACACCATTATATAATTTAATATTTTCAGTTTCTTATTGTACATTTTTAGTATGTTAGAAAATGGTAAATGATAGGTGGAGTCATAAATATTCATAATTTTGAGAACTGAGCCATCCGAGTGTAGGGAGGGAGAAGCTATAAAACAGGAGTATAAGACCACTTAGGTGAGTTTAGTGGATGATCCTGATGAGAGAAATGATGGTGTCTTCTGGAGTCAGAGGCTGCGTCCCAATGCCTGTGATGACTTTGCCAGTCTCCTGCACCCAAGAGTTCAGTTCCAGCCCCCCCCGCCCCCCAGGATCAAGCGCTTAATACAGTACATGACTTATTGTGCCATATTTATGAAGCTTGACTTCAAAAGTTTTAGATATTTTCCTCCTGAGTCTGTCTTTATAAAGAAGAGCAGCCGTTAACTCAAAGTTTTTGACAAAGACTCATGGATTCACCATATCTATTTTTATTTAAACGTTTTAAGAGATTATAATAAGTTTAGGCCTTAACACATTTGCATTAAATTTAGATTTCGTTTTAAACTGGTCTATTTTTAAAAACAAAAGCAACTATAATAACAAAATAAAAAAGCCACTTTAAATATAAAAAACTATTAAAATATATCATTTTTTAAATCTACCTTGCTAGTTTTTGACTGCAATAACTTCTGCCGGTGCAGAGAAAATATTTTCTTCATTTCAATTTATTCAACTAGTGCAATTCAACAACTACTTCATTTGAAGTTGAGAAACTGATTGGGAGTTGGAAAAGCTGGAGACCTTGTTTTCTTCTTCCAATTTATGAATAAAAACTGTGTGTGAAAGGATGAGATTTACTAGTTCTAAAATCCTGAAGGACGTTGTTTCTGGCCACCATCAGTTCAATTCTCTAATTGCAGATAATACTTCCTTTGTTCAGTAAATCAGTTTTAAATGTAAAACATGTTTTGGTAAACTTTTCGTATATATCCACCACACTTAAGATTTTATTTTAACTAATTAATTAAATATTTTGTTGGATTTGACCAATTAAGATGTTTGTTTTTATGCATTTTAATTGAATTCCAGCTTTCATCCAAATAGAGAGTGACTCAGATCACAAATAAAATTAATCATCCAGTAAATAAGAAATGCATCATTCACCATTTTCCAACATAATAAAAATGTAAATATTATTAATCTGAATAAGTGTATGTTAATTGCTAAAATAAAAGTGTATAGATATAGTGTATCCTTCTGATTAGCAGAAAGAAGTACCAAATTGGGTGTAAAGTCTATATTTAGTTTCAAATCAATGTTTTAATGGTTACCAAAGAGAATCAACTTTTCAGATATTTGCCTAAAGAAAAGTACAAATGCAAAACAAGATTAAAAATGATTATTTCAATCAAGATTTCTTGCTTGATCTAAATCATGATTAAAATTGGTGATTTAAATTACCTTGATTTTAAACTTATCCACCCTGTTTTCTTTGCCTGTGGAATAGCACATGTCATGGAGCACATGCTAGATCACAGTGGAGAGAGCTGTGCCTGCAAGCTGTTGTTGTAAAATCCCCTGGCCTTTTTGGCAGATTTTCTAAGGAATAGTATTTATTACCTATAACCTTAGAGAATGCCATGCATCATGTTTTCTAGCCTTTCTACAAGGAAATATCTTTCGTGTGGTCCTCAGAAGAGCCTGATGTGACAATTAACCTTCACTTCCTCAAAAAGAAGCAAACAACCCCCTCTCCCGCAAATAACCCCTTACAAAAAACCTGCAGAAGATATGAATGTTTGTTTAGAGGAGCCAGTGTTCAAACCCAGTTAATAGCCTGTCAAAGATGTTTGCCTTTGAAATCACTGTTATCAGCTGAGTGCAAGTATATTCAGATAATTTGACTTAATCTGTGTTTTTTATTTCTAATGACAAAAAAGCATTTATGCTTGGGTCTATGCACCCTGACATCAAGAGAAATTATACACATTTAAAGAAAATAAAAAACACAGAAAGCCCAACCAATCCAGGCAGCCCAATCCTACCAGGATGGTTTTATGGCTAGATATTAAAATGGGCTCAGGGGATATAGGTTCATTTCCTGGTTTTGCCACTGACTTCTTGTGTGACCTTTGGCTGAGATTTTCAGAGGAGCCTAATGAAATGACAGTGCCCAAATATTATTCAAGTGCAGTGTAATTTGGGCTAACTGCTCTAGACCTAACTGCTCTAGACTCCTTTTGAAAATCTCTGCCTTAATCTCTTTATGCTTCAGATCCCTGCCCGTAAAATGGGGACAGTAACACATTTTGACTTCATAGGGGGCTGTGGAGAAGGAGGGAGATACGTGCAGAATTATGTATGGAATATTATATGTACCTCAGTTTATCTGTGTGATATTTATTCTGGGTGAATGCCTGGAGTTAAACCAAAGGAGGCTGTTGAGGGCGAACAAGCAGAAAACAAACCTTATCTCCATTGTTATCTCCAGGAAGAATACCAAGGATCCTCAAGAGAACAATGGGTGAACTAGTCTTTGGGAAATACCTACCTACCTGCTGTTTCCAGCCAGGGTAACAGGCCTTTTTTCCCCAAGGCCAGAGCCTAAGATCAAAAGAACACAGCCGTTAAAAGACCCCTGCCTTGAGAGCAAAAGCTTGTGTGGAAGCTGAGTGGGCAGCTGCTCAGTGAGAGGTGCTATGTGGGAAGAGAGGAGAGAGAGAAAATAAGAAACTTTAAAAGGACAGTGTGTCTTTCCCTGCCCAGAGATGGAGGTGGCTGGGCTAAATGGAACTAAGACAGAGAGGGGTATCTGAGGCACCTAAGCTTGCCTGGGCATTGAGGGAATCATCGAATCCTAGAATAACAGAGTTGGAAGGGACCTCTGGAGGCCATCTAGTCCAACCCCCTGCTCAAAGCAGGACCAATTCCCAACTAAATCATCCCAGCCAGGGCTTTGTCAAGCCTGACCTTAAAAACTTCTAAGGAAGGGGATTCCACCACCTCCCTAGGTAACGCATTCCAGTGTTTCACCACCCTCCTAGTGAAAAAGTTTTTCCTAATATCCAACCTAAACCTCCCCCACTGCAACTTGAGACCATTACTCCTTGTCCTGTCATCTGCTATCACTGAGAATAGTCTAGATCCATCCTCTTTGGATCCACCTTTCAGGTAGTTAAAAGCAGCTATCAAATCCCCCCTCATTCTTCTCTTCCGTAGGCTAAACAATCCCAGTTCCCTCAGCCTCTCCTTGTAAGTCATGTGTTCCAGTCCCCTAATCATTTTTGTTGCGCTCCGTGGGACGTTTTCCAATTTTTCCACATCCTTCTTGTAGTCTGGGGCCCAAAACTGGACACACTACTCCAGATGAGGCCTCACCAATGTCGAATAGAGGGGAACGATCACGTCCCTCGATCTGCTGGCAATGCCCCTACAACAAGGCACACTGTTGACTCATATCCAGCTTCTCGTCCACTGTCACCCCTAGGTCCTTCTCTGCAGAACTGCTGCCTAGCCATTCGGTCCCTAGTCTGTAGCGGTGCAAATGATCAGCTTCAGGCAAGGCCCAGGTGTGCAAACCTTTTTCTCTGCTTGCTGTGTATCTTTGGGTGAATGGACAATACGTCTATCTGGAACAAACTGTTCTGAGTCACTTTAATCAGCATTGGTCACAGGCTCCCAGAGAGAAGTTTCTCACAGTTGGGCCTGTCGTGTGAGCACAGTTGTATGTGGAGGCTGCAACTGCAGGGTCTAGTCTCAGAGTGGTAGAACTGTGGGGTTCCACCTAGGGAGAGGTGAAGGTAGCAAAACTTCTTACCTGAAGGGTTCACTCTTGAGGGAATACAAGAACCATGGACTTCCACTCTAGGAAAAGTGCAAGGGGAGGCTTTTTCACCCAGAAAGAGTGCCCACACAGACTGGGGAGAGATCACAAGTACAGCTCTCGTAGAGAGAGGTTCTGAAAATCAGTCAGTGTTTGTGAGGCACTCAGATACTAGGGTTATTGGGAGGAGTGGGGGGATATAATTAAATAGAACCAAACCAACAGTGCAGACAAGTGCTCCCTTATACCTCAGAGATCCATTATTCCCCTGTCTCTGCATGTACCTCAGAAGTACTACATTTAATGAAGTATTCAACAAATGTCACGTGAGAGGGCAGCTGAAACATAACATGTATTTTTGCCATACTGGTACTTTCTGTGTGTCCAGTTAATAAGCTTCAAATCATGTCTGTAAATTTACTGAGCACCTGATTCGAGAATCATAAAGATAGACCCTTAATTTTCTATTGCATCACAATTTCAGGCCCACAAGCCTTTAAAAAGAGCCTCTACCATTTTTCCCTCTCAGTGCCTCCTGTGTGTTTTGGAAAAACATATGTGGGCAATTTGATTAAGTACAATAATAAATTAATAAATAGCATGGGTTTTTCTTCAGTGGTCCTGTCTGTCTTCTTTCCTGGTAGATATAGGGCCCAGTCCAGCAAGATGTGAAGGATCCTAATCAGTGATTTTTCTGGGAGTTGGTGGTGCTTGTTGCACCTCAGGAGGTACTCAGTACCTAAAATGATCAAGCTTTATTCTCCAGAATCTCTGCTGCACATGTACTAAACAGAGAGACTAACTAAGCTTGGTAGTAACTGCTACAGATACAAAATGTTTTTCCATTATACCCCCCTGTTATAGATATTATGACTTCAGCAAACATTCACCTTTATCCCTTCCTGGTCTCTGATTCAAGATGAATTCCCTTGGAATTTTTGACCATAGACCTTCAGTCTTTTTCCCCAGTTGAGAGGCGAGTGAACAAAACTGAACTTTGCTGATTAGTTTTTTAAATAAAGACTCTGCAAAGAGGTCTGATCTGTTTGGAGCAAGGTGCTCAGTACTTTCTGAAAATGAGGCTCCTTTAAGGTATTTCGGTTTGGGCTCCTAAAAAGTGAGGCACTCAAAATCACTAGTAACTCTTCATAATCTCGACCAAGAATTCTTTCTACAGTTCTGATGGCTGAGGCTTGAAAGCTGTGCAATCACATAAGTACAAGTTACAAATCTGGTTTTTAGAGAGGTTTGAATTTCTTCGCTTTACACTTGCAGAGTGTAAAAGCTGTTGGCTTTTCGCAGACTGTGAATGTGCAGTCTATGGAGGATTGTCCCCAGTTTGTTTCCTTCTCTTCTGGAAAGCGATGTGTTTTTTTTCTTTATGTGTTGTTTTTAATACTCTTTCTCATAGTAATGGCTTGGGCATGCCAGAAATTTGTGGCTACTCACTAGCTGGGAAGTAGTTTCATTGTGATGAACTGCCTTCTTAATGGAGGCAATATTCCTTTAGCCACAGTGGCTGCTGTTAAAAATCCATTTGGTAATGTAGCAGTCTTTTCTGAGAAGGATTTCTGAGCAATTTTGTAACTGAGGCATATTTGCAATCTTTAGGGGTGATCAGGGGAGAGAGGGAGGGAAGAAAAATGCCCCTTCGTGCATACACACAGAGGGAAATGCTGCAGCACCAGTAAAGATCTCTTTTCACATCTTCCTGGGCCTGCCGAGTGGATCTGGGTGTTGTCGATGTGACTGGGGGAGCATCTTCCAGGTCTGCTCCTGCATGTGCATTGTGTTCAGCTGCTGGCAAGTGCCATGTAAATGCCTGATTCTTGGGGGCAGATTTTCTTCCAACCATAGTAACCATAGTCTGAGTAGCTGGGTTTGGTGGAGTGGTTATTACACAAGAGTAGAATGACAGGATCCCTCCTGACTTCTCCCAGGTTGCTAAAGTGGAGCTGCTGCTGCATTTGTGCCCCTTTCCTCTGTCCCCCCTTTTTTAATTTGAGGAGGGGAGAAGGGAAGGGAGAGTAATGGCCTATGGATCTGCTTAGTCACAGTAACATTGTGCTCTGGGTGCAGAAGGCCAATATATAAACTGGATAGCAAATCTTTTTAAACAGGTGTAGTATGCTAAAGGTAATTCCAAATGGCAATGATTTGCAGTGGAGAAATGTCCACATGTGATGTACCACAGGAGCGGGAGGATATGCAGTTCTATTTCAGTTAGTTTATTAATAGATCTAGAGAAGGGCTGTGTCTGTAGAAGGGCACGATTTAGCAATGACACCTAAATTGGCCCTGCCACCAATTTCTGTTGTAACTTCATTGACTTCAGTTGAGTTAGGCCAGGAGTGCCTGATCCAAAGATCACTGAGGTCATGGACCTGCACAGCCCATCAAGATCAATAACAAATTTGGCCCATAGAGATTTTTAGCCATGAGGACAGTCTGGGATCTCTGCAGTCTGGAGGAGAGATGGCTTACTGCGATGTGTAAGTGCCAGAGGGCTTTTGAGACAAAAAAGTCCAATGATTTTAATGCTTTGTAACTTCCATGAGTGTCTCTGTATTTTCAGGTTGCTATATCGTTCAAACAGATCCTTACCCACACTACGTGAGCCTCTTTTTAGAGTCCAGCCTGGTCTTCTGTTCTCAGTAGAAAACTTTCAACTGATTTTCACTTTGAACAGTTAAATTAGTTGTTTAGGAGGCTGCTAGGATGGTTCTGAAACTAAAGGTTTTATTTGAATAAGACCATTTGGAATGGATAATTGCTCTGCTCTGCATTTCTACACACGTGTGCATGAACTTAAAGGGAATAAAGCTCACTTGACAGAGGCTGCTATGCTGTTATTAGTAAGTTACATTAACAGCATCTTAATATATGTAATGTGTGTCAATGTTTTATATATCTAGTTTTATACTAGTTTTATATATCTAGTATGTGTATATATCAAGGCTAGATCTGCCCCTGATTACCAGGGTTGGAAGGAACATTTTTAGTTTTTAATGTAATGCTCTGTGGTGCTGAATATTGCCTGATGGGAGTTGAGGATTATCAGTGCTCTCAGAAGACATTCAGCACCTCAAGGAATTGGACCCTATGCTAATATCATTAAACTTACACGCTGAGGGTATGTCAACACTGCAGCTAGACCTGTACCCATGGTTGGCCTGTACCAGCTGACTCAGGCTTGCAGGGCTCAGGCTAAGGGGCTGTTTAATTGCGGTGTAAACATTTGGGCTCAGACTGGAGCCCAGGCTCTGAGACTTGGGAGCGTCCAAAAGCTTGGGCTGCAGCCTGAGCCAGAACATCTACATTGCAATTAAACGGCCTCTTAGCCAGGGCCCCTTAACCAGAGCCCCTTAGCCCAAGTCAGCTGGCATGGGTCAGTCACAGGTGTCTAATTGCAGTGTAGATATACCCTAAGAGGCTGATTCAAAGCTCATTGAAGTTAATGGGAACCTTTCAATTGCCTTTAGTGGACTTTAGATTAGGTCTTATAATATCTTTGGTCATTTTAGATGGTGTGGGTTTCTCTAAGTTCTTTTAAAAACTATAAAACTGAAGTTCCTTTTGGCCCAGTGACACGGAAAAATGAATGGTTAAAGGCTGGTGAATGAGTTATTAATGGTCCCCTTTTCCTGCACAATAAAAGCATTTATTTGCCTGTTAAGCTTTCAGCTATGAAAGAAAAAAAAAAACATGGTAGAGGTTGGTCTATGTTTGTAGCTGTTTAGGTATACAGTATTGTGAATATAATATGTTACTGTCTGATGGCAGAATTTTTGTTTAGGAGTATTTCATAATAAACCAAAAGGAGAATTTTGGCTGGCAATGTTTTCAAAGTTCACAATAAACTGTTGCTGGCATGAAAGTCAGCTAAACAGGCTCATGTTGTTGTTTCCCCCAGGATGTCTTTCATGCTTTTTTCTCTTCCCATTGGAAATACAATTATTTATTTGCATGCAAGGTAAGTGAATTCTTTTATCTATTTGTGTATCATAAACCAAACAATTAGTATACTGCAGTCACAGTGCACTTAAAAAAAAAAAACCTTCAAAAGCCTTTAGTCAATATTATTATTGGAGGGAAAACTCTTAAGTAACTGTATGCAAACAACAACAATAGGCAGTTGTTTGGTGTTTAATAATAAAAGTTGCTCTGGAAAACAAAAAAAGTGACTTGTAGCACAAGAGCTTCACATACAGTGAACCCAAGGACAGAAATATGAGGTCAGTCTTTGAAGGAATGGACAATACACTCTGTGCCAACACTGGAAAATCCCAGAAGATTAGTTTATTTGCCAGATGTTATAGGGAGTTCATCACTGACACCCTCTGCTCCATAGTCTTCATCTCACCCGACAGTTGCCTTTCCTGCCCTTTGCAAATTTCCTGTCGATCTCTTCTTCAGAGTGCAACACTCAAGTTCCTCCTTGAAGTTGATGTTTTTGCTTCATAGCAATAGGCACGTTGTCCTGTTGACTTATGAAGATGATCTGAAGCCTTTCGTGTTTTTCTTTAATACACCCACGATAACTCTCTTGGCATCAGCATATGCATGAAAGAGCCACTGATGTGAAGTGTAGCAGCTTCTTCCGTTCTGGAAGCCTTGCCTGTACTTGTGGGAGAGATGGGACTACACCTCACACAATCCCATTAACTTCAGTGAGGTTGGGTGCTTGATGTATATATTGGGATGGATTTTGTCCCATAGGGTATAAATCTGCTGGGTCTTTTAATGAATAATCTCAGAACTTAACCCTTTCCCTCTTTTCAGCAATCTGTTTTTGTGCTGCTGTCAGTTGCAATCCTCTTGAGAGTACCTCAAGCATTGCTCCTTACTGGGTGATACTGATCAGAATGAATCAAAACCCAGTACTCAGTATAGGGGAGTCTCAGACCAATGACAGCAGACAAAAAAAAAAGTTTGAACAGACAGAAATCTGCTCATATATTTCCCCCTTAATTCCTACAGGAGTTTTCTGGTAAATATTGATTTCAACTAATAGAAGTTGTAACTTGTCTATCGGCTTGTGCCCCAAGTAATTATGTCCCAAGGTTAAGGCTTGCTTAGTGAAAGAACAAAATGAAACATATTTCTTTTTAAGATGTCAGCTGGTGATGGTTGTTTCTTAGAAGAAGATTGTTGTCATTGGTTGGTTGTACAGTACAATTTTTTAAAAACTATATAGAACAATTTGAGAGGCAGAGGATGACGATTGTGTAGTGATGAGTTGCGTATGAGATTCTGACTTTGTCTGACTGCCCTCAGATATCCAAAAAACACTTTGCTTTACTGTGGACATACTGGGTACTGAGGCTGCCACTTCTAGTGATGTCACTCCCAGAAGAAAGGCCTGGAGTACTTCCAAGAGAGGCAGTCAATCCATTTAGCCGATCTCTGTGTGTATGTGTGTGTGTGTGTGTGTGTGTGTGTGTAAAACGATTACCTCACTCCCAGAAAGATTGCTTCCAGCGTCGGAGTAATGTCTCTTTCCTTATAAAGATTCAGTTTGAGTTTTAGAATAGTTTTGTGCTGAGGCAACTTTCATGAACAGTTTATCAGTGCCCCATTACTTCTTCCTCAACCTTTAACCTCCAATTTTCCTACTTCCTTTGTGATCTGTCTCCTATTAGTTAACAAGTAAATGGTCATGTCTATATAATAATACATCCTTCTTCTGTATGTATCTAAAATAACAGGTTATTGCTTATTGTGTGTCCTCACTTGAAATGGCTTCATATTGGTGGTTGGATAATCAAAACATCCATGCTTCTTACAGGCCCTGAGCTCCTGTATCTGGGTTACATAGATGCCATATTTTGTCATGGTTCTGAAATATTCCAAAAACTCAGCGAGCAAAAAGACACAGTGGTGGGAGAAAACCAAAAGTCTAGATAAGTACCCTGAACTTATGTCTGTATTTGGCACTGGTGTGACTGCTGCTGGAATGCTGTGTCTAGTTCTGGTGCCCACAATTCAAGAAGGATGTTGATAAATTGGAGAGGGTTCAAAGAAGAGCAACAAGAATGATTAATGGTTTAGAAAACATGCCTGATAGAGAGAGGCTCAAGGAGGTCAATCTATTTAGTTTAATAAAGAGAAGGTTAAGAGGTAACGTGATTAGTCTATAAATATCTACATGGGGAACAAATATTTAATAATGGACTCTTCAGTCTAGCAGAGAAAGGTGTAACACAATCTAATGGCTGAAAACTGAAGCTAGAGAAATCCAGACTGGAAATAAGGTGTACATTTTTAACAGTGAGAGTAGTTAAGCATTGGAACAGTTTACCAAGGATGGTGGTGGATTCTCCATCACTGACAATTTTAAAATCAATATTGGAGGTTTTCCTAATAGAGATGACCTAGGAATTATTTAGGGGGACGTTTGAGGAAGAATCTAAGTATCTATGAACTTTTGAAGGCTGCCACCAGCCCCTGAGACCAATGTTCCCTCTAATTTTTGACAGGCCGTGTGTGCAAAAAAATTCTTCTGTGCAAATTTTTGTGTGCACGGTGCTTCGCCATGTGTGCGGGGTTTAGGGTCTGTGTGCACATGCACACAGCTTAGAGGGAACAGTGCCTGAAACCCTCCCATACTCAATCACTGCTCATCTAAACATGGCCTAGTTTCCCCCCTGCCTAATATTATCTTCCTGGGTGGGATGAAACATAGTGGCATGCTATCTCTGTTTGCTGTGACTGGAGGCAGCCAGTAGATCTGCTGCTTCCTGTAGCATGTTTTTCCTTTTTCTTCGGGGTGGGGGGTGTTACACTCTTCCTCCCCACTCCTCTTTGGAGTTCCCCTGCCTTTGTCCCCTTCCCTGTCTGGGTTTCTCCAATTCTCTTCTTCATCCTCTAAAGCCACAGCATGGAGTAAAACTTGAAGAAATGCTAGAGAGAGTGAGACATCTGCTTTTTTTCATAAGTAGCAGGAACAGTGGCCCCTAGTAGCCAAAAGCATAGGTACCAGCAAAAATTCTGTTTCTCTTCTATCCCAGTTGACATGGGACAGACAGGTGGACCTGGAACAGACAGGGCAAAAATGCAGGACTGCTGTAAAGTGCTGTATGCCCTGCATTATATTTTGTCCAGGATGACAGCAAATGAACTGACTGCACTAAATCTGAAGCATTTAGAAGCCTTTTGTAGTCACAAAAATGGGAATCCTTGCGCACTTCATTTGGAATTCACACTGAAGTATTCAATTGGCCAAACACTTCACAGGTGTCAGTGGCTGAGTGCTATTTGCACACCTTTCCTGCCACACAGAAGATGCATTCTACTGGAGTGGGAGTGTTTTTTTTCCCCCCATATACAAATGTCATATAAATATAATCACAGAAAAACCATGAAAGTAGTATTGAGGATTTGAGCCCTTGTACTCTATCACATCAAGATCTACCTGGGGACTCCAGATATAGATTACTTTCCAGCATCCAGAACTGTTTGGGAATGCTTTAATCCTGAAAACGGGGGGTTTCTACTGGAAATGCTGACAGACCCTTCACTGTAGCAGCCCATGTGGCCAGTGCTGTAATAATAAGTCGTGTATGAGGGAAGCATGATGCTAGTGTTAGAAATCAAGCACTTGGGCTGAACAGTCTGTGAGAAGGAAAAACACCATACTCCATTTCATTGCAGCGATCCTGAAAATTGGCGGTTGGGTTTATTCAGGCAGGGAGAAATTGGTAACAAAGTTGGTCATTAACCCTGTGCGCACTATATTTCCAAAAATAACAATTTGTAATAGCACTATGAGGATTGGTCACTAGTATTGCCAGCTGGGGCTGTTCTGTCCACTTTAAAATTCTAGATTGTCTGGAGATTGCCTTTTTGTACTGGTGTGGGTTTTTTTCTTTTTCTTTTCAAGGTTTAATCTAATTCCATATTGCATAACCCCCAGCCTCCTCTAGTACTCTACATTGTGGGCATGACACTGCGAACAATTAGTACCAAATTTAGTGCTTACTATCCTGAGTACTGCCACAGATCTCCATGGCACCCTTGTGCTGTCATTGTGAAATCCCATTGCCATCCATCTATTAGAGTAGTAAGCACTACACTCATAAATACTTTCAGGATTGGGTCCTATGCTGGCAACAGCAGTCTGTATCCACCCTATCCTTCTTCACCTGCACCAGCATAAAGTCAGTTATAGGGACTGTTTCCATGAGTATAATTATTCGCCTGAGTAAGTGTCTGTAGATTTTGGGCCTTGACCTATCCTCAGTGCAGCACATGATCTATCCTTTTTCATTGTTAATCACAGGGTTGAAAACGTTGCAATGTTCAGTCAGTCTGTGGTTGAAGGCTGAAAAGTCACTTTTAAAATGGTTAAAAAGGTCACACAGCTGCAAATAATAATGGCCCAATGAAAATCAGATTCTGACTGTAGCCCACTTCAAGAATAACACTGAAACAGGAAACAAGCCTGCTTGATGCTTTTAGCAGTTAAAGCAATAAGAATACTGCTGATTTATTTATTTATTCATTTATTTATTTTTAAAGTGAGAGAGAAAAGAGAGTAAACTTTCCTGTTGTGAATTTCTTGAAGTGTTTTTCTAATTGTAGAAGTGATGATGCTAAAGCTCTGTGCAGCCTTGTTGAGAAGACTTTTAGTCCAACTTAGAAGAGGATGCTGCTGAGAGGAGTTGAAGTTTTGCTTTATTTTGAGGGTGGTTTCTTTTCTTTTGTTTGTTCTATGTGCTTCAGTTTTATTCATTATTCTAAAACATGTTTGCTAGTGCATAATGTAAAACTTGAAAAACAAAGCAAACCCCCTTTTTGACACACAACTTTGTTTCTCCTATGTATAGCATTGGCAGCTGAAGCCCTTGCATGCTTCTGTCCTTCAATCTTTTCATTTGACTACCTCAGCTTCTTCTAGGCAGAATGATATTTCCAGGGAATGGCAGGCTACAACAATATAGCAGATTTCCTCACATATGTATCCTGCCAATAAGACTCTTTACATAGTCACAATAGGGTAATAAATGCTGACAGATGTTGTTAACATCGCTATTTAAAATCCAACCCCCTTTTCAGATACATAATGCATTCAAACCCATGTTAATGATATCAGAACTGATCCTGACATATCAATATCACTTTAAGTGCTTACTTATATTAATAATTCCTGTTTGCAGTTCTGTAGCTGCCATATACTGAGGAATTGATAACAACAGAAGCCCAGAATTCAGACCTAAGTAACTTTTTAACCAATCGTTCTGGATTCATTTGATGTTCATTGTATGAATTAATTTGGTGGTGGTGTGGTTGTCACTTGAAATTCTATAGAAAATCCACTGTAAATGTAATTTGAGTTTTAAAGGCATTAAAGGTTAATTTAGATGGAGGTGTTAATATGATTTTTATTAGATGCAGCAGCCCTTGGTGGGTTATTTTCTCATGCATGCTGGTGCACCTGCACACATTTGTAAAACAATTGAATTACATTATGTTGTGATGCACATGCATGAACCTTACACTATGAACCATATGCTATAGGTATATGCAGCTGTCACTATTCTGAACTGGGGCATGTGCGACCTACACCCACATCTTGACAAGGACTTCATATAAGTTGTCCAAAGAACAACTGGAAAAAAATACTGCTATTGAGAGGTGGTGGTGTTCTTCAGTTTTAATATCATCACACATGCAGATAACTACTCTGCATAGTGTAATTTGACTCTAAAAGTTTGTGGTACTTGATAGCACATTTTTTCAGGGCAAGGTATGCTGGACAATATTCTACAGAGACAAGGTGGGTGAGGTAATATCTTTTATTGGATTTGTCTCTCTCGCCCACGGAAGTTGGTCCAATAAAAGATATTACCTCACCCACCTTGTCTCTCTAATATCCCAGGACCAACACAGCTACAACTACACTTCATATAATATTCTACTGGGCATGTATTTTTTTTCCATACTGAATTATGGATAATTGTAAAAATACGTGTGCAACTGATTAATGAGCATATACTTTATAATTTTATTTGTTTTGTAGTAATCATAAAATTCTCTGTGAAGTGTGATTTGCATAGGAGACTTGCAATTATTTATACATTTATCATAAATAATTAGACAATGAATCTGACATTTTTGAGAGGTGTGGCGAAAAAAGACAAAGAGCAAATTTTCCTGTGGGATACCTGTCTATATTTAGGTGCCTATATCCATATTTAGGTATCTAAATAATATTTACAATTGTTTAATAATCATCTAAGTGACTAATTATGGATTTAGGTATTTAAGTTTTGGCATCCAGCTTTGAAAAAAATGGCCTTATACCTTACAAAAATAACATTCAATTAGAGAAGGAAATGCAATGAGAATGGGCGGTAGGATTTTTAAACTCACTTGTACACTTGGGATCAAAATTATTTCACTCTGTTTCCTTTTCACTAAGCATCATCCATTTTTCTCCCATTGAAAGTGCAGTTAGTTGTCTGTTTACCCTGAGGATGGGGGAAAGGGGTAGCTGGAGTGTTTGGTATTGCTTCAGTTGCAGAAGTAATTGAGATATCAGATAAAGTCTTTCTTTATCCACACATAGTTTTTCACTGTGAAAAAGTCTTTCTCAAGTTCTATTTAAAAGCACTTTAGAAAAAAGGCAACATTCCAGGGTCAAAGAAAGGTGGAGTTTTAAAATGAATTTACCAGAGCAATTTTTTTTATCAGCCAGTTTTCTCTATTGCTTCATTGCTTTAAGATGGGACAGTACAAAAATCCTCTGACTCCTTCCATCTCTTGGTTATTGGATCAAATCTAAAGGGCCTGTCTACTCACAAACTGGAACTGACATAACTAAAATTGGTTGTAGTTCACACCTGGCAACTTCAGTTATGTCAGTACAAATCTGTATATGGTCACTATTTCTTATTTCAATTTAATTTAAAATTGATTTTAGTTAAATCAAAATAGGGCATTCATAATCTGAAATAGGAATGTCCACACACAGATTTATATCAAAATAACTAAGAGTGTGAATTACAACCCAGTTTAGTTATTTCTGTTATTTATTTAGTTCCAGTTTGTGTGTAGATGTGTCCTAACTCTGGTCTAAAATGTATTAACTTTTGCTGGCCATTCAGTGAAATAAGTTGCTGATCTCAGCCCAGTTTTAGGGCACAGTTGTCCCCCTCACAAAAAGCAAATGGCACTGATTGTCACCTTTATTGGCAGCCTTGGCAGAGAAGTCAAGGGCTTAATGGAAATGGCAACTGACTCCTCACCCATAGAAATTGTCTGTCTGGGTTAGGGTTAAAGCACACAGACAGGACATCATGGGGAAGCTCATGCTGCTGTCTGGTATGTGATACCTCACCTGGTAAACAGGAAGTATGTCTCCCTGGCAATCAAACCAGCACCTTTTTAGCAGCACAAAATTCATTTTAAAAAAGAAAAAGATGGGATATGTTAGAAATCCAATCATCTGGAATTTTCACTGCTGTAGTAAATATGATAATGGGGAATAAGTGCTTATAGGTACAGGTTAGGGCTGATATTCAAGGTAAGAATGCAAACTGTTTACAGGATATTTACAGTTTTGCAGGATACTCTCAGAACTTCTAAAGAAATAATGCTGCTTGGAAAATTAGCATCTGTACAATTTTGTTGTATCATTATAGATTCCTGTTTATGCTATCATAATGGTAAAGGACACAATCAACTTGAAGTCTGCTCTGTTTTTTCTTAAAAATGGGTTCAAGTAGTTTATGGTTCAACACCTGTCCAGGAGGCCATCTGCCAATTTTGGGGACTTTTATAATCACGTTTTCCTACTTATTAAAATGTCTTTCTCCCCGCTTTGGTTGGGTGAAAGACTCACACAAACAGAGAAAATTACTGGCTAAGCAGGGATAGAGTGAACCTGAATACACTCAAAATGCTGTCCAGTGCAAGCAAACTGAAAAAAGTGTTTTGTTCTCTAATGTAGTTAATTTATTACAATCCTAGATATTACTCGTAGAAATAGTAGGTTCAAATGAGTGTATTGATTGGCCACTTAGAGAAAAAAAGTTTTTATAAAATAATTTAGTCCCAATCAGTCAGAAGCACTGCTTGAGTACTGACCCAAATTCAGCTGTAATATTGCACGCTGAGAGTTGCATACTATATGGAGAGGCAAATGTTTATTTCCTCACTTTTTTTTATTGTTCTTTTCTCATTCTCTAACCCAACAGCTCTCTCCCAAGGTCTGGTCCACAGTTAAAATACTGGACTGCACTGGCTTTTGGGGACATTACAGTTCTGCTCTCTGCTAGATTTCAAGTCTGATGATCCTTAGGATCTGGCAGGACTGCATATATAATACTATGTGCTAAATATGTTACCTAAAACAATTCTCTACTCACAATGTAGTCTCTTCAGTTACAAGAATTTCAGTTAGTCTGGTTTAAATGTTGTTCAGTCAGGAACTGAAGGAGGAAAAGTAAAAACCCTTCATTTCAGGATCTTTCTGAGCAGACATGGTCTTATCTAATAATAACACTGAACATGTGTTTTTTTCCCTAGGCAGGATTTCTGTTGTAACAGCCTAATGGCTTTTTTCTTCCTTCAGAGTAAATATATCCCCAGGAAAGAGCAATAAGAACTTAGACTGTAGGGAGCCTGATGAACATTAGTAAGTTAGGACCCTGAAATTATGATGAATTTTTTCTTGTCAATTTAGGGAGTTTTGAAATTAATTTTTTTAACTTTAAAAATGCTTCTATTTTGCATGTTTCCTGAAGTTTAGGGTGCATATATTTATGGGTTCCCTTTTTTCCCCCTCACCTTTTAACATGTAGATTTATGAGGAATCAAAGATGAACTTGGAGCAGGAGAGGCCTTTTGTCTGCAGTGCCCCAGGCTGCTCACAGGTGAGTGGAGTCAGCGGCAATATTAACGGAGTCCTCAGCGCTAGCTCTGACTTGTATAATGCCTCCTGATATATTAACACACGCCTAATAATGATGTTTTCCAAAACCTTCTCTTTTTCCACAAAGATATTATTAGAGAATAATGAAAGCAAAGAAACAGCTATTCATGTGTGTGTCGGTAAATGTTTTTTCAAGCCTTTCTTGCCCCCCAAATATTTTAAGCAACACTGCACACTTCTTTAATTGTTCAAGTGGTAAACAGCACAGGAAGGGAACGTAGTCGCTTAGTATGGTTATAGCTCTTGTAATATTTGCCCTTGCTTCTTACACATTTGTATAAACCAGTAAGTTTTATTTGTGTGTGTATTTATTGCCATTTCCATGGCTAATGCTTATTATCTTATAGGACATCTTCATATTAAATATGCTTCATTTAAAATGCAATTCATAGCCAAATTCTGACCCATGTTGTACACATGCGATTCCAGCTGACTTGAATGGCAGCCCTACGTATGCATCTGAGGACATAATCTGGCTCGTAACATTACATGTTTGATCTTTTCCTCATTATAAGTGAATTGACAGGCATTTTACCCACTAAGAACTGAGTTTAGAATTCAGTGTTTCTTCAACACAATTGGTAATTGATAACAACGTCATTAATCCTTAAAGCAATTTAGGAACTTCCATCCCTTGCATTCCCCATACTAGGTTAGTCTAGTGACTAGAGTACACAACTAGGAGTAATAAGATATGGGCTTCCTTTCAGGTGCTATCATAGACCTGCTGTGTGACCTTGGGTAAGTCATTTTACTTCCCCTACCTCAGTTTCCCTGTCTGTAAAGGAGGATAATACTGCCCTACTTTGCTGAGGGTGTTGAGTCTTCAGTCCTTAATGTTTGTAAAACCCTTTGTGCTCTTCTGATGCGAGCTATAGAAGTGCAGAGTATGTTATTATTAGAGTTTTAGATGCTGGTAATTTTATCCACAGCTGCAGTAGAAATGTGGAAATCTTGAATTCATGTGTTGGCATGTAACTTACTCCACCATTTAAGTTAATAAGAGTCTTATTAATGACTTCTGTTGATTTGTGGATCAGTCCCTAAATGAGGAGTGTGTGCATTTGTAGTTCTAAGTCTGTGTGTACGCAGCTGAGCCTTCACTAGAAGCCCTACCTCCAAGAGATTAGTTTTAAAATATCTCCAAGCTCTTTAGTAAAATTTAATTTAATCTTTTTAAGTGTCTGGGCCAAGTTCACAGGAAGCATTAGCTGACTGACCTTTCATTGAAATCAATGGAATTGAACCCACTTATGGCAATGGTCAATTTGGCTTCCACCGCCACTGGACGGTGAAAGAAGAAGGAAATCAAATAGTCTATTTATTGTTTATTTAATGAAAAAAATCTTTTATGTTCACCTTTAAATTATAGTGCATCTTCTGTTTAGTATAAAATATCAGTTGCATACCATAGTATTGCAAACTAGTTAAGAGGTTTAGGGGCTTCCTTCTCCATCAACCAGTTCATCAATTCGAAGAATGAGTTACCATTGTTCTCACAGAAAAGACGCAAGTCTGGATTAAAGCAATGGCTTCTTCCCCCAACCTCACCAGGCCTTCTTTAGGCCCTGCTGATTTGCACACTGAAGACGGAAGCATAGCATTCCATGGTGGAGAATTCATTTCAACAATGTGTTTCTGCTCACAACATTAGCATGGAGAGTCTTTCCCACATTCCATTTGTTCTCAATGTAAATTTTTAGTGCTTTTACTTCTTCCAGATGAGTAAACACTGAACCAGGATTTCACAGTGAGGAAAAGGACTTAACCCCCCTCCCCTTTCTTGGACCATTATATATATATATTTTGATATCTGTTTATAACATACCATAGCCACGAGCAGAGGTACTTAGTCTGGGTTGGCACTGAATCATCTCCATTTTACTACTGCCAATTTCTGTCTGTCTTCTAGGGACCTGCTGCTTTAAATGCTGCTCTTTACAAAGCTATCCAGACATATCTTAGCCACCTTTGCTACTCTTTGACTAGCCCTGTTAAAGCAAAGAATTACCATAACTAGTAGCAAAAATA
The DNA here is from genome assembly GCF_965140235.1 of Caretta caretta. Taxonomy (NCBI): domain Eukaryota; kingdom Metazoa; phylum Chordata; order Testudines; family Cheloniidae; genus Caretta; species Caretta caretta. The sequence goes on along the minus strand of NC_134207.1, from coordinate 206,449,425 downwards.
TTAAATTTGTCCAATATGTGCAAAAATGTTTTTCCAGATTCTTTCACTTACATGTTGACCTTGGATTATTTAATCCACAGGCTACCCCAATTTTCTGCTCTCTGCCTAGTAAGGTCATGTCCGCTTGCTCTTTCACTTTTATAAGTTTTTTAGCAGGCACCATTTAGACCACAATGTACCCAGATTTTTTTTTATAATTATTAAATGTTTGCTCAAGTTTTTTTTTTGTTTTATTATTATTATTTAAAGAAACAGTTGACATTTATAATTCTGTTATCAGGATTATAAGTGTAAATATACCCATTAGTATATTGTGTAAGGTTTCTTACAACACATAGTCCTTCCCTCTTGTCCTCTGGGCAAAGAAAAGGAAATTAGTTTAATATATCTTCCTGGTTATAAATACCCAGTAGAAATCAAATACCACTGTATAGTGGCTGGAATAAATCAGGTCTGATTAGAACCAAGTTGATCTGTTGCAGACATGAATCTTATGGAAACAAAAATGCACGATACCTGGGCACCTTTGGGTAGGGGAAGGCTGGCTGTTTTGATTGTCTTTTTTTATTTTCTTAAGCACGGATAAGCTGGCAGCATGGGTAACCAATCTGAATTTTGCTACTGGGGTGTATTTTGGGTATATGACTAGATAGGTCATCTGCATTTTAACCCTTTTACTTGGGTGTTGTCCAAGAGATCACTACAGCAAATTTGCTCTCACACATAGAGTACAAAGATAGTTCTTACTTATGCTTACTTGCATTTTAGAATTGTTTTTGGCTGTTCCTTTGTCATTTGGATGGCTGGATGAATTTTTTTTTTAAATCCTGTCCATTGCCAAAAATTTATTAGAGAACTAAATACTTCTTTCTTCCTCTCTCTGTGTTTGCCTGACAGCGTTTTCCAACAGAGGATCATCTGATGATTCACAGGCACAAACACGAAATGACTTTGAAGTTTCCTTCAATAAAAACAGATAACATATTATCAGGTAAGAAGACATGGAATGTAAGAGACAAGCGAGGTACTTATTTTGATGTTGATATTGTGACTCCTGCTGGAAGGCTATTGCCAAAATACCCCCAAGAGGTTAATTTCAAAAGTATTCCAATCAAATAACAAGTAGAGATGGAACAAAATATGTGGTACACCTCTGGACAAGGTGGTAACTGGTATTTGTTTGACTTGTTTGAGGATTGGTATAAGAGAGAGGGAGCGTGAGAGAGAGCTTGTTGAACCTTAGCCACATTGGTTTTGCCTATATTATATATCAGGTCAATGGGCTAAAAGGCTGCTCCAGTGCTGCCTCCATTTATAAACATTCTAGTGAAATATACACCCTTAAGAGTGGCTTTACAGAAGTCTGCAACAAAAAGGTTACTGAAGTACATCTGTGAAGTTCCTCCAGGAGTCACTATTTTAATTTATGACAAGCTCATCTCAGCACCTGGTTTATGTCACTTATAATAGTCACCTTTTAAAGACACTGACGTACTTCAATAGCTATAAATCAGCCAGTTGAAAAAAGCTAAAACAGTGACAATAGCTAAAGTGCCCCTTGGGATAAAAACATTACTAGGTACAGGATTATCCTCACATTCCCGTAGTCTTGAGCTGGTTCTGAAGTTTTCACACAGGGGTGTGTATGTTCATGACCATACATACACTGGTGGCTTGCCAACATTGCATGTTGATTGTAGTTTCTGCTTCCTTCCCTTTTGCTTCCCCCTTTATCATTTTTATAGGGTATATTTTGAAGACATTAAGCATATTCCTAAGAGTATATCCATAGAACCTTTAAAAACTTTGTTTTTTTTACCATTTTAAGATTCCAAAATATAAATATAAAAATAAAATGTGCTAAATGATGATGCCCAGTTAGGGTTTATACACTTTATTTGACATATTAACTACTCATGGAGACAGATTTTCTAAAGTGGGCTCCTTCTGAGTAAGTTGTACTCAGTTGTGCTAAAAACAGAAGCACATCTGTTGCCTGCATAAATTCCATCCAGATATGTTCGTTGTAGGTACATCAATGCGACAATTGAATGGATATGCAACAGTCTCAGATTTTTTTTTTGTGTGGATAAAATTCAGGAATCCCCATTTTAAACTGTAACTCTGAGTTATGTGTGCGCTTAAGAAAACTTCAAAAAACAAACAAGCAGAAAAAATCCCTAGTAGTGGAAGAGGACTTTGGAAACAATGGTGGGGCAAGTCTCTAAAGAGTTCTTCACATATTCTCCTTACATATTTTCTGTAGTGTAAATTATTTATCTATTAGTCTACTCCACTGGATTTTTCACAGTGAATCCATAAAAAATTATTTAGCAGAGGTACTTCTGTAATCATGCTGCACTGAGGAGTAAAAGTGTTCACAGGTCCTCATATGCTCATTTCTACTGCTGTGATGAAGTGGTCTGGAGCTTGTCCATTGGACTGTATTAGGGGAGACATGGCAAAGATGGGTCAAGGACTTGCTATATGTTTTTCCTTACAGTTATGCTTGTTTTAGTCATCAGTATTATGTTTCTTTGGTTTTGCGCTTACAGGAAGATGCATGTTTCAAAAGGAGGGGGCAAACAATTTTAAGAGATTAGCTTTAGGCCAGCCAATTCATATTGATCATAATTTTTAGGGCATCACTTCCTCATTCTCAGGGGGTGAACTAAGTGCTGTAACCAGGTGCCTTGCCAAAATGCCACAGGTGTGCACCATATGAGTAGGTGAAAATGTATTTGTAAGAGGTAGAATGAAATAATGCATTTATCCCAAGATGCTCCTGTGAGTTACTAATAATTTTCAAGATATTTAACCAAATTAAAAGACTATTAAAAAAAGCAAACATTGACCTGGGCCTTTGAGCATGAGCTAGATGGTGAGCACTCCGCTACAATGTTGATAGGTGCAGTATAAGAATCCAAGCAGATGGTGATTATACATATACATTGTGGGACATATATAAATGAACTAGGATCTTTGTCAGAGGTAATTTGTTCTCTTTCTCATACCACTCATCTTATATATTTCAGTACATCTCCATCTGTATTAGAAATAGTCAGCAACTGCTTGCAAACATTTCATTTGGGTGTACATGGTTTTTTGTTTTTGTTTTGTTTTTTAAAATCATGCCTTTGGTACTTAACAATTCAAGGTTGACAAATGCCAAAATTAAATGTTGTCTTCCCCTGCCCTGGAAAATAACATTTAGGGTAAAAATTTCAAGTCAGGACAGGCAAAAATGCACAACACACTGAAAAGTAGGACGTACAAAAATGCATATCTGCTTGCTGTGCCCATAGAATTAGAACAAGGTGGGAAACTGTTTTCTCATCCCACAAAAGTTTTCAAGATTTTGAAAAACTTTCCTGTCTTAAAGGGTGAGGAAAAGTTGAAACCTTGAACATTTTTTTGTGAACCAAAATTCTGAAAAAATTTCAGTGCAGGTCAATTGAAACATTGCGTGTTGATAATTTCAAAATGTTTTGTTTTTGGATTTTGACTTTATATTTTTAAAACTAAGATTAGCTTAAATTTCTAAACAAAAAGTCTTTGCAAACTGGAAAACTGGAATTTTTCATTGACAATTTCAAGACTTTTTTTCAAAAATTTTTGAGTCGAAAAATTTGTCAAAACTGACCCTTTCCTATGAAAAGTTTGTTTCAACAAATTTGCATTTTCTCAAAAAAAACCCACCAAAAAAAACGTTTTTTAAAATTCTCTTTTTGCAGGTGGTGGTGTCCTTTGGCAGTGGAACTGCTTGAAGTGCACTGTACTGGTGTGTGTACACTCCCAGTGCAATGCAGAGTTCAGCTTTGTGAGAGCTGCCTGTATGGCAACTGGGGAAGGCTGGAGTGAGAGGAAGGGCTAGAAGAACTTCCAACGTACACGTTCCCTGGTCTTTACCTCCTTTCTCCAGTCAACTTAGAAGGTTCACACTAGGGCCATAGACTCTGCTCCAGCCATCAGGAGTAGCCTGAGTGGAGTGGCTCTATTACTCCTCAAGAGCCTTTGGAGCATGATTCCTCCACTCGTTTCCTTGGGCTGATCTCTGAGGGAAGATACATGGCAGATTACTGGGGACTAGATTTGCATCCAGACCAGTAACTGTGTGCACAAGGCCCATGGTTACTCACCTTACATGTGGAAGTACAGAGCTTTATGAGCCCAATGGACATGTGATCATACTTGAGGGACTTGCTCTTGTGTGTTAAAAAATGTCCTGGTATTGGTGAAAAAGGGAGAGCGTAGGGATGTGCGCACACAAAGAGAGCAATATGCATATGTGTGTGTTATCCCAACCAAGAGATCATCTGGGTATTTCTGTGGGCAAGTCACCCTGCCTATAAGTTAAGAGGGTTTTTATAAAATCCTTTTTGCAATCCTCATTTCAGAATGGCTGATAGTTTTCCCACTCTTTGGGAGACACTGAGAAGCAGTCGTTTCTTCACACAGCACAACCCTGGGGGAAATTTAAATTCCTTAAAGTTAAAGATGTTTTATACTTGGATTTCATAAAGAAAAAATGAAATGATATATGAGAGGAGGAGACAGGCCTTCCCTTTAGACATTTGTCTTGTCTTCCCTTTTTTTTTGGCAAAGTTGTTCCTGTCATCAATACCCTTCAAAGAATTGAGGCTGCAATTGCCCTATAGCAAAGCCAGGTGTAGTATTTTCAATGCTAGCCAGGAGTTAGATTTTTCCATTGTCTCCCAATACGACATATACAAAATCCTTGCAAAAGAGCAATCTTTTAATATTGAATCTTTTATTTATATATTGGCTCCCTCCAATATATATATATATATATATTTTAAAAAAGACAGCAAAAATGAGCTGTTCAGGAATTTTTCAACAAGACATTTTTTTTGTCGGAAAATGCAGATTCAGTTTTGAATAAATTTTCTCAGGTCTAGGACGATTTTAGCCTGTGTGATGGGCAGCCCCTCAAGTTTCAGTACTAGTCCTATTACTCTGACTTTGTTATCATTTCGTGAAAGTAAAACATGGGTAAATATATAACTTTAGTGCTGCTCCACAGCTGAACAAGCCAAATTCCAGTTATTAATGCACAGCAGACTAAACAATTTTTTAGAAAGATGAAGCATCAAGTTACAGCCTTTGGCTTTGTGCTGTCCAATATCTACATTATGGATGAATAACATTTGCAATAGTTTAGTGGTCAATATAAACTTTAAAAAGCTGGAGTTCTGTAAAAAAACTTTTTTTTTATGGTCATCATTTGGTTTTGCAGTTTGTTTCCGAATGAGCATCATGCTGTAATATTTCCATTCATGTCTTGCTAGATGAAATCCTAGGAGCCAGTTCTGGGGTTGCAAAACACATTCTGGTAGACAATTCAAATAAATTCAGTAGAGCAAGCTAACAATGCATTTCCTCCTAGCACTGGGCTTACTGGGGCTGCTGTTTCAAAGGCAGTCCATTCAGGTTGATCCTCCTTTTTTGGGGGGCACAGCTCTGGCAGTTTCAAAACATAGTGAATACATAATAGATTTTCTTTTTTACTTTGGTTAAGACCTCAGATTTCCTATTACTTCACACCATATATTTTAAATAAGTCTAGAGAATCCAAGGGCCAAATTTTCAAGTGCTAAGTGCACACAGTTGTAGCAAGGTTTTCAAAAGAATTTCAAAAGAATTCAGCTCCCATTTATGAAATCAAAGAAGGGCCACATTTTCAAAAGTGGTCAGCACCCAACTCTCGTTCAATGTACTGAATTCTACTTTAAATTTTTTTTTAAAAAGTCTGGCTATTTAATTTGGTTCTGAAATGGGAGCTGAGTTCTTGAAAATCAGCCCAAAAAAGTGGGTACTGAGCTCTCTTGAAAATCTGTCTGCTCGTGTACAATAGGTTGACTCATAATCTTTGCTCGATTAGACAGCTGGACCTTGCCTTTGGTTGTATTATCCTCAAATTTGAGGTTTATATTTTACTTAAAATTGATGTCACTCTTAGCCTTTCTGGCAGTAACTATGTGACTTTTGAACACCAGGTAAGACTTCCTAAGTATTCTTCTCATCCTATGTCTAAATTTGATTACCTTTAATTCCAAGAGCTAGGTTGTGAACATTCACCAAAGCAGCCATGAGGTCAGTGGGACTACATTTGTGAGTAACTGCTTGTCAGTGTAAGGGTTTCACAGCCTAGTTCTTAGGTAACCCCCTTTTCATGCACAATTTCTGTGGACCTCTGCCCTGCTGGCTTCTTCTGGTTACAGAAGTACCACAGTGTTCTGGGGAAGTCTGTTCTTGAGGTATGTCTGGTTTAACTGACACCCAGGAGGACTATGAATCTTTGTGAAAAATCTTGATCTCATGAGGTTGCCAGCCTGGTTTCTAGACCACAAAATTCCATACAAGAGCAGGTCCTCAGCTGGCATAGATTGTCATAGACCTATTGAAGCCAGTGGGCTCATGACAGTTTATATCAGCTGAGGAACTGCCCCCAAAAATTGGATAATTATTCAAAACATCTTCCAGAGGGGCAGACTCCGTCACCCATATTCACACCGAGTAATACCTTTCTCCATTTATTGCCCTGGGGCTACTATTGGAGTAGATGTACCACTCAACCTGTGTAAGGATGGCAGAATCTGGCCTTCACTTTTGAGATTACTGGTACTTCATCACTACTGATCACGTCTATGCTTTTGACATGATGCAATACTTTGTCTCAGTCTCTTATTCTCCAAATAGATGCTGATGATCCATCCTTAGAGGTTTTTAAGGCCCAGCCTGACAAAGCCCTGGCTGGGATGATTTAGTTGGTGTTGGTTCTGCTTTGAGCAGGGGGTTGGACTAGATGACCTCCTTCCAACCCTGATATTCTATGATTCTTTGATGCCGCTCTTACTCAGTGTCTACTTGCTGTATTCAGCTGGGTGTGCCTTCAAAATGCTTTGCTGTCAATGCTGAAACCCCTGGCCTAATGAAACAGATTGAAATAATGCCTAACTTCTTGACCAGTCATGTACCTTAATGAAACATGCCCAGATCTTAGCTGTACCCATTCTCTTCAGCCTCCTTTTTCTAGGTTCAGGTATAGGTAGCTCTGTAAAAGAGGGCAATTAGTATTTTTTGTCTGTTTGTGTATTTTAATTTTATTTCTGTATTTATTTATTGCTATTAGCCTGAGTCTGTCACTGTGTGACAGAGGCCGACCTGTAAGCCCACGTTAATTCTAGATTATGGCTATTTATGAGATTTGCCAAAAAACATGATTAACTTATTTCTGAAACCCTGCTTTCTGGTGCTGATTTGATTGTAATGAAACCTACTTTATCTAATATGAATATATCCTGGAATAAACTAAGAAAACATTTTATATATTTACTACAGATTCTAAATTGAATATCTCCTTAATGTTGAGGAAGGTTTGGCATTCCTCAGCTTGTGTTACATAACAAAGTAAATTGCCTTTTTCAGTAATTAGAGTTATTGTTCATCCCTTTGGATATAAAACCTGCTCCTCCTGCCTTTTAGAGCGCTTCCAGGAGGAGTGCCAGATTCATGCTTGTGTAACTCCACTGAGTTCAGTGTGATTACACTAATACTTTGGTTTGATCCTGAAGCATTGGGTGTCCTCAACTCCCATTGATGTCAGCAGCTCAGAGTGACCATATTTCCCAAAGGAAAATGGGACACCACATGGGGCTAGTCTGAGGGCCCCCCCACATCCTTGCATGGGCCCTGCCTCCCCATCCCTGCGTGGGGCTGGTGTCACTGCTCGTTCAAGACCTGCCTGTCTCCCCGCGCGGAGCTGGCATCTCAGCACCACATCCCCTGAATGTTTCTCTGCACCCCACTTTTTTGGCAAAAGTAGGCATTTTTCCTGTTTGCTCTTGCCAACTGATTGAGTTGGCAAGGGCAAAAGGAAATGCTCACTTTTGCCAAAAAAGTTGGGGTGGCCGGGACAGTGCTTATAAAAGGGAATGTCCCAGCCAAAATGGGATGTATGGTCACCCTAAACTGTCTCTTTATATCAAGATTTCAAAGACGATGATTTGAGAGTGTCATGTTCCTGACTCTGGTGGTGGTTAGATAATAATATAGTAGCTATCAGTGAAAACTAATATATGCACACACATTCACAAAGACTGTTTTTCTTTCCTTTTTCATGTGTATGTTGATTTTTTTTTTAGCATAGAAGCTAAAACTGTATGAAGGTCTGAATCTTGGCCCATTGCGTGCTGGGCAGATTAGTGAGAGTGACACTTGTTTTCATCCTTTATGGGCTGAATTTTAAACAATATGGGAGTTGACAATGACCAAGTATGGTAGCAGGTTACTGTATGAATGTGGGTCAAAACATACAAAGGAAATAAGTAGTAGTTTGAGCTGGATTGGGAATCATGCAGGGAGAGAAAAAGGGATTTTTTTTTGCTATTTGGATTTAACAAATATGAATTTCCCCCTAGTTGTTTATCCCCTTTTGAGTTGGAATGGATGGTACCAGTGATATTTACTGATTTGCGACATTTCTGTAGATAGACCTGGTATTTTATAAACCATGCCAATTTTCTGTTAATATGGTACTGTAGTTATAGTGTCATTTGTCTTATGAGGAAGCAGACAGACAGATTAAAGATCTGCCCCAGACCACAGACGGAGGTTGTGTCAGAGCTGACTTAGAATTGGGAGTTCTTGGTTCCCAGTTTTGCACTCAGCAAACTAGACTATCCCTTGCTGCTAAGGATTATTCTAGATCAGAGGTTCTCAAACTGAGGAATAAAGAAAAGGAGTACTTGTGGCACCTTAGAGACTAACAAATTTATTTGAGCATAAGCTTTCATGAGCTACAGCTCACTTCATTGCTGCATCCGGTGAAGTGAGCTGTAGTTCACGAAAGCTTATGCTCAAATAAATTTGTTAGTCTCTAATGTGCTACAAGTACTCCTTCTCTTTTTGCGAATACAGACTAACATGGCTGCTACTCTGAAAACTGAGGAATCTAATCTTGGAGGGCGGGGTGAGAAGCTGCTGGCAACAGTGCTGACTTCAGAGTTGGGTGCCCGGCCAGCAGCCCCACTTTCCAGCCACCCGGCTCTGAAGGCAGAGTGAAGAGTGGCGGCTGGTGGCCGGGGGCCCAGCCCTGAAGGCAGCACTGCCGCCAGCAGCAGTGCAGAAGTAAGGATGGTACGGTATGGTATTGCCTGTGTACTTAAATGGCTCTGTTTGAATCAATGTATTACTGTTTTTTAATGTTTAGTGAGAGTTGCATTTTTTTATCGGTATATGTACTTGCATGGAAGGAGAGGGGTGTGTAAACTACTAGAGACACAAGGAAGGGGAGACCGCTGCTCTAGATGAATCAGAAACCTGTGGTCAGTGCTGTCACTGGAGGTGAAGCTTCCAGGATGCTTTACAGTTGCTTATCAAAAAAAAAAAAAAGCTCAGGATCTTGAAAAGAAGCCTGAAGGCTTTTTCCATTCTGCTTACTTTCTTGAGCCCCTTCTGGGTATAACATTAACGAGAAACCAGTCCCTCTCTTAATTATTCTGGCAAGGGATGGGGAGAACGGCTTCAGGAGTTGGGAATATTTAAATGAATTTGATCATAAATCTTTCAGCATTTTAAATGAATAACAAGAAATGTTGACACTTTCTCCATGTTTTCTTGGTGTGGTCAATGTCTCAAAAATCTTTTCATAATGTTTCTGGTATGATTTCAACCTCTCCCTCAAAAAAATAAATCTGGAATCAACTTACTCAATAGTACTTCTCTGCGTTACTGCAACTTTACTGTGTGTTCCACAGGACAAAAATATTCATGCTTGAGCCAATTTTCAGATAGTTCAGGCACAGAATTGCATAGCTAATCTGTGCACTCACTCCCTGCAGTGAAACACACACATTGAGTCTGCATGGACGCACGTCTAATGAACTCTTTGCACACTGTTATTGGAGCTTTATGCACAAATTCAGTGGTGATTTGTGCAAATTAGGGGTACACATTTGTCCATCTATACTGACAGGGAATCTGGCCCTTAAAATATTTCTTAAATCTAGCTGACTGACAGCTGCTACAAATAAAGTGCTGCACGCTTTGTAAAACACTCTTGGCCAAACTCTAGCCCTGCACCTCACATACCATGTCAAAACTCAGTGGCTTTATTTTGTTTTTAATTCTGGGAGATTGCTGGGGGAGGGAAAGGAGCAGGTAGATATTTGTGCATCTGCTGGGAAAGAGATGTTCTCTCAAAACGTGTATTCTACTTATCCTTGTTTTACTGCAAAACATCCATTGTAGATCCTTTTGATATCTGTTCTCAGACCAGACTCCTACACCAACCCGATTCCTGAAGAACTGTGAGGAAGTGGGCCTCTTCAATGATATTGACTGTTCCTTAGAACACGAGTTTAGAAAGGCACAAGAAGAAGAGAACAATAAAAGGGTATGTTTTAGTGCAATGGACTCTTTCCCTCTTCCAACCCCCTAAGTGTTTATGGATGTTGTGTGAAAGCAGGTAGACCTCCATTACCTGGTAGACCCTTTTTTGGTTGGAAACTAGGTGGCACTATAGATTGTGACATGTTTTTCTAACCATTGTAATCATTGATAAAAATGTATAACCAAGCTTAAATTTCCCTAAGTGTCTTAGCCATACTTAAGTAAACCTATGCAAACCACTTGCCTCTTGAGGGAGAGACTTGGTAAAATCGAATGTTCTGACAAATAGGATTTCACACTTGATTCCTTTCACTTGCTAAAAGATGTTTTTGGGGGATGTGGGGAGGAAGTAGAAGAATGGAATCAGCATAGAAACATCTCTGATCTGATTTCAGCTCTTGTTAAGTATCCCCCCATGTTACCTCTAGATTTAGTTTTCATCACTGCTAATTTTATCTGATATAGATTGTATTTTCAGTAAAATATTCAAACTTAAGGGGGAAAAATCTTACTAATAGGGCAATAATTCTCAAACTTTAGCAACCCAAGGACCCCCATTTTGATTTAAAAAATTTTGGGGACCCCCAGCTCAGCCCTAGGATCCACCCTTGCCTCCCCTCTTCCCACCCCCTGCTCACTCCATCCCTGCTCCCTCCTTCGCTCGCTCCCTCCCTCCAACCCTCACTTACTTTCACCAGGCTGGGGTAGGGGGTTGGGATGCACTGTGCGGGCTCTGGGAGGGAGTTTGGGTGCAGGAGGGGGTAAGGGGTGCACGTTCTGGGAGGAAGTTTTGATGTGGGCTCTGGGCTGGGTGCAGGATGTGGGCTCTGAGAGGGAGTTTGACTGCAGGCAGGGGTGAGGGATGTGGGCTCTAGGAGGGAGTTTGGGTGCTGGAGGGGGGTGAAGTCTCGTTCTGGGAGGGAGTTCGGGTATGGGAGGGGGTTGGGGTACAGGCTCTGGGAGGGAGTTTGGGTGCAGGAGGAGGTGAGGGGTGCAGGCTCTGGCTGGGCTCCGGCCAGTGGCTCCCAAAAGCAACCAGCATATCTCTCTGGCAGTGGCTCCGAGGCAGGGAGGCCAGGGGGTCTCTGTGCGCTGCCACTGCCCATAGGCACCATCCCCACAACTCCCATTGGCCGCAATTCCCGGCCAGTGTTAGCTGCGGGGTCCTGGGACCCTTGGTCCAAGCCCTGGGCTGCCAAGATTTATGTGTAGACCTGCCTTAGCCCCACTGCACCGCCGAACTTTTAGCACCTAAAATCTCCTTGTTTGGCTTCAGTAGCCTCTGGGAGATAGGGCAGGAGGGAAGGGGTTGATCAGTGGGGCCTCTGGACACCCTGGAGTACCCTCAGGGACCCCCAGGGGTCCGCGGACCCCAGTTCGATAAACGCTGTTATAGGATACAGGTAGAGAGAAACTGCAGTTCATTAGATCATGTATCACATTTCCAAACATGGACCTGGTATCCATAAAGTTAGGAGCATCCACGTCACTTTACAGTGGACTAAGTATGCTAACTCAACCTGACCTAACATCTTCGCATTTGGGCTATCATGAAGCGTGGTTATAATTTAAAGGTGATTATAATGAGTTGCTAAAACTTACAAATAAGCACCCAACCTTTTGTTTGCTTCCGTGAACTGAAACATATCTAAACAAAGGGAGGCTTCCATCCTCCTCCTCCTCCTGTGGGATCACCCAGTCGATCCACAGCTTCCCTCCTACCTTTTTGCAACTCTCAGAAATACCTCTCCTTAATTTTCCTTTGGGCCCTAATTACCTCTCAGCAATCCTCACTACTTCCCCCTTAATCTATCACTTGGCAAATAGGATCCCCTATTATTGAACTTCTTGTTACAGGGCCCAGCTTCTTGTTACAGAGATGATGATCTGTATCTGTTAGTCTAATTTAGGTCTTAAATAACACTTGAGGCTAAAATAAGGGAGGAGGAAGGGAAACAGCTCCCTCTTCACTGCTAAAACCAGCAGGAGTCTCACCCATACCCCCTAACCCTTGGCTTGGGTAAGCAACAGTTCCCCCTAGTGCCCCTGCCTCTTTGGGTAGGGTAGTGAGTGCTCCCAATTCAGGTTTGGTCCATATTAACCACCGTGTGGTGTCGATCGTGCTGGGCCTTGGCTGCTGCTGAATTCAGACTGCACAGACTTGGGGACTGTGCATGCCGAAGTGCACCGTCAAGCTCATGAAATCTTAAGCAAGCAGCATTCAAAGCCTTGCAGAAGTATCTCTGAGGTACTATAGAAAAACTTGTAGAGGACGAGAGCTATGGGGGTTCTTTGAAGGGGACCGCGGCCTATTGCTGGGCTGTGAAGAGGAAGATGAGATGTGTTCAAGGTCACAGGAAGGGATTTCAGGGGGTTATTTGAGAATGGTTTGGAGTAGGGAAAAGAGGCTGGGGTTAGATATTGGAGAGGGAGGAAGGGAACCCTAGCTATGCTGAGAGCAGGAAGGGGCATGCTCCAAACATGAAAGTGTCTGGGTTCTGGTTAGGGAATGGGAAAATATTCCAGCTAGTTCAGCCATTCTAGACTCCCATATAGGATCACTTATGAAACAGCCATATAAAGAGAGTAAGTGTGTCTAATCTTAGACTGATTAGTGCTAGCATGCAGAAAGTTGGCAGAAATGGCAAATAAGGACATTTTTGTGTATTAATATTTCTACACAGATTATCAGTGCTGAAGAAGATTCCAGTGCAGCACCTACAGTGTGGTATTTATCTTGCAGGAATAAGAGACGAGCAGCAATCTCATGATCTTGAGCCCTGTGAAGTTAACCACAAATGATACAGTATGATGTTGCAGGGTCAGTTTCAGCTAACTGGGGTAGTTGCACAATCTGATTAAAACCTAGACTAGGGCATCATGTTACTTGATAATTGCCGGTTGTTTGAGGTCCTCTGGAGGTCTTATTCTGCCCTCCTTCTGTCAGCCAGTGGAGCTGCCATGAGCCATCTCCAGGGAGCAAAATGTGTGTTTTTCAAAAGAAAAGCAAAAGTCACAGAGGCAAGTTAACGTGTAACATTTGTTCTGTGTTTCCAATTAGCCTGCTACACATTCGTTCCTACATTACCAACTGCCTGTAAGATATTAATCTGAAGCTGGCCCCAGTAGGGCCATACGCAAATGCAATAGACAAAGGATAGAAAGGAACGTGACTCCTTCACATGTAATACAACTGAAGTGCTCTTAATAGTCCCACTCCGAAGTGCAAATGTAGCTTTCTGCCGCCTTCTGCAGTGATGGTAAGTAGGTGTAATGTGAGCTGCACAGAGATGTTACGCATTACTGAGAAAAGGCTTCCAAAATATTTTTGATTAGGAGAGTCTTTTACATCAGACTATGAAAAAAATGTGTGTTTATTTTAGTTTATTTCACTGTGGCTAAAGAGAAAACAGCATGACACAGAGATTCTATGAGAAAGAAGACAATTTTTTTTTTTTAACTTGCAAGTTTCCTTATTGGAAAACTTCAAGGCTACAGTCCAGTAAATGATTTTCTTTTTAAAACATGAGACCATGTGCAATCCACAGAGTCATAGAAATGTAGGGCTGAAAGGGACTTTGAGAAGTCATCTAGTCCAGCCTGCTCTGCTGAGGCTTCCTGACAGGTGTTCATCTAATCTGTTGTTAAATACAGGCAGTCCTTGACTTTACGACGTTTGAGTTACGACAAATGGCACTTACGACGCTTCTACATTGACACCCTGATTTGACTTACAACTATAGGTTTCAAGTTTACGACGCTTGGTCCTGCAATGGAGTAGATTGCGGTTCCAACTTCCGACATTACGACTTATGATGCAGTTGTAAGGAACCAATTGTGTCGTAAATCCGAGGACTGCTGTATGTTCAATGACAAGGATTCCACAACCTCCCTCGGAAGCCTATTCCAGGGCTGACTTATCTTTATAGTTAGAAAGATTTTCCTAATATCTAACCTTGCTGCAGATTAAGCCCCTTACTACTTATCCTACCTTCTGTGCACATGTAGAACAATTGATCAACATCCTCTTTATAACAGCCCTTACATATCTGAAGACTGTTATCAGGCCTCTCCCCCTGGCACGCCTCCCCCCCCCCCGTCTTCTTTTCTCAAGACTAAACTTTAAACTTTCCTCGTAGGTCAGATTCTCTATAGCTTTTATCATTTTTGCTGTTCTCACATCCTTCGCAGAGGGTGGTGTGAAGAACTGGATGCAGTATTTCAGCTGCAGCCTCACTAGTGCCAAGTAGAGTGGGAGAATTACCTCTTGTGCCTTACTTATGACACTCCTGTTAATACACCCAAGAATGATATTAGCCTTTTTTGCAACTGCATCACATTCTTGACTCATATTCAATTGGTGCTCCACTATAACCCCCAGATCCTTTTCAGCAGAACTACTGCCTAGCCAGATATTCCCCCATTTTGTGGTTGTGCATTTGATTTTTCCTTCCCAAGTGAAGTATTTTGCACTTGTCTTTATTGAATTTAGTGTTTTTGATTTCAGACCAATTCTCCAATATGACACGTTTGTTTTTGAATTCTAATTCCATCCTCCAAAATGCTAGCAGCTCCTCCCAGCTTGAGGTAATCCGCAAATATTATACGGATACTTTCCACTCCATTACTCAAATCATTAACGAAAATATTGACTAGTACCAGACCAGGACAGATCTTTGTGGGACCTCACTAGATATATCCTCCTCCCCTTCCAGTCTGACGGCAAACCATTGGTAACTACTCTTTGAGTACAGTCTTTCAACCAGTCTTTCACCCACCTTATAATAATTTCATCTCTAGACCACATTTCCCTAATTTGCTTATGAGAATGTCATTTGGGACTGTGTCAAAAGCCTTACTAAAATCAAGATATATCATGTTGACAACTCTACCCTTCCCCCCATCCAGGAAGCCAATAACTCTGTTAAAGAAGGAAAGTAGACTGGTTTGGCACGACTTGTTTTTGACAAATCCATATTGGCTATTCCTTATAACCCTGTTATCCTCTGGATGCTTACAAACTGATTGTTCAATAATTTGTTCCAGTATCTTTTCAGGTATGGAAGTTAGGCTGACTGGTCTACAGTTCCCTGAGTCCTCTTTGTTCCCTTTTAAAAAGATAGATACTATCTTTGCCCTTCTCCAGTCCTCTGGTACATTAACCGTCCTCCATGAGTTCTCAAAGATCATTGCTTCAGCTAGTTCCTTACATATCCTAGCATGACTTTCATCAGGCTCTACTGATTTGAATGAATACATGTAACTTATCTAAATATTCTTTAACCTGTGCTTTCCCTATTTTGCATTTCTTTCCCCTTGTTATTACTATTAATTTTGTTGAGGATCTGGTTGCAATTTTCCGTTTTAGTGAAGACTGAAGCAAAATATGCATTAAACACCTCTGCTTTCTTCATGTCATCCATTAGTAGCTTTCCTTCCCCGCTAAAGGGAAGATCTACACTTTTCTTCATCTTTCTCTTACTCCTAATGTATTTATAGAATCTCTTCTTATTGCCTCTTATGTCCTTTGCGAGATGTAACTCATTTTGTGCCTTAGCCTTTCTCATTGTGTCCCTACCTACTTGTGCTATTCTTTTGAACCTCCTTAGATTTTGTCCATGTTTCCATGTTTCGTAGGATTCCTTTTCGATTTTCTGGTCATTAAAGAGCTTACTATATTTCCCATCTTTCCTTCATGTCAGGATAGTTTGCTGTTGTGCCTTTTAATATTGGCTCTTCGAGGAACTGCCAGCTCTCCTTTTTCCCTTAGATTTTCTTCCCATGGGACCTTACCTACCAGTTGTCTGAGTTTGTTGCTTTTTTTGAAGTCCATTGTCCTTATTTTGCTGCTCTACCTCCTTCCTTTCCTTAGAATCATGAAATCATTTCATGATCACTTTCACTCAGATTGCCTTCAACCTTCAGATTCCATGAGAATTTCTGTTTTGATTAAATTGGTTATGTGGTGAATTAGTTGTGAAAAGCTGCATGCTGTATCCTTAGGCTTGGCAGAATTTGATTTTTTTTTTAAAATAATTTTGATGGATAATATTAATGTTTTTTTATTTTTAAGCATTGTTTTTGATTTTTATCATTTTAAATTTTCACAATTGAGGGAAATTATGGGAGGTCAGACAATCAGAAGGGTCAGACAATAATTACTGAATGACAGTAGATGTTGAAGTTCAAAAAATAAAAGCTTTATAACAATTAAACCACAAATTGTCAACATCAGATGTCAAAACATATAAAATAAATATTCTTAAATCAAACTCAAATAAGTTCTCAAGCAGCATTTTTCTTACTTTGCCGATCTGTAAATTTAAATTATTATTGATGGAAATATTTTTCATTGGTTTATATGTGGGATGTGAAATTGGCATTTACTGACCTTTAGCAATAAAAATCTAATCCTTCCAAGACTATGTACCCTACAGCTAGTGTACTTACTCTTTTAAGGCAAGGTGGTCTTGTAGAGAAGGCACTGGACTGGGACTCAGGAGGTCATCGTTTGTTCTTTTCTCAGCTCTGCCAAATACTCCCTGTGTGACTTTGGCCAAGTCAGTCTCTCTCTGCTTCAATTCCCCATCTATGAAATGGGAATAATAACCTTTCCTTTCTCCCTCTATTTGAACTGTAAGCTCTTTGGGGTAGGCACTCTTTTGCTATGTGTTTTTGATAGTGCTAGTGTAGTGGGCCCCCAATTTTAGTTGAAGCCACTAGGCACTGGTGTAGTACAAGTAGTAATAATTGACCTCCAAGACCTGAATTTGAATGACAAAAAGAAAGTAACAAGTGGAAGTGAGCTTGGTGGTTTCTTTCTACTCTCTGTATGTGCTTGTTGTCAAACCGCCTGTGTAATTTGGCATAATCTAATGTAATTGGAAATTCCTGCTCAAGAGAGGCTAAGGCCTGGAAGACAAGGGATGCTGCAGGTCAGGATTAAGTGTATTGGCAGAGCCTTGTGGAAGAAGCTTTCACAGCATCTGGCTGCACTATTCCTGATTCAAACATCCTGACCACTAAATTTACTAACAAAATTAAAAAACAAAAACAAAAACAAATTAACTTCTGGAAGCAGGAAAAGGAAAAACTAAAAACCCAGTGGTGCCCAGGCCAGGGAGCCATCTATGTATCTTGGACACTAGACTCTGCCTCAGAGTCTGCAACCAAACCAACAAGGTAGGCAGTGTTGACAGATCAGATTGTTGTCCCAGCCTGCAAGCATGAGCTTTTAGATTTACACTGATCTGAGCATTAAGTATCCAAAGCATTTGTCATGGGTTATATTTGCAGCCATATGACCTTTGCTGCTACTGGATTGGGCTTGTTGGCAAATCTGCTCATGAGCATGGGTCTGAAAGAGCAGTGTCAAAGATGGGAAGAGCCGATATCCATCTCCTACCAATTAAATGAAGTTAGCCCATTAAAACTCACCTGCGTTCTGTACAGGTTTAAACCATGTTCTGTTTAATGCATACTAGAACTGGGAAGCATGTTGTAGCTGAGAACTCAGTGTAATTTTGAAATTTTCCATCCAGTATCTCTAGGTGTGTCTACACAGGAACCAGATACCCAAGGCTGGCCCGTGCATGCTGACTCAGGCTTGTGGGGCGTGGGCTGCAGGGCTGTTTCATTACTGTGTAGATGTCTGGGCTTGGGCTGAAGCCTGGGCTATAGGACCCTGCAGGAAGTCTACATAGCAATGAAACAGCCCTACAGCCCATGCCCTGCAAGCCCGAGTCACGGGTTTTTCTTTGCTTGGTAGACAGACATACCCTCTGTGTTCCAGGAACATGTGCAATCCATGCTGGTGGGGTGGGAGATGGTTCTGATGTAACCTCATTTGTTACCTCATCGACTCAGAAAGTAGAAAGTTAATATTCCCTTCTTCTGTTGCATTAGCCAGGATTATTGTGTTCTTTTCTAGGTACCTCATTACTAGAAAGGTTTTGACAACTTGGATGGAGTCCAGTAAAAAGAAACCAAAAAAATAAAAAATAATAATGGGTTTTTGGTGATGGAATGATTGAACTGTAAGGAAGGATTTAAAAAAATGAAATATGTATAGTTTGGCTACATGCCAACTAAGAGAGGACATAACAATCTAGCATGCATTTGAAAGGCGTAACCAGCGCTTGCCCCTTCTTCCAGCTCCCCCAGCATATTCATTACACCAGCTGAGATTCTTACATATCGGTGGAGTGTCAGTAGATCTAAAGGAGGCTGTGTCTTTCTGATGCCATCTTACCCATCAACAGTAAATTTGGCCTTATGATTCTGTGATCACCAGAAAATACAGTATCAGATATTCTCTGAACTCTTACCAATAGCATACATCACAGCAAGGGGGTTGGGAGGACAGGAAAGTCTGGCACCAGTTGCAGTGAAGAATGTGGAACCTGACAGCATGTTGGGTAGGCATATTTTGGAAAGGAGAGAAAGTTTAGCTGCACCTCTGCCCCCGTCCCAGGTTCACCTAATATAATCCTGGCCAAGAGGTTTGTATATATTTCAGAAGATAAACAGGAAAACAGATCTTGCCTGAATAAATGGGGTTTTGGTTTGTTTTTATTTGTTTATTTTTTTAAAGAAAAGAGACCTCAGCTGTTCTGTCAAGAAACTAACAGACAGATGGCAGTGCCACAATTCTGAAGGAAAAATATTGGATTTAAAAGGACATTCCTTTTGCCACACACATTTGAAACTCAGACGCAAAAAAGTATAGGATCCTCCACTGACTTTAATGGCAACAGGAACAGACACAAAGTGTGGAACCATCTCCAGTGAATCCTTTAGAAATTAGCGGCTGAAACCAGCAATGGGGGCTAGTCGGTGTCTTTTGGCAGGCAAGAACTACGTTCAACTGCTAATTTTGTGCCTGGGGCCTAGATACTACAGTGAAGGGCTCATTCTGAAGGTGTAGATAAATCCGTATTTTCCCGGACATGTCCGGCTTTTTGGTTCTTAAATCGACATCCGGGAGGAATTTTTAAATATCTAAAAACATCTAGGATTTTGCCATTATTATTTTTCCCTAAAGAAGAGTTGATCATTCAAGAAAGAGGGTGAATGTTGATCACTCGAGAGAGTGACCACTTTTTCCCCCTAGCTCCCAGCACTTGCGCTGTGAAACAGCTGTTTTGCACGGCTGGGAGGGAGGGGGGAGGAGTGGGAACGCGGCATGCTCAGGGGAGGAGGCGGGGCCAGGGCGGGGATTTGGGGAAGGGGTTGGAATGGGGGTGGGGAAGGGGCAGGGAAGGGGTGGAGTTGGGGTGGGACCGGGGGTGGGGGAGCAGAGGAAATCCCCCTTCCCCCCCATGGAGTGTCCTCTTTTTTGAATGTTCAAATATGGTAACCCTAGATACATCTTGTTGCTTTGTATAGATGTTTAGATCTTACAGCTGTATATTCAGGCGGATTAGGGATTTGTGGGGTCCTTGGCCAGGGCAAGTGGAGGCCCCTTCACCCCTTCCACCTGAAGTCCCTCCCCCACCCCCCCGGTGCTCCTGCTGGGGAGTGGGGTTGGGGCTTGGGGTCTTCCCCCACCCAGCTGGTGCTCCTGCCAGGGAGCGGGGTTGGGGCATGGAGTCTTCCCCCCCTGCCTGGTGCTCCTGCTGGGGAGCGGGGTCAGGACATGGGGGCGTCCATTTTTCTGGGAGGTCCCCAGTTGGCTGAGGACCCTGGGCACAGGCCCCATCAGCCCAGTGGCTATTCCACCACTGTGTATACTGTATTAGAACTTGCAACGGTGTTGGTAAAGCGGTTTATACACTATAAATTTTCACCTTAGCAAGTATATGTTAACAAGATTCAATTGTAAAAGGGATGGTGCTTAGACACAGACACCTTAGAAATATCTAAGATAAATGGTACCGACCTGGTTAGGAAAGAGCAAACTGATAATACTGTTTGTCAAAAAGTAATTTTTTAAAGCCTTCATCATGGTTCATTTTGGGTAGGTATATTAGTTTGTAGTTAGTCCTAGTCATATACCATAATCTTGATTTGATGCAAAACGCAACAGTGTTCGTTTGTATGAAGATCCTGAAGCGGATCGTTGCACTAGTGATGCCTACGAGAGGCACTATCTATGTTGGCAGGAGAAGCTCTCCCGTCGACATAGTGCTGTCCACACCAGGACTTAGGTTGGTGTAACTTGCGTCACTCAGGGGGATGGCTTATTCACACCCCTGAGCGAGGTAATTATGCCGCAGTAAGGGTAGTGTAGACCTGGCCTAAGTGAACGAGAAAACAGCAGGCATGGAACATGTGTTAAGATGGTTGGCTTGTTTGACTACAGATTTAGCACAGGGCATTTAGGAGAAATAGCCACCTACCAAGAAGCGTGCTCCCCCTAAATGATTTAAGAGCAATGCTTAGCAATAGTCTAGAAAATGTATAGGTACAAGGTTAAAGCTGTCTTCTGGGGCCATTGGGCAAGACGTTCCAGATTCACTCTTCTTTAACTTTGGCTTTTTAGGAGACAGTGTGAACACTGTTTGCATCTGCAATGCTCCAAAATGTGGCAGTCTGGAACCTTTCTAGTGTGATGATCCCTTTGAGCATTTACCCCATCTCAACACCATTCCCATTAGCACCCTACTTCTGTTGTGAATGTCCTGAAGCCACAGCATGGCAGCTGAAATGGAGCAGGACAGAGAAGTGTGGTATACTGATGGTAAACACTTCAGAGTGAAGTATTCCAACCCAGTCTGACTCCTTTTGCTTAGTAGTACAAACAAACCCTAAGCTCACCGCTAGAAAACTCTTGACTGCTATGCAGAAGTACCTTATGGGTTGTTCCCATTCTGATGCCAGGGCCCCATTGTGCAAACAGAGCTGTCAATATATTGGTCATCGGAGCTATTGTCCAAGGGATAAATCAGCATGTTCAAGTTTACAAAGTAAACCCTCCCCTCTGAACCCCTCCCCCCAAAAGGTATCAATATATCAGTCCCCAAACACTAAGGGCAAAGTCTTTACATGTTAAAAGGCATCCAGTGCAGCCAAATCCTCATCCGGGTGATGCATTTAGGTATTGAAAAGGTGCAGTCTAGCTAGGTTTGAGGGTTTTTTGCTCGAGAATTTATATGCCTGTATTTAAAAGAAATCCTTTCAGTGGTAAAGCTGTTCATTTGTCAGGCTTCTTGAGTCTGATAGTTTTCCAAGGACTTTTCATGCCCCATCACGTGAATTCATTACTTAAGATAAAGCACCTAGTTACTCGGGTGCCCACCATCACTCTATCTGAACACCTCATATTTAAGAATGAACGTATCCTCACAACATCCCTGTGACTTGGTAGGAAGTGTTATTGTCCCAGTCTTACCAGATGAAGAACTAAAGCACAGAGAGGGCCAGGTTTTCAAAAGCATTTAGGTACCTAAAGATGCAGCCGTGTCCTGTCTGCGCCCAAGTCAAAAGCACCCAAGCAAGTTAATGCCCAATTCCTGTTGAAATCCAGGGCACAGAGTAAGAAATCAGTGCAAGCTAGGCACTTAACCAGTTTAGGCACTTCTGAAAATCTCACTAGGCATCTATTGGCATCTTTAGGTGCCTAAATAGCTTTGAAAATCTGTCCCAGAGAAATTTAAGTGATTTTTGTCTAAAATCACACAGGAAGTCTGCCTTAAAGCCTGGAATTGACTCCAGAGGTCCTGAGTCCTAATCCAGTGCCCTCCACAAACATATATGTATTAAACATTATGTGTGTTTAGAGCCTGACGACATACATCTCCACTCTCTCTCCTTGATGGGTGATCTCACTGAATTTTAATCCTTTTTTTTTCTCAGCCTATGTTTGCCGTGCTGGATTTGTATAAGAATTCTGCTGTTGGCATTTCTGCCCTTTGGATAGGTGATCCCTGTTTAATGGATGTATTTGTTGCCCTGGCAGGTATTTAGCACACTCTACTATGTTACAAATGGTTGCTTTTCTGTTCAACTGCGCAGGAAAGCCATGAAGACAATACAATTCATGACACAGGCTTGCAGAAGTATTCACAGTATTTCACTCACACCAGGGTGGCATTTTACCTCCTGCTGACAGGCTGGATACTAATTTTTCTTTGTAGCAATGGGTTCTGTTTGAACAGATTTGTGGATTTAGGCTCCACGCTCTGAAAGGAGATCTTATGCTTCTCGTGCAGTTCCTGCCCACCGCGTGCAGAGAGGCAGTTTGGGGGCAGAGGTGATACATTTTTTGATTGAGCCAAAACCTTTCTTTAACCACAGTCCCAGTGCTTTGAGTAAGATAGCCAGATTGACCTTCTCACTCCCTTTCATTATCCCTCTGTGCCAGTGATGAGATTGAGTCATCCTCTTTGAATGTCCTTTTTTTTCATTTGTTCGTTACAAAAAGTGAGCCTGCTAATTTCATTCCAAGGTTTTTTCATGACCGTGTGGCATGTTAATGAAGCCATTCCACCAGGCTTTCTCTGCTTTTTTTTTTTTTTTTAAAGCATAGCTTTGTAATTACCTGTTCATATTTCAGCAGCCTGGACTTCTGGCACATACTGGAGATAAACCTTCACTGTAATGGCTTTCTAGTAAGACTATCTCTTAGCTAAGGCTCCTAAATCTTGGCAATCTCCTTATAGTGTACACTGCTATTAAACACAAACTCTTCACTCCCCAGAACCAGACTGTAAGTGGAGTGCAGCATACATGGTTGGGTAATAAGACACTGCTGATACGTTTTAGAGCAAGGTGCACTTTTACTTTATTTATGAAGATAGACATGGTGGTTGAGGGCTTAATCACAGCTGATAAATCATTTTAAGAAAGCCTATTAGAACCATATGCTGATTCTTTGCATTAATATGATATGTCTGTTGCTAGTCTAATAAGACAAGGTTTTTCCCTCTCTTCCCCTCCCTTCACCCCCACTCCTGCCGTGTGTGTGAACTCTTTATCTGTTTAAGTGGTACCATTAATAAAATGGGGGGGAAAATCCAGCGTGAGCAAGCTGTGTGTTTCTGGTCATCTTTGTTTAGATGGAATTCTAAAGCCAGCATAAAAAAAGCTGAGAACAGGAAACATATCAAAGTTTTGGAGAACAGTGGAATGGCCTTCACTCAGCATAAGGTAGTCATTTTGGCCCAGGTGGTTACAATACTGTAGCAAGAGAGCTGTAGGAGTGGGGGTGGGCACACTGACATTTCAGTTACCTCACCTTTCCTGTGCTTGAAGAGGTCTGCTGCAAGAACAGGTTCCATGGCTCTCTAATGAGATCCACATTGGTTCAGTTAGTCAGTGCCAAGCCTTATTTATTGCTAATTGGTGCATTCGCTTGCAGATCTTTTCTATTATTTCCTGATTATCCCCCCCTAGACTTTTAATTATCTTGCCAAAATTCAAATGCTAATAATTGCATGATTTATCATTTATTTATAGCTTTGTCTAATGCGTACATGGATATATTTAAAGGATTTCAAAACAGGAACAACTCTTGCACTGACTGGATTTCTTTCACTTTGCATACCTACCAGCCATCTATTTGTGGGGATCTCTTTAAGAGACCCTGGGGACTCTTAAAGCTTTACAGTTGGGATCTCTACCTCGCTTCCCTTCTCCCCCAAGTTTCTTACTATGTAAATAATGGTGATTGTTATTATATGGAGAGAATGTGTGCGTAAGGACCTTAATTTGAGCCCCGGGCTCAAGACAAATGTAATTAAATAAATAAATAAATAAATAGGGCACGCCATAAATCTAGTGGGGCAAAAGCATTTTCTCAGCAAGATAGAAGATCCAGATCTGAGGTACTGGGAATCTCTGGCAGTGCAGAATGGGAAATTTTGAAAAATTAGCCTTTAGCCATATTTATATACACGTTAAAATAGGTTTACCTTTTTCAAATGGCCTCTAAAACCATTGCAAGGAAATGTGTAAAAACTAGTGAAGTGATTGTATTGTACCCTCTAGAGAATTTTTGGAGGAAAGCCAGTAACCATATTGTCCTTCCTGCTGTCATGGTGTCACTCACACTATTCACAGTCAGCATCACTCCACTGTAGGTGGAATCCTCCTTGCACAATGGTGTCATACAATAATACTTGAAAGTGTGTGAGAGGGTAGTAACGTGTTCCCCATGTATGACTTGGATCAATGAGACACCATTGCAGCCTGGCCAGGAACATCCATGAGCATTTCTAGTGAGCCGTGCCTCAGTACAGTTCTTTCTAGATGGGTGTTAACTCAGTTTACCTGGTCTATACAGACAGGGACTAAATTGAAATGGTTTCACTCATAGGCCCTGGGGAATGTGCAGTAGTTATCCAGAAACACATAAGGTCAAATCACCCAGGGTTACTTTAGTCAATATCCTCCTCAAGAGGCCACGTTTCCTTTAGTTTCCTGGTGTTTGTTCTGGGAGCTGTTACATTTCTAGTGTAGCATATGGATTTGGGGATGGATTTGAGAAACACTATGCATAAGATCTTCGGGTATGGCCAAATGCAAGTCAGGTGGTTGTGGGCAAAAGGCGACTTAAAGCATTCCTTTGTCCTAATCTTGGTGCTGCATATCCCACCCTCCTTGGGCTATGTTGGACCAGCCAGTGGGCTGCTCTAACATATGCCAGCTTTCACTAGCCACATGGGGCTGAAATAGTAGCCCAGGGACAGTGTGACATAGGAATGCCCCTGTTTTCTAACCATGCCCCTTTTTGTTGCTATGCTGGCAGCAAAGAAGGTGTGCGAGTCGGTCAGTAGTGGTAACACACGGGCACAGAGCAGCATATACACAGTGGAAATAGGTTTAAAGCTCAAAAATCAGATCCAAACTCCAAACCAGGTTTCTGTCCACTGCCACCCAGTATAAAGAGGTGTTTGGATCTGGAATTTTGATTAGCCTGTTATTACACAGACAGGGCAAGCTGCAACATTTAGATTTGGGTTCTGAGTCTTAAGAGCTAAGGGATGTTCAGATTGGTTGGTTTAGGTCCATCTCTAACCCATATATTCAGTCTCCCTCAACCCTGTTGACCTTAATCCCAAACATTTTTTAAACTGGTAATTTAGGTAATTTTATAAAAATAGTATTTCACTTTAGGATTTTTCTTGTCTTTTATTTTTCCTTATCAGCCCCATGATGGACTGCTGAGGATGAGCCTAGTTTTCTCATGCTATCTCCACCAGTTCACCTGCTTAAATTTTGCTTTAGTTTTGTGATGGTTTTATTGCAGAGTTAGCTGGTGCAGATTCCTTGGTGATTCCTAACAAACACAAACAGAAAAAGTATGCAACAAACACAGCATATTCCATCTACATTTGTCAGACTTCAGAGTAGCAGCCGTGTTAGTCTGTACTCACAAAAAGAAAAGGAGTACTTGTGGCACCTTAGAGACTAACAAATTTATTTGAGCATAAGCTTTCGTGAGCTACAGCTCACTTCATCGGATGCATTCAGTGGAAAATACAGTGGGGAGATTTATATACATAGAGAAAATGAAACAATGGGTGTTACCATACACACTGTAACCAGAGTAATCACTTAAGGTGAGCTATTACCAGCAGGAGAGTGGGGGGGGGGGAAAGGTGGGGGAGGAACCTTTTGTAGTGATAATAAAGGTGGGCCATTTTCAGCAGTTGACAAGAGACGTCCATTGTTTCATGTTTTCTATGTATATAAATCACCCCATTGTATTTTCCACTGAATGCATCCGATGAAGTGAGCTGTAGCTCACGAAAGCTTATGCTTAAATAAATGTGTTAGTCTCTAAGGCGCCACAAGTGCTCCTTTTCTATTTGTCAGACTGCAAATATTGCTTTTTAAAAGCATTGGTTGGGGGGTGGGGGGAAGTGATTTTTATCTCTTGTTTAGGTTGAGAGAAAGAGAAGGTGGTTCAGCGGGTGGAGACTGTAGGAGCCGTTTTATTAACTTTATTGATAATTCTGTGGTGCATCATGGTAATAAAATTAAAGGACTAGAGAAATGTGCAGCAGCTGGAATAGCAGCTTCTGAGCATGAGCCATAGCAGTGAACGAACCCTATTTCAGTAAATGAAGCCTATACCTTCAGAAGGTACACACATTCTTTTGATCCATTTGGAGTGGGTTATATTTATTCCTGGTGCAATTCTACTGACTTCAGTGGAATTTCACAAGGAATGAATTTGGCCCAGTATAGTTTAAGCAAAGACATGAAGAAAAAATCCTCTCAAAGACAAAAATGATGCTCAGGTCTTGGAAAAGTGGCTGAGTGCTTTCGGGTATACATGGAGTTTCTGAAAATATGTACCACTAAACTTTTAACTACATCAGAAAGCAAGAAGGGTGCATTTCAAATGCTGTTTCCCTATTCCAGCTTTTTTACACACACACACACACACACACACCCCTCTCCATAGAATAACAGTCTCTAATCAAATGGAGAGTAGCTTTCTCCCTTCCCTGACATGAAGATGACCCAGGAGTGTGACTGGGTATGGTCTCTGGGAAGAGAGCATGTGTCGGTTCATCATGTGAGTGCACATGTCAAAGTGCAGATCTGCCTGTCTGCATGGGGCCGAGGGGTAGGAGGGTTTAAATAGTGGAGATAGAATGAATTCAATGGTACAAACAGTCTCTTTTGAATTTCCACAAGCTATTAGTCACAGCAAGCTGCCCTTATTGATTTTTGGTAAGAGAGGTCACTTTTAATCCTCTAAAGTGAAGAGAGCTGCGTATGTGTGCTCTCCCTAGCATGACATTAAAATTGACACAACTCTGCACTGGCTCTAGGAAAATTTCCTAACCCTAGATGGATTATTGCCTTGCCTTTCAATAGGTACAACCTACCATCCATAACACAGCAAGCCAGAATCATCATGAAAGGTTCAAAATGTTCATGAAGGAAAGTGCAACCCCCACAAAAACTGAGAAAACATATGACCACACTAGAAAAGCTGCCCCTGTGGAAATGGACTATTCGTCTATTTTTTTCCCTGTTTCTTTCTCTGTGTCAAAAAAGTCAATATAGAGTTGTGATTACCATATAAAAGGATAAACCAAAGCTGACCCGTCCCTATGATTATGAGGAAAACTTTATCCTGGCTCCTGGCCCATGCTAGTTTTGTTTATATTCTTCAGAGTACTGAACCTTTGGATGCAATTTGAATAGTCCTACTCAAATCATAAGTGTGTCTCAAAATAAACAAGAGAGATGAACTCTCAATAGTTCCCTTTTCATCTCCTCCACCCCCGGCCTTGGATCCTGCTTAATGATAGTCTGTGGCATCCCATTATTAAGAGAAGATCTTCCTGAGGAAAAATATGCTTAATGAGGTTAGGAAATACCTCATGGTCATGGAAAAGTAGTAATTTTTTTTCCTTTCTTTGGAGATTAGGAAACCGTAACTGTCCATTTTGATTTTATGCCAGATTTTATTTGGAAATCTGTTTTTGAAGGTCAACAGGATTTCTGTGAGTCTTGGTAAAAATGTACACTCTAATCTTTAGGAATGTTTGTCTGGCTTATCATGTAAGCTTTACATTCCCCCTCTCTTTCCATTAGCGCTAGCGTCTTTTTCATTATCTCCCCCAGAGCAGGGAATTCTCAGCCTTAGTCAAATACTGTGACAGACACTTGCAACTGGTTCTTTTCAGATGAGTCCCATAAACCTCTGTGCTATTCCCTACTGGAAGGGAAGGTGCTGCTAGCATTGGCACAATAAGTTATGGGGTGCTCTTAGAAAGTCACCGCAGCTTCTGTAGAAGACCAGAGACAGGGAAAAGCAGCAGACTTGACACTCTACTGACCGATGGTGGTGAATCCCAGAGGCAGGGAGTGGTGTGGATCTGTGGCCCACAGGTTGAGGGGCACTGCCCTAGTATTTTTTGTTAGTAGGTTGAATCTTGCCTTCCTAAATGAGGGAAATCTGGAAAATAAATCATCCAAAATATCTTGAGATGATAGAAAAGACCAGGCCATGTGGACTCTCGTATTTCCTGTGTTTATTATCATACTTGATACCTCTATACTGTATCACACTTTAGTAAGAACCCTAACATTTTTTTACAATTGTTAATTGAATAAGCCTTGCAACATCCTTCTCAGCAGAGTTTAAAATAAGAGGAGAGGTGAGTGTGGAGCACAGCTTTCCCTTCTCCTCTTCCTGTCTTTCCCCCCCTCATTTGAAGGAGGGCTGCACCTTCTCTTCCTATCTGCTGAAAGAAAGAGGGGAGTCTGAAGAAGGAGCAGCAGTGGGAGCTGGTGACTGTCTGGAGTTTATGGGCTTCCCAGTCATCACAGCAAAAGATGATGCAGCAGGGATAGGGAATGAAAAGTTGTCCAGCTGCAAGTACAGGAAGCTCTGTTTCCTCTTCCTGCTTCCTTTTGCCCTCCAGGATGAGGGAGACCCACCATCACTTCTCCCTCCCATCCAAAGAGAACAAAGGATAGAAGACACCCTCCCGCACTGCCAATTCTGTCTTAGGGTATGTCTACACTACCCGCTGGATCAGCAGGCAGCGATTGATCCAGCGGGGGTCGATTTATCGCATCTAGTCTAGACCCGATAAATTGATCCCCGAGCGCTCTTCCGTCGACTCCTGTACTCCACCGCCGTGAGAGGCGCAGGCAGAGTCGGTTAGGGCGCGGCAGCAGTCGACTTACCATAATGAAGACACCGCAGTGAGTAGGTCTAAGTAGGTTATTCACATAGCTGAAGTTGCGTAACTTAGATAGATTCCCCTGCCGTAGTGTAGACCAGGGCCCAGAGTTGAAAAGACAGACTAACTAGCTCTCTAAGTGGTGTGGATGGGAATGGAGGGCAGGGTGGAAGGGGATCAAGGGGCAGAATGGAGAAGAGCCATCAGCTTTAACTTATGTTGAATTGGCAAGCCCTATCTCTGCTTCCTGAGCCCAGGTAAGTGACAGTGTCAGAGTTACATTGGTGGGGAGAATAATGGAAGACTTAGATGGATGAAAAGGAAAAGTTAGTCACAGGGACAACTGAAAGGCACAGGCCGGAAAATACAGATGGAAAGGGGAAAGAACTGAACGAAATACTCAGGTAATACACCAAAGAAGTCAACTTTTTATTGTATTGGAAGGATGAGGCCAAAATATTGCAATGAAATACTCATTAGTGGAGCTGGTCAAAATATTGGAATGTCGGGAGGTGGGAACTGAAAATGCCATTGACATTTTTTCCTTTTATCAAGGATTTAAATTAAGATTATCTTTGAAAAACTGAAATTCAGAAAATTTCAACCCACTCTCCTTGTGGATGTTTAGTTTAAATGTCAGGGAAAATGACTGTGTACAGGAAGAGGAGGAGATGCAAGAGACCTGATTATGAATGGGAGATAAGGACCGTTTTCCTGCATAAAGGGAAGGGAAGAACCTGATTTGATTTTAAATTGTTTAGGATTGGGGACATGGGTTTGTTTGTTTTTTTTTGGTTTATATTCTTCCTTTTTTCCTTTCCATTTTGTGTGGAGCATATGTGCATGTCTCATGGGATATCAGAGTGTACTTTGTGTCTGATGATTTGAAAATCCAATACAGTTTGCTATTGCCAAGTTGTTACAATTAAATACCAGTTAAAGCTCTTTGCAGTCAGCTTTTGTGTGTGCATGAAATCTTTTAAATGTCTCCATAATACAGGAATGTGTATCAGGTTTTTCAAAATTTTCAGAAAAGCCCTAATCCCCCTCCCCACTCAAAATCCTGTTTGCAATGGTACTGGTTTTCCATTTTGGTCAATTCTAAATGGTGACATTTATAGGGATAGGGACAAGAAGCACTGGGCGTGTTCTGCAGCATGTTAGGATATGCTGCACACTCTTGTTTGGCTGAATATTGGCCTGAACCCCTTTCAGGCACACTTCTTCTTTTGTCTTCATTTGAGGTTTTTTTGTGTGGCAGCCCATCTCAACCACCATTTCAGCAAAGCACTTAAATAGATGCTTAAGTCCCATTGACTTCAATGGTTTTTAAGCATATGCTTAGCTTTAGGCATGTGTGTAAATGCTTTGCTGAATAGGGATGTACTGCTAAAACCGAACTTTAATATTGAGACATGGAATGACAAAACCAAAACCTCCCATTTTAATATATTTTAGCTACTGCCTGTTTAGTACCGTACATAACT
The DNA here is from genome assembly GCF_965140235.1 of Caretta caretta. NCBI lineage: Eukaryota > Metazoa > Chordata > Testudines > Cheloniidae > Caretta > Caretta caretta. Next base: position 206,418,929 of record NC_134207.1, on the reverse strand, counting down.
GTTAATATGTCAGTTTTGCAGATGGGTAACTTTAAGTCATGGAGGAGTTCAGAGACTTGCCCAAGGTCATTTAAGAGTCAGTAACAAAAGACTGATTAGCTTCTAATCCCCCGCTGCAACAACTTGCTTTTCCTCTAAAAAACTTCTTCTTTTGTTATGTGAAAAGGAATCGTTAGTGGAACTAATGTTACGAATAAAAATGTTAGTGAGATTTCCTGTAGGAGATAAAACAATATATTTAACAGGTTTCAGAGTAGCAGCCGTGTTAGTCTGTATTTGCAAAAAGAAAAGGAGTACTTGTGGCACCTTTTTCAGAATTTATTAATGAGAAATATGTTAAATATATTCGCAAAAAGAAAAGGAGGACTTGTGGCACCTTAGAGACTAACAAATTTATTTGAGCATACGCTTTCGTGAGCTATGTGCTTTCATTGTAGCTCACGAAAGCGTATGCTCAAATAAATTTGTTAGTCTCTAAGGTGCCACAAGTCCTCCTTTTCTTTTTGCGAATATATTTAACATATTTCTCTTTAATAAATTCTGAAAAATAGCTAACTCTAATTAATTTATTTTTAAATCTATATTGTTTTTAGTACCCTTGAAGAAGCTGATCCATAACATTTCTCATAGATCTCATGTTTTTTTTCCAGTTGTCAAACATTTCTGGTTTTCTTTTTTCTAATGGAACTTGGAATGACCGTGGTTTATATGTCTGTTCTCTTGTTTCTGTATCAGTATCATCAGCCATGTCAACACAACACAAGAAATACATGATGTCCATGCTCATCCCCTGTGCAAATCATGGATATTTTCTTAACTTTTTAGTGAGGGAGTGCTTTTATTTTTCAAATAAAAAATTCAAATCCAGATGATGTTCCTATTGGCTTATACAATTAAATACTTCTATTAGCCAAATTGTGGCCCAGCATCCGAGGTGGCACAAGAGAGGGCATAAGGCATCCCCATATTCTCTTGCATTAGCTACCTGCATCACAGACAGCAGCATAGGATGGGAAACAGGCTCTGTGGAACTAACGGGATGCCTCCACAGGGATGCCTCCACTGTGCAGGTGAGCTGGAGGAGTCAGGGACTGAAAAGACAGCATTCACGGTTGAGTGCTTAAATCAACTTCCTGCCAGTGGACAAGGACGATGGCAGCCTGTCTGAGTATATTTTACCTGTTCTGTTGGTAAAGTGTTAAATACAATGTTAAAAAAAGAAAACAAAATTCCATTGTTTTGCTTTAAATTACTGGGGTTTCTCTTTTTGTTTTCCTGTCACATTTCAATATTCAGTTCCTCTCATCCCATCTCAAGAACAGCTAATCTGTATCCACCACTTGAATAGCATTATCCTGACAACATGGCAGTGAAAGGAATCCAGACAACAGGGGTTCTAACAATGCCTGAGGGCCCCAGGAATAGGAATGCCCTGAAAAAAATGTGCTCTAATCCAGCTGCCCTCCATAGTGTCGTCTCCCTATCCAATTTACTAGAGAATTTCCCACTGGCTCTTGGCTTGTTCTCAAATGAGAGTGTAATCTTTAAAAGATTACACTGCATAATGAAGGGACAAGGCGCTCTTTATTAACTGGAATGGGGAGTCACTCACTGTTAGGAAGGGCAGATGGATGGACTGTATCAGTGTCTCTCAGCTCCGCTCTCTACCCCTTCTTGTCTCTGTGATAGGATGGTAAATCGGGAGTGGGCAACCACCACAACCAGACTGTAGGAGAAAATGGAATGTAGGTTATGATAAAGGTTTATGCCTGTAATATGGTGGATTATACTATAACTATAACATTGCCAACAGAATTACATTACTAGCATAATACCACTGAATGTTTAAAATTTCCCCTCTTGTTCCAAAGTTGATCCATTCAAGGTTAATATCATTCAAAGAATATGAACACAGTAGGAAGGATCTGAGAAGGTAAGTAATTTACAGTGCTGTCTTTATATATATTGCATGGGCCAGATCTTTTTCAGCTTGACTTGAAGAGAGCTATGCTGATTTATGCCATCTGAGGATCTGGGCTCCTTCCTGAATGGTGGTTGTTCTATACTTTAAAAAGAGATGTTTTTAAAAACTCAGTGAAGGGGCCAAATTCTTTGCTTCATTGGCCTGAGAGAACTTGTTCCAAGGCTTCTACAGTAAAATATGTTAATGCTGTATTCTTTATTAAATGTCTTTCAAAATTGTTATTTAATAGTGCAAAACAAGTCTAGTGCCAGGTCACTCCCAGGGAATTGTGCCTTTCACCACCACCTCTGGACTTTCTACAGCCTGCAGCATGATTTCACTGTCACCTCTTAGGTCACAGGCAGGGCTGTGTCCAGGAAAACTTGGAGCTAGTCTATTTCAAATAGTATTGACTGTGCAGGGCTGTGGATATCAAGCTAAATTAATTCGTCAGGGGTACCAATTTTTTCTTGTTCATCACCTTCTAATAACTATATAATATCCTTTTGGAAACTTCAGAAACACAGCACAGAATAACCATAAGTGTTAAGCCCGTTGGCATCATGGAAAAACCTATCAACGCTCTAAAAAGAGAGAGAGAGAGAGAAAAATGTATCTGAACAGTCTCTCTCATCCACTGTGGACCACAGGCTGAAAACCACTGCTTTAAAGGGACTCTTTCTAAAGATGATCTAGAGTTTTGGACATCAGGCAGCTGAGTGGGTAAGGGAACGTCAGTGCTCTTCTCATTCTTTGCTTGAATGTGAAACTTATGCTAGGGCGGGAGTTGCTTGGTGTAATTTTTTTTTCTTTTTTCTGTATGGGGCCTTAACAAAACATCACAGCCCAGAGAAAAACAACCCTAACAGGGAACTTCAGGATAAGCGCCAGATGAAGTCAAGTTGTCTTGCAGAGAACAAATGCAGCCAATGCCACATGTGGGCTGCACATTCTCAAAGACAAAACCAGTTTGCCAGGTTCACCCCTGCTGTACTATAACTCTCTGATGACAATGGAGTTGCATAACTGATCCGTTTGGCCCCTTGTGTGTAAAGACCATATGTTTAGTCAGTCAGCTTGCTGGGCCATTTGTGGCTGTTTTCCTTCATGCTGCCAATGTAGAGCTAGAGTCAGTCTTGGATTTTGCAAGTTTCTGCCAATGTATTGCACAATGCAGTGGCCTAACAGTGGTAAATCTGCCCATTGGGGGTGCTGATGATGCAAGGAGCGTGCAGTCTTCCCTCTGCTGGGAGTGGGGGCTTGGAGCTGACCTGTGCTGTCTCAAAAGTGGGGAACTGCTGACTGGGGGAGGTGCACTGATTCAGTGGATCCCCTTGCCGCTGCTTTGGCCAGGCTCCTATGGAGTCCTAGTCAGCAGCTTCAGCTGGTGCAGGGAAATACAGTTTGCCCTAATTTATGAGTGAGTAAAAAAAGAATTTTCCTTAATTTCAAGATACTTGGGATATCAACCTGCCTTCCAGACATCCATCTTGGTTCCTCTCTTGGATAGTAGGAGATTTACTGACTTCTTTGTGATGGGTGCATTTGCTTGAGCACCTTTCTAAAAACCCTACTTAAGGCCCAGTGTTCTAACCGCATGCAGTAATGCAATGGGATAGGCTGGAAATTTTGGAGGCAATCATTATACAAATATGTGTGCACTTTTGTGTGTGTTCCCTCCCACTGTTAACAGGTAATAAAGTATTTTAGTGTGATTTTGTGCCACCATGTTTTTAACTGCTGCAAAGATAAAGACATAACATTTTCCCAGCCATACTAAATAGTGTTGTAATTCCTTCTATAGATATTGGTAACTTCATAAAGTATCACAGCAGAGCTGGAGTGATTTTCTTCTTGTCCCCAGAACCCAATGATAGAGTGAAAGCCTTCATTTACTCTGTGTCAGTTTTAGGCATATGTTCTAGTAGAGCTGATGGATTATTTTTCTGTGAAAATTATTATAATTGAAAAAAATCTGTTTTTTCCAAAAGGAGAACTTTTCACAAAATACTCAACATTACTGCAATTTTTGTTAAATTTTCTGTTACTTTTTTTTAATCTATATGTGTATCAAAATTGATATGGAAACCTTTTTCAAAATCCGTGATTGAAATGTTTACGTTACCCAAAACCTGGCTTTCAGTAAGACAACTTGGATGTTGGCAAATAAAATAGTTTGGTTACAATAATATAGAAAACAATTTCTGTTTAAACAATAATGATTTTATATTTTTTTGTAAAAAAAAAAGAAAAGAAAAAAAATCATGAAGATTTTTGGAAATGGAAAATTGGGGCAGTTTTGAACCCCACAAAATAGAAATAACTAATTGTGTGTGTGTGTGTGTGTGAGAGAGAGAGAGAAATTTCCCTTTTTTCCATCAGTTCTACACTGTACCTGTTTAAACAAAAACTTTCTCCCACAGCTTGTCACTTGGTGCTGATTCCGTGGGTGCTCTGGGCCTGGAACACCCACAGGAAAAAAATAGTGGGTGCTCAGCACGCACTGGCAGCTCCACTGATCAGTTCCTCCCCCTCCCTCTCATCACTTCCTGCCTGCTGGTGGGCCCCGTCGATCAGCTCCTCCCCTCCAGCCCCTCCCACCCACCAGTGATCAGCTGTTCAGTAGTGTGCTGGGGGTAGGGGTAAGAGTGGAGGCAGGAAAAGGCGGGGCACTCTCAGGGGAGGGAGCGGAATAGGGCGTGAAGAGGCGGGGCAGGAATGGGGCACTGGGGGAAGGGGTGGAATGGGGGTACAGTCTGGGGAAAAGAAGGGGTCAGGCACCCCTGGGGAAATTAGAAAGTTGGCACCTATGACTTGGGCTTTTTTCTTTTTCTTTTCTTTTCCATTTCTCTGGTCTTTCCTTTTTCCTTTTCAGTTTCCTTCCCTGAGGTTGACAGTTCTTGAATTTTAAACTGCTTCACATTCTAAGGCAGGGGTGGGCAAACTTTTTGGCCCAAGGACCACATCTGGGAATGGAAATTGTATGGCGGGCCATGAATGCTCACGAAATTGGGGTTGGGTTGCAGGAGGGGGTGAGGGCTCCAGCTGGAGGTGCGGGTTCTGGGGTGGGGCCAGAAATGAGGAGTTCAGGGTGCAGGAGGAGGCTGCGGGCTGGGGCAGGATATTGGGGTGCCGGGGGAGTGTGAGGACTCTGGCTGGAGGTGCGGGCTCTGGGGTGGGGCTGGGGATGAGGGGTTTGGGATGCAGGAGGATGCTCCAGGCTGGGATCGAAGGGTTTGGAGGCGGGAGGGAGATTGGGTCTGGGGCAGAGGGTTGGGACTCAGGAGGCGGTCAGGTGTGCAGGCTCTGTGTGGCGCTTACTTCAAGCAGCTCCTGGAAGCAGTGGCATGTCCCCCCTCCAGCTCCTACACGGAGCTCTGCGTGCTGCCCCATCTGCAGGTGCTGCATGCTGCAGCTCCCATTGGCTGCAGTTCCCAGCCAATGGGAGCTGCAAGGACAGAGCCTGCGGACGGGGCAACACGTAGAGCCCCCTGGCCACGCCTACATATAGGAGCCGGAGGGGGGACATGCTGCTGCTTCCGGGAGCTGTGTAGAGCTGCGGCATGCGCAGAGCACCCCCCGACCCCGCTTCCCAGCGGGAGCTCGAGGGCTGGATAAAATTGGCTGGCAGGGCGGATGTGGCCCATGGGCAGTAGTTTGCCCACCTGTTCTAAGGGATTCTGTCTAAAAAGAAGTTTTATTCTGTACTTTTCTACTCTCATTTTTTATTAGAAGTCAAATACTGTACAGTAATAAAGATGTAAGATGGGATTGTCAATGGAGCCTAAGGGAATTAGGCACCCAAGTCCCACTGAAATTCAATTACAGATTAGTACTTAATTCCTAAACCCCTTTTGAAAATTGCATCTGCAAATATTAAGCAGGGGTAAATCAGTTCTGATAAGATAAGAACTGACCTAAACCTTTGCCCAGTTCTGAAACAAAACCTTTGAGGTACAAAAAAGTTCAGTTAACTGTTAAAAGTGTATATTTTTCATTTTTATTCTCTGAACCTCTGGATCCAGCTGGGACCAGAAGCTGAAATAAAGAAATGCTGAGAATAAAGCTCCTCCTGTATTTCCAACATGATTGAAATCAGAAAGTACTGCAGATCGTTCTTGAGAGAGAAGTTGTGAATTTCTTAGTCTCATATCTCAACTAAACATTTTTGGACAGTTGGCAGAACCAAACCTTTTGAATTTTGTTTGTTGTACAATATAGATGGTAAGCTCTTTTGGCAGGGCCCCGTTTTCTGCTGCGTATTAGTACAGAATGTATCACATTGGGCACAAAACTAGAGTGCTACTTTAATACAAATAATATATAAAAATAACTCATTTATGGGGCCTTACTTGCATGAGCAGAATCTTTGGGTTTGTTTAATTGGGAGAGTAAGAATTTGCATAACCAGGCTCGAACACAGCACCTACTTTCATAATAAAATACTAGTACAATGTAGACAACTTAGCATAGTGCAGCTCTGTCAGTTTACTATGTGATCACTTTGCATGTTAGGTGCTAATACCGTATAGCTGTAACAAGCTAATACATTCCAGCGAGGCTTTCAAAGTGTATAAGAAATCATACGTTTTCATAGGAAAACCACCATTGCCAAGAGCATGTTTCCTTAGATAAAAAGAAGTAGCTGTTTATGAGAAGGGCAAGGTAATGCCTGGACATGCCTTCTAAAAAGAACAGAGCTGGCAAGAACTATCATTTAGAAAGTACAGAGTTGTTTCATGTAGATATTGCCCTGTAGAACTATAACTAGAAGGAGAGAGAGAGAGCGAGAGAGAGAGAGATTAACATACGTAGTCTGCTGCTTGGAATACACAATATAAATCTCTATCTTGCTCTGAGCTGTGAATGCCTCTGCAGGAGTTATAGTAACAGACAAATTAGCATAATGTAATTGGCTGGCAAGGTCAGCCCCTCTCCAGGAGCATTAGCAATGTTTACTGTAGGAAGAGACAGACAAAGTATTGTAGGGTAGTATTTTGTCTGGTCCCTTTTTGAAGGGACAGTAGTCATTTTAGGACTTCATAGATCACATCACTCTTTACCAAACTTTGGTGAAGTTTCAACTATCATATTTCCTCCTTACAACAAAAAAAGAGCAGCAAAGATTTTCCCTCTCTCACACAAATTGTAATGCAGAGACAGGAATATTTTTCTCTTTAAAACTCTTTGGACTTCTATTTTAATTATGAACAATCTTTCTCAGAATGATAAACTAGCATCCTGTCTGATGCCTAGTAGACATTGTCATGAGGCCTTACAATTTCTGATCTAGAATCATAGCAGATTAGGTTTGGAAGAGACCTCAGGAGGTCATCTAGTCCAACCCCATGCTCAAAGCAGGACCAACCTGAACTTAATCATCCAGCCAGGGCTTTGTCAAGCTGGGCATTAAAAACCTCTACGGATGGAGAGTCCACCACCTCCGAAATAACCCCTTCCAGTGCTTCACCCCACCCTCCTAGTGAAATAGTTTTTCCTAATATCCAACCTAGACCTCCCACACTGCAACTTTGCTCCTTGTTCTGTCATGTGCCACCACTGAGAACAGCCTAGCTTCATCCTCTTTGGAACCCCCCTTCAGGTAGTTGAAGGCTGCTATCAAATCCCCCCTCACTCTTCTCTTCTGAAGACTAAATAAGTCCAGTTCCCTCAGTCTCTCCTCATAAGTCATGTGCCCCAGCCCCCTAATCACTTTTGTTGCCCTCCGCTGGACTCTCTCCAGTTTGTCCATATCCTTTCTGTGGTGAGAGACCCAAAGCTGGACGCAATACTCAAGGTGTGGCCTCATCAGCGCCGAATAGAGGGGAATAATCACTTCCCTCAATCTGCTGGCAATGCCCCTACTTATACATCCCAAAATGCCATTGGGCTTCTTGGCAACAAGGGCACACTGTTGACTTATATCCAGCTTCTCGTCCACTGTAACCCCTAGGTCCTTTTCTGCAGAACTACTTCCTAGCCATTCGGTCTCTAGTCTGTAGAGGTGCATGGGATTCTTCCATCCTAAGTGCAGGACTCTGCACTTGTCCTTGTTGAACCTCATCAGATTTCTTTTGGCTGAATCCTCCAATTTGTCTAGGTCACTCTGGACCCTATCCCTACTCTCCAGCTTATCTACCTCTCTGCCCAACTTCGTGTCATCCGTGATCTTGCTGAGGGTGCAATCCATCCCATCATCCAGATCGTTAATGAAGATACTGAACAAAACTGGCCCCAGGACCGACCCCTGGGGCACTCTGCTTGATACCAGCTGCCAATTAGACATCGATCCATTGATCACTACCAGTTGAGCCTGACGACCTAGCCAGCTTTCTATCCCCCTTATAGTCCTTTCATCCAATCCATACTTTTTTTAACTTGCTGGCAAGAATACTGTGGGAGACCGTATCAAAAGCTTTGCTCAAGTCAATATATATCATGTCCACTGCTTTCCCCTTATTCACAGAGCCAGTTATCTCATCATAGAAGGCAGTCAGGTTGGTCAGGCATGACTTGCCCTTGGTGAATCCATGTTGACTGTTTCTGAGCACCTTCCTCTCCTCCAAGTGCTTCAAAATGGATTCCTTGAGGACCTGCTCCATGATTTTTCCAGGGACCGAGGTGAGGCTGACCGATCTGTAGTTCTCTGGATTCTCCTTCTTCCCTTTTAAAAAGGTCTGCACTATATTTGCCTTTTTTCCAATCGTCCATCATCTGATGGTTTAAAGTTTCATTAAGAAAGCTGGTGAGTGTAGACCACTCAGCAGGAATGATATGGGCCTTCCTTTTGATATCCCCTTTATCAAAGAAATATACCTAGCTAGCCCCATGCCTGAATCATGTTCTGTTCTACCAGATGAGATGGAATATACAGCTGAATCACAAGTACTTTGTGATTGACAAGTTATTTACTATTTGATGAGGAGTGCAAAATGAATAACTGGTTCATCATGCTTAAGTTGGATACTTCCTCACTGTTGTAGAAGCATGTGCATTGTGTAGTATTATTTTCCCTGGGCTGTGCACACCTTAATAGTGCTTATGAAATTATGATGGAAATTATATATGTACATCAAGATAAGTGTTCTGCTTGTTAACATCAAATATTTGAATATAGTACAGCATGTCTGTTTTACTCTCCATTTACTCCAGTCAAAATAGAGGCTGCATGTGACCAAGTATCCACTCTTTTGTGTAATCTTGCTGAGTTCCTTACAAAAGTGACTAGTGAGTTTGGGTGCCCAGCCAGAGATACCTTAAAGAGGCCTGTTTTTCAGAATGCGCTGAACACCTCTGTCTGAAATTCAGATCCTATAAAAGTGTGTCAAGTTGGGCATCCAAAATCACTAGTCATTTTTCAAAGTTTAGGCGCCATCTATGCTTTCCTGTTTGCTAGGCACCAATGAAAATATTTCTATACACTATAGCATCCAGCTATTTTTCTTTTGACATTTATCATGCTCTCAAAGGGCTAAGTAAGCAACACACAGTAGACTTTAAGACTCATCAGTACTTTTCTAGCACTGTTAGGGTCGATGGATATATATCCCCTATCATTTGTGTCAGACTGGTTTTCAAGTGTACCTGTGCTCCATGCTCCCCTGTAGAGCTGCCAGACTTTTCATAAAAGTCTTCTGTTTACAGGGATTTTATTGTGTTTAATTGATTCTGTAGATATTCTATGTGGTGGTCAGAATAATGTAAAAAATGCTTTTCATCCATTGCTCTCAAAGAGCTTTAGCAGCATTATTAGTCCAATTTTAAATACAGGGCAATTGTAGCACAGCTATGTTAAGTGACAGTGACTTTTCCAGGGTCATACAGTGAATTTCTAGGCGAGCCAGGAATAGAATGCAGATCTCTGTCACCATATCCCTCATATCTGACCTTCAACAGCTTTCTTGAGTTTGTTTGAACCATCCTCATGATCTATAGTTCTCCAATCCCCAATACACTTTTAATAACTTCCCATTCCATATTACATTCTAATTCTGATTGTGCTGCCTTTCTGCTTTTAATAATTCCTCCCTCAGCAATCTCCAGCTAGAGTGTGGCCTTTCTGATATACTTTAAGATCCAAATTGGTAAGGCAAATGTAAGACAGGATGGATACCAGCCCTTTGGCCTGAAGGCTTTATCTTCCTTTGCCTGAAATAGAGCTGAAGGAGGGTTGTCCTCATGCATTTTCAGTTCCTTCATCTATGTTTACTTCCTCGTTGTTGTTAGCCAAATATTCTCCTTTCTCCTGGCTTCCAGTGTTGTGGTTAACAGCTCAAACAATGCATTGATAAGCTGTGCCACAAATCTTCATCCTTTAGCTCCTGGAAGTTGCCTCTGAGTTGGTTACTGTATTAGAGGGGGTCGCATTTGAACCATCAGGAGCAGCCAAAGCACCCTAAAAGTGGGGGGGCCACAGGTGCCAGAACCATGCCTCTGCCCTCGTGCCACCCCTTTTTCCTGAATCCCCACCCTTGCGCTGCTTCTTCCCGCCCAAGAATTCAGCCCCGTCCCGCTCACTCCTCTCTGCCCCCTCCCCTGTTGCTTGCTCTTATGGCTGGTAAAAAGTGGGAGGACCATGGTCCCCTGAACCTGGCAGAGAAATGGTTCCATGCTCCTTGAAATTGTCACCTTGCATTCTTGGACTAGAGATATGTTACTATTGTACTAGTGCACAATGCAAGAAGTGACACTGACTGTATACATAGGAATGTTAAATGCACACAGTAAAGAAACTAGGAAAAATTGTTTTTCCTTAAAGCTCAACTGTAATACAACTAGGTGTTGCTTGTAAGAAAGATAGTTATAAAATATTCAGGCGGAAATGTGAATTTCAAGTTGATGGTGTCTCTTTAATTTAATTTAATTTAGAGGGTGATGCAACTTTATTATTGAAACAAAACAGTTACAATATCAGAGGCATCCTTGCAGCTCCACAGAACATTCATGTCATTGTCTGTTCTACCAGTTTATCTGTACTTGTTCAGAGTTAAGGGTCCTTCACTGAACAGTGCCTCTAACCAGGAGAATTTAACTTTTGAAATTTTCCATTCCAGTTACCTAGAAATATGTAATCTGGTCGCCTTCCTGCACCCAAACATTTAAAAAAAATTACTTGTGACTAAAAAAATTACAGGTTATACTTGAATCCCCAGCTTGTGCTCATGATTCTAAAAGTTCTCTCAGTCCAAAAAGTTTACTTTCTCCCTCCAGGTCAATAACTGCAAGTTGTTTAGACACTGGGATCTAGGATGCAAAATCCATAACTTGCCCTCATGAATCCTGCTCTGGATCCAGGAGGACTGATGAATGAACTTGACCCTCCAAGGAACAGCAGAGCAACAAAATTTTGCGCTGCTCAGCTTCTCCTTAAGAGCATCCCTTCACTCACAGATCCTTAGCCAACCCCGTCCCTTGACTTCTGGACCTTTGAACTAACAGAGGCCCATGGTGCTTTTTGAGCCACCACTGGCCACTCTCCTGATCCTTCCTCCCCTCGCCCACCCCCCATTGTATTGACCTTATGCTGCTTAATCCTGACAGTCCAACCAAAGCTGCTACAGCCAGAGGAGCTCAAGAGAGGTTTTAGTATGAGCATTTTATTACTGGGCTAGAAGCATTTCCTCTTGATCTCTTATCAGAAAAGTTACATCTATTGGTTTGCTGTATGCACCTGCCTGAATAGAAAATTGTGTGTGTGTGTTGTAGCTACCAAGCTTGTGCTTCTTGACCCAGCAATCTGTCTGAAGCATGCTCTTGTCATCGTATACAGTCAAGGAGTCACTGCTGTAACTCATGTATGATGCCAATGAAATTAGTTAAATGAATATCACAAAATCTCTAAACAAAGCATAAGAAATTAGATGCCAAAACATTGTTCAGTGAATTTGCTACTAATAGTCTAGAAATTGCTCACCTAATGTTGAAAAGCACATCTTTAGCTAGTGGTTTCTAAAGACTTGTAATCTAAAGGATTGCCCCAGGATGTCTACTTCATGTGGATAAAAACAAACTTCTTGTAAAAGAGAAAGGAAAGCCAAGTTTTCAGCTAGCCGCTAACTGGTTTCTAGATCTGGCAGTCACTTCTGTATGTCTAAGGGCTTGTCTATACAGGTGCTGAGTTTACGAAAAGCTGGGGCGTAAATCTGGTCCGCACTAGCCTGCCGCTCACTAAATGTCCATGCGGACCCTGCTGCTGCACACAAGTTTTCTAATGTGCTTTGATCTCCCCCACTTTGAAATGGGAGTAGATTAAAGCTCATTGGGGAACTTTTGGCGCGTGGCATCAGGGCTCACACGGACACTTAGGGTATATCTGTGCAGGAAAGCCAGACCCACTGTGCTGTCTCAGAGCCCAAGTCAACTGAGCCTCACGGCCCAAGTCAAGTTTGTGCTGCTGGGGTAAAAGTAGCTAGGCACTTGGGCTAAGGCTGGAGCCTTGGCTCTGAAACCCAGCAAGGGGGGTGTTACCTACAAAAAAAATCCAGGGCACCCTGCCTATACCCTACTGAGGACTCAAGGCGTGATCCAATCAACTGAGGTACCCCCACCTTTTCCGTTCTGTGGGCTCAGGGTGTAAGGCGCCTATCCTTACCCACAGGGCTCAGGAAGAAACCTGGTCAATTTAAGTACCTGCCCTTTCCCTCGGGGCTCAGGGCTTTACGGGTCTGCGGAACCTTTTCCCAGTGAGAGAGCCTTACACAGCTGTGCTCTAAACATCTATTTATTAGCAACACACACAGAATACACACACCAAGCAAATCTCTTATGCTCACCACTCCCACTATACAGACAAAATTGATCCGATAGCCAGTCAGGATCCTCTCGTCTGTAGGTTTCCGGCGATGCCTCTGCATGTCATGGTCGTGCAGAGGGGTCAGAGTTCTAGCAGCTTGATGTTAAATTCCAGTCCGGAGATGGTTCCCAAACAGCATTGTTTTTTGTTACATTATATAGGTCGGGGTCTCAAACAGGCGGCCTGCAGGGTTATTTCCTGCGACCCGCCAAGCTCCCTGTGGCCCCTCCCCTACCCCCTGGAGTTATTTCCTGCGGGCCGCCAAGCTCCCCTCCCCTAGTTCCCCCTCCCCCCAGCATGCCGTGTCCCCGCTCCTCTGCCTACCTCCAGGAACTTCCCTTTAGCACTTTATAGGAGGGAGTGGGGAGGAGCGGGGAGCCACGTGCTCAGGGGAGGATGCGGGGCAGGGGCGGGGATTTGGGGAAGGGGTTGGAATAGGGGCAGGGAGGGGGTGGAGTTGGGGTGGGGACTTTGCGAAAGGGGTTGGAATGGGGGCGGGGAAGGGTGGGAAGAGGCAGGGCAGGGGTGGGGCCTCATGGAAGGGGTGGAGTGGGGGCGGGGGCAGGGGTGGCGTGGGTGTCAGTGTTGTGGCCCTCGGGCCAATGTACTAGTCCTCATGTGGCCCTTGTGGTGATTCGAGTTTGAGATCCCTGATATAGGTAAAACTAGCTACCTCCTTGAACTTCACTGAACCTATCACATTATTCAGTATTCCTAGGTAACAAACTTTAACCAATCACACACTGGCACCTATGTTTTCTCCTCTCTGCTCAACTCTTTTTACATTTTATCTCTCATGCCCAAATTATAACTTATTTATGACCTTCTTTGTTTGTGCAGATGGTCAGCAAATTCAGTGGTCAGAGCTTATTTTATCTATTTTACCAATTTTGAGGGACTTTTTGTTTCTTCCCTAAACTTCTCAGTGCCTGGGTGTCTCTACTTTACAACCCTTGGTGTTATAACTCTTGCTAGGGTCATTCCTGAGGTGGGGCACCTTAGCAGCGGTGGAGCATTTTTCCTTAATTTTAGTGGTGAAATCCCTGAGTTTCACCCAAGGCTGGCTTAGTATGGAGGTGAGTTAAATCTCAGGCCCACAGGGTAGGGTCTCAGAGCCTGGGCTCCAGCCTACAGCCCAAGCCCCAACGTCTACACTGCTATTTTTAGCCCCACACTGCCAGCCCCGCGAGCCCAAATCTGTTGACCTGGTCTCGGAGACTCGCTGCCATGATGTGGGGTTTTGTGTGTGCTGTGTAGACATACCCAGGCTAGTGCAGGGTAGATTTATACCCCAGCTTGCCATGAGCTAAGTGTTCATGTAGAAAAGCCTTAACTGATTGCCCTATAAAAACTGACATGTACCCATTTTGCGTGCCGACTTCATATGTGCAATCAGTTTTGTCTTTAAAAATCTAAATAATAATGGCTGTGCGAAACCACAGGCTAGGGCTTATAATTTAGCCTTCTGAAAATAGTTTTCATACTTCTTAACATAATAGTGACGTAACTACAGTGTAGGGTTGAAGGCTGAGAGGTAGTGTGATTTAATAGATAAGGCATTGGACTGAGAATCAGGATCCCTGGATTCTGTTCCTGACTTTCTCATTGGTCTGCTTTGTGATCTTGGGTTTGTCACTTCTTCCTCTATGCCCCCTTCCATCCTTTGTCTGTTTTGTGTATTTAGATTCTAAGCTCTTTTGGGACAAGTACTGGCTCTCCTAATGTGTCTATATACTGCCTAACAGAGCGGGGCCCTGATGTCAGTTGAGGTCTTTAGGCACTATTGTAGTACAAATAATAAATAATAAGCAAATAGGTTGCTAGCAGATTTCTTTGGGGTTTTTTTACAGTGATCTAATGGGACCATGCTCAGACCCTCAATATAACATTATAGACATAACACAGTTTTTCTTTAAACAAAGTTCTATAGAGAATGCATTTTCATGTAAATACGTTCTTTATAGAAAGGGTTGTTCGTTTTTTGTTTGGTGTTCCATCTGCTCAAGAAAGTAGATTTTAAAAAAAGCTAACTCCAGCATGGCATATAATGTTTCATTAACAGACCTAACCTTGTTTATTTGCTTTTTAAAATTGTATTTAGAAAAGGAAATCAGTTTGCACCCCTGACATGTTGCCAGATTCCTGTTTATAAATGCTACAATACGCAAGTTGGAAGGAAAAAAAGATTCAGTTTATGACTTTATCATTAAGTTTGACAAAATTTGTATATAGAACCATGCAGCCAATTGTATTTCTCCTGCTCTGCAGCTTCCAATTAGCAGGATGCAGTGCAGTATCCCAGTGCAACATACACTAAATGACCCTAATTGTACCATGCACATTTAGTGTTACTGAGGTTTATTTGAACATAAGAAGCTCTTTGTTTTCTGTACTGTTTGAGTGACTATCCCAGGCAATTCATTGTGTGAGAAATAAATAACCCTTAGCAAAACGCAGCATAGCTGTAGTAAACTTTGTGTCATAAGCATGCAGTATATCTTTTTTTTTCCTCTAGGAAATTATTTTCCTTTAAAAACTTAATCTGTAATATTGACATTGGTGAGCCATAGCTTTGCTATTCCAAAATTTCGTCTTCCTTTAAATGCTTCCACTAATTTCCCCCATATCATATTTCTTTTTTCTTTTCTGTAGTGTAATGCCTTATCATAGGTACATCTGGTGCATATTGTATATTATGTGAAGATATACATATGTGAAGAAGGCTTCAGAACATATGTCAAAAACTTAGTCTGCAGAGACATGCCGAAAAGGGCAGGGGGTGGATTGTGGGGGGAGGCCTGGAAGACAAGGGGCATCTTTCAGTATTCATTTCCACTGGTAATTAGAGGGCACCACTGAATGTCTGTAATTAGATCATGTCACAAAAATTAAGATAAAAGACCAAAAGCACTAAATCCCCTGCATTTTCCTCAGAATATCAGAGGAGTCAGAGAGCATTTGGTTGGGGCTAGCAGCCACAGTGAACGGTCAATGTGGGAATCTTAACACACCATGGAAAGGAGTTTTTGATGTAAAAGTTTTCTCTGAAGGACACAAGGAGGAGCCCAAAGGAAGTGACTGTGCTTCACTAACAATACCAAGGCAGTTTTCAACTGGTGTAAATCAGCAGGGCTCCACTGAACCCAACAGAGCTATGCTGATAGCCAACCGCTGCGGATCTGGCTATGAAGGTGATTGAAAAATGACTGGTATTGTGAGACTGGTGATCTAGAGAGAAGTGTTAGAACCTGCCAGAAACAACAATTACCTCTGCGCTCCAGTTCACCAGCAAATTCACCAAAACCTTCTGAGGGCCTGCTCCTGTCCCATTGAAGTCAATGGAACAATTGCATTTGGATGAGATCCTCACCCCCATTCTGGCCCCTTTGTGCTGTGTAAAAGGGCTAGAGCAGCATAAAGGGGTCCTAAAAGCCCCTGCTGCTGCTGCTGGATGAGGATTCCTCCAGCAGGGCACTGGGGAGAGAGCTATAAGGTTGCCTCCTGAGAGGACCCCTTCCCGAGCCCTGGTGTAGAGGGTGTGCTAGAGGCAGGACCTGGGAGTGGGGAGATTAAGAGAAGCATGTTGAGGATGTGCTACAGTATTCAGAACTATGGTGGTTCCAAGCTGCCCTGTAACCCATAGGATAAGGTGAAGGAGCTTTCCGTAACGTAGCTAAGCCACTCGCACTGTCTTAAATTATGGTGGCAGCATCTCCAGACCCCAGAGCAGTTCGGGAGGGCACAAAGGTGACTTAGCCTTATCTTTTCCACCCCCTGGACTAAGCTCTGTACCATGCTTCTGAGGACTTGTCTTTATTGCAGTGGTAGCTTGAGCTATAGCTTGAGTTTTCCCTTAACCCATCTCCCCTTCCCACACAAAAATCTCTAGCTTGAGTTCGATGGCGCCTCTCAGCAGCCCCAGCAGGGGCATGGGTTGAAGCTCAAGTGTTGCTGACACTCCAGCTGGTAATGCAGTGGAGATGCCGCCGCTTTAGAGCTGCAGCAACTCATCAGCTGCTAATCCAGTCACGCTGGGCTGCTCATCAAATCACTCAGTGTTGCTGGAGTATTTGCTTTCCAATGTGGTCATTCTCGCTCAAGCTAGGCTAGGCTGTCATGTGGAATAGCTCAAATGTAGTAACACTAGATACATTTTTCAGTGAAGACAAGACCTTAGAGCTGCAGCACAGAATTACACCCGTTGACTTCAGTAGAGTAGGATCAGGCTTTAGTTTTTACATTTAGAAAGATAATTTCAGTATTATTACCGGACGTCCTTGACTCACCCTTCCTGAGACTGTGGTGCACCTCAGAAAGGCTTTCTGATAACGTCTTGTAGAACATACTGTGTAACCCAGTGTATAACATCTATTACAGGTACGTGTATACAATAATAAGGATAAAAGGAAGAATTTTTAAAAGAGTTCCTTATTCGTAACTCCTCCAAGTAAACCAGTATCTCACGAGTAGCTCTGAGGGTCTTCTTTTCTAAAATTGTTGATCTTAACTCCCCCCCCCCCGCCACCTTTAAATGAAAAGGGAGTTTCCCCACAGGTTCTGTGATGGATACCTAGGGTACAATTTTCAAAACTGCTGGAGTGACAGCCCCCGAATTTCAAAATTGCTTGAGTTACTTAACCTCCCATTTTTCAAAATAATTTGGTCACTTAGGCTCCTGAGTCCATTGACTTTCAGTGAGACTTAGGCTCCTTAGACTACTTTTGTGCTTTTGAGAATGTTACTCCTAGTGGCCAGATACTTCTATCATGGGTGCACTATAAATGCCTACAAAGATAGACAAGTATAGCTTCAAGGCCTGATGACTTCAGTGAGCGTAGGATTGGTTCCCCTCCATCACTGATATATCTATTTCTTATCCGGGGTTCTTGAGAATACAGAGTATTTTGTAACGTTCCAACCCCCCGCCTCGAGAAAATCACATTTTTAACATGTGACTGAACAGTCTTGCCAGAAGTTCAAGAATACAGGAACACACTTAATGCTCCTGGCCATTGAATCTTCAAGCAGTTGTGCAGCTAGCTGTGCCGTGTATTCAGGGAGAAAATACCAGCTCCCCCACAACGTTTCTTCTCAGTTCTGTGATGTGTCACTAGCAGCTTTAAAAGAGTGTCCATTTTATATTCTGGCTTTTTAGTAAGTATTTCATTCCATTTTAAATGTGTGAGAAATAGATCCTTTAGCATCACTTTTGGTACTTTTATGTGTCGACCTTTTTAATGACTTCATACCTTGCACTAAGGAAGGGAATTAAATGGATTTAAGCAGTCTGCAATAGGATATTCCTAGTGCTCTCTTCCTATGCTTAATGTTACTACACAGCATTTTTGAAAAGTTCTTTGCTATGTGCTTAATGTCCTTTTCACCTTTCTAGTGCCTTTTCCCATACAAGCTGTACAGATGTTACAGTTTGAAAATGTATTTTATTACACTCTTCATCTACTAACCTCTACCCTGTTTCCTGCATGCCCATTCTTTTCTTATTTCCTATAAACTTTAAATTGACTTTTTTCCCTGTCTCCTTTCCATAGCATTACAAAAACAATTCTTGCTTTTTTTGCAGTCAGTTTTTTGTGCCAGTTCCTCTGTTGGGGTTGTTCAGAGTGTACAAGCTCATGCATAGTGGTACAAAATTTGGCCCCATGTTTATGGTTCAGTGGATGGGCTTTGGGAACAGATAATGCAGCTGTATTCTTTGTCTTTACCAGAATTGATTTAAACAATGTGGAACTAAAATATGAATTTTATCACCAGGCAATTGTAGTGAGGAGATTTGGTATTTGGATTTTAAAAGACCTTCCCTCCCAGTCCAGAGAGAGAGAGAGAATTAACATCAAGTTAGTGATTTTGATCTCTGGTTACATAAGGCTATAAGCACTTTGGTGAAATACGTTGCTATTAAATTACCGTAGTTGCTCTATAATTTTAGTTGACAGTGGCCTCCAAGTTTCTGAGAGAGATCCTTAGTTGTATTCTAAGCAGGTCTCATTCAAGGATAGTGGTTACGGAGTTCTAATCCATCTCTTCATGCAGAAGTGTGTGTGTGTGCGTGCAGTTAAGGTTGTGTTGAGAACTCCATTGTAAGGCTTATTCTGAGGAAAGCACACACACTGCTCTCATTTAATCTCAATAAGTTAATGGTTTGAAAATTTCTGTGTGTAAAATAGGCTAGAAGAATATTATCAGAGAGATAAGAGTGTTTGCGGCGGGTGTGTGTGTGTGTGACAACTTAGAATATTTCTCCTTAATGGTATGTGTGGGCATTAAACTTGGTATCACAATTGTCTGTGTAACCTTATTGTAGCTTGTGATTTCCATAATTTTAATGTTTTTTTAAATTTATTGTATTAATAGATATGCTCAATGATACATTTTTCACTTGAGTTACACTTAGCAACCTTAATAACTTGATATTTTCTGTTTTGAAAAATATATATATGTACATGATACATTTATTGAAGAAACATACAAAGTTGCAATGAGCCAGATTCTGCTTCCATTAATGTTAATGGCAAAAGACCTATTCACTTTAATGATTATAAAATATTTTGCAAAATACCCATATGTTGTATGCAGTTGGTCTAGATTATATGTGGGAGTCCCCTTTACCAAAGAGTGATTCTTCAACCACTGCAGAAAAGCTCATTTTAAACAGGAAACTCCTACATGATTTGTTGCCCATTTGTGTATGCTGGTATGTGCTGTACTTACTAAAAAATGTCTTGAAGACTTGGTAGCTCAAGGGAATAGTAAGTGGACACAGAGCAAGTCTGTGGTCCAAACTCCAGGTCCAGAAGTGGTGAGCAATGAGTGAAAATCAATGTCATCTAATGGGCGCTTAGTAGCCAATAAAGAATGAATCCATATTCTGTGTTCTGTGTGCTAATGGACAGGTATCCTTATTGCAAATGACATCAGTTGGCTGCTTATTGGCAGCCTCACCAGAGGAGGTACTATTAAGAAAGGAAAGGGTAGTTTATCTCCTGTGACTATTGAGTTGCTTGATTCTCTCCTTTAACTACCACTAGGATGTCCACTAGTGGTGTTTGGGATGTGATATGTACACCTGTCCACTAGACCATGGAAAAGAGACCCCCTAGAGACTTCTGCCTCTAGAAGAAAAGAGTTATCTATCAGACAAGCCATTGAACATGGGAGAAAAATGTCTTGGGGACTTGGGGAATGTCTCTTGGGAACATAAGAAAGGGAGAACACTGTATTTAGCCCCAAATCAGTCTGACTTAGTGGTCTATCATCCTGTTGTAGGGGAGAGGGGCTAATCATCCTATTAGCTTTAAAGGAATGTTATGTTTATACATCTCCTTGTGCATCAAGTGTATATATAATCTATAGATCAGGCAACATATTTAAAGGCTAAATAATATTAAATATTCAATGGAGTGCACCTGGCCCAGGGGTCTACTGTAAAGGCTTTGCAGTGTTACCCAGGAAAGAAGGGAGACCTAGATTTTCTGTTCCCAGTCCTAGTCTCTCTCCTCTTTGTTGAAAAGTGATTAGGAATTTTGACTGAGGTACTGTATTTAGCCCCTGGAGAAAATAAATCCTCTGTAGCTCTTCAGAACAGAGACCGCCTTTTTCTGTATCTCTCCAGTGCCCATTCCTGATGCCTGGTGGGAATGCACATGTATAGTAAAATGATTAATAATAACATAGCTCAAAAATGTCCTCTGCTGGATGATCTGGAATAGTGCCAATTCGAGCTGGTCGTGAAATTTTTGACAAAACAGTTTTTCATTGGGAAAGGTTTCTCAGGACAAGGATGGAATTACTGGTGTGAGAGAACAGCCAATAGCCCATTTGTTAGGTCTCCCACATCTCAGGTGAGTGCCTTAGTCAGCAGGCTATTGGCTATGCTAGGTGGTCTCTCTCTCTCTGTGTTTTTTTTTTTTGGGGGGGGGGGGGTCAAAAAACTTCATCAAAGGTCTCAATTTCATCCCAATGTGAAATGGGAAGATTTTTGAAATCTTGAAAGTTTTCACAGGACAGGAATACCATTTTCCATCCAGCTCTAGGGCTGATGGCTTCTGAAGGGAATCTCATCCACTCAGCTATCTTCTCTCAGAAATGTGGTGGCAGTGATACAGGCACGATCCTCTGGCCATCCTGATTGAAAAGCATGCAGAATTTCTTAAAAGAAAATATAACTGGAGACCAACACAACCAAATAATGATATAATCATTAGTTTGGGGTTTCTCTGCTTTACTCGCTGCTGCTGTTAGAATTTTTTTCCTTGCTATGAGGGCCTGCAATCCCTTGAAATAGTGTCTGCATTTAAATGAAACCTATTAAACTTTTTTTTGGAGCAGTTCAGATCTATTTTGGATCCGGTTCAGGGCTCAGCATTGATGCAAACACTTTTTGACTGCTCTGTAAATTCATAACCATCATACAGATGCAAATAATTCTTAGGTTGCAAAACTCTCAACTTGTAAATGTAAGTCATGCCAAGTTTAACATTTCATTGGGAAATCTCAGGCTTTCTTTTTTGTCAGTTGGTACCTAGGTACAGATCACACCTGACGACAGCACTTGGCATTACTCACAGGGATTAATTCATTGGATGTTCCCACAGGTATTTTAGTTTTTCATCCCTCATGCATTTTACCTATCTTTAACACCTCACTGACAATATAAGATGTTTATTTTAAATAATTATAATTTTCAGACTGCATCACAAGTTTATGCTTGTAGGCTAACAATTACAGTTATAATATCGAGTGTGCAATCAAGGCTTGTCATACACATTGTAACTCAAAGCGTCAGTATCTCAGGGAGAGTGTGAGACAAGTAGAAGAAAATGAAAACATTGAATAAAGGAACAGAAACTCTGACCCCAGTCCTGCAGTGAGCTCTGCCCTTGCAGAACAGAAGTGAAGTCAACAGGGATCTGCACAGGCACAGGGCTCATTACATGCATGTGTGGGGCTCATTACAGGATCAGTACGTGTCTTTTCCCCGTGTGTGATATAGTACTCTTTGTTTGTTGGCCTGTTTCCCTTTGCATATTATGGGTTCCCAAACTATACATCCCAAAGCCCTACATGGGTGGAATGGGAAAAAGTGGGGTAGATGCATGGAAGAGAAAGCATCTCTACTGCTCTCTCCCCTGCTCTGAGTCCAAGCAACTCTGCCCTGCCACACCTGCAGTGCATACTCAGGCTGGAGGAGGAGCTTAAAAGGAGTTCACTTGTGGGCAGCTGGTGGAGATGAGAAGCTCTGCAAAAGGAGCACTGTGGATGGCCCAGTTGCCGGGGCCCTTGCAGGGAAAAGGATCTTGGGCATTTGCAAGGGTAAAGACTTCTTTGTTTTGTTTACCCATGTTTGCTTTCCCCTCTTGCGTGGGGAGGCTGGTAGGAAGTGATCCAGGGAGGCAGCCGCATATCACCCCAGGGAGCAGGACTCAGCCGCCTATCATTGGGCCCTGGTTTGGAAACCAGAGGAGAGGGTGGGCCTGAGTTCCCCTGCCCACCCTGTGATGGGGCTGGAGACAAAAAGCCAATCCCTGATACTAAAGACTCAGGACTATAGAGACCCCATATCCCAGAGAGTCCTGACTCTGGGACTTTGACCGGGTGAAGCTTGAAGCCCCTACTGGGCAATGGAACTAGCATTTGTTAGGCTCTACATACCCGAGAAGGGTGGACACAACTTGTGGCCAACCGGAGGCCTGAGTCACAGAAGGGGATAGATCACGGCAGGATCAGAGTGGCTATCAACTGGAGGTGCCAAGACAGGTCACTTGTGAGAACCTCACCAGATCCCACTAGCAGCACTTGTGGGGAGCAGACCCCTTCACAGGTCAGTGACAACAGTCTAGTGAGCAGAGGTTGACTGAACCTCCGATATCTGTGTGGGGATGTATGTTGCTGCTTCGTGCAAGTAGCCCCTTCTGGACAGGAAGTATATTCAGGGAGAGGAGTCATGCTGCCAATGACAAGAAGAGGCTGTGTGGCATGACAGAGGGGCCTCATCCTGTGTGGATTATGTTTATTTTCTCTGTGGCTCCTGCTTAGATCCACAGGGTAGGAATGCCATACCTCCTTCCTGCTCTGTAAAGCACCAGACCTCTCTACTTTGAGCAAAATATTTGTCAGACTCCACAAAGAGAACAGGGATCTGTGTTAGGTGTGGTCTTATGTAACATCCTAATGATCTAGAACAGCAAATAAATGGCATGTTAGTAAAACTTGCAGATGATACTAAATTGGATGGAGTTGCACTAATGAGGACTGAAATAAAGCAGGGAGACCTGGAGAAATTAGAAACACTGGCAGAAAGTTAATTGAAATTCAGCTCAGAAAAATTCAAGCAAATACTGTTTACTGGTGAAAAATGAATCCACGGAGAAATCCTGGGAGCTGGAAATGCTGAAACAGACTCGGTCATGAAAGTGGGCAGCAAATTAGATGTGATTTTTCAGAATGATATGGCAACAAAAAAGGTCAATGTAGTTTTGGACTATATGAGGCATGATGCCTTTGGCTGGAAAGGAACAGTCCTGTGCCACTACTCCTGGAATATCTTTCAGCTCTCTGCACATTGGGGCTGAGGTATTACTGTGTGTCTATACAGTACCTAGCACAATGGAGCCCCAATGCTGGTTGGTCCCCGGGCAGTGCTTAGTGCTATATTAAACATGATTAATTATTACCAGAATATTATTGGCAAACTGGAGATATTTCAGCGAAGAGCAACAAATAAAGGGGGCTGGATGGTTGGGGTTTAGGAGGAAAGATTAAACAAGTTCTAGATGTGCATCGTGCATCTCTAACTTGTCTGGTCATTGATATGAACAGAATATTTTTCTTGTATTATTATTTTATTTTATTATTAACATTTACAGTTATTCATTGCTGATAGTTAGGGTTTCACTGCATGGACACAAGAAATCCATTTGGCTCTGGTCTTGATCAGAAGCTTAATGAGTGAATATGTGTCTTTCCATTTACTTCAGTGGGCTTGGGATCAGGCCTGAAATGAATACAGTTTAGAATAAAGGCCAGGTGGCCTGATGTCTCTCTGGATTCCTGTCAGATTGTGCAGTCAGGGTTCGGAAATCTGGGCGAGGTGGAGAGTGATAGATACAACACCAAAAATACCACATGTTACGTCATTCACTTCATGGGCCATGCAGGAAACCCCTCTGGCTGCAAAAGGACTTTGAAGCGCAGCATAGGCACTGGGATTTACTTTCTCCTGGCTAGGTTTCTTTTTGTAACTAGCAAACTATCAGTGACATCACCATCACCTTTGACCATCATAAATTCTTTGTTGCCTTTCCTGTCAAAGCAGCTTCCAAAAACCTTCCTCCAGAGATCTCAGTAAAGCTGTTTTCTTGATCCTCACTAGCTATGTCTGGTGTTACCAGGTGTTTTTGTGTTTTACTTTGCTTACCTTGCTGACTCTGTTGCACCTTAATTTCCAACATTCCAGTCCTGTTTCCCTTCCAGTACTGCTACTTGCTCAGTATGGCTTGACATGATCTCACAACAAGCTGGATATTAGCATATTATTATTATTTTATATTTTATTTTGATGTTGTTCCCCTACCAAAACTGGGTCAAGGCAGAATTGTGCTAGAAACCCAGTTTTACTTTTGAATCTTGAGTATTGTAGTCATCATAGAAGATAAATAGTACTATTTGATTCTAGCTGGGAGAAAAGGGTAATAAGGGGATTTATTTTCATACCTCTTATTGAATGATGCACACACACATGCATTAGTTGGCCGAGCTTCCAGAAACCTTACGCTCAACAGCATTGGTCTGTCTGTTGTGTGATAACTTTTGAATGCCACATCCAATCAATTCCAAAATTTTAGGATATGTTCTGGGTATCAATGGGCATTTTGGGGAAAATTGGAAAACTGAAAGGGGGGGAAATGTTGGACACATGGGGTATGTCTATACTGCAATTAGATACCTGCGGCTGGCCTGTGCCAGCTGACTAGGGATCACAGGGCTCAGGCTAAGGGGCGGTTTAATTGCAGCATAGACATTCGGGCTTAGATTGCAGCCTGAGCTCTGGGACCCTCCCACCTCACAGGGTCCCAGAGCCTGGGCTCCAGCCCGCACCCAAACATCTACACGGCAGTTAAACAGCCCCTTAGCCCTAGCCTTGCAAGCCCAAGTCAGCTAGCATGGGCCACCTGCGGGGGTCTAATTCAGTGCAGACATATGTCTGAAGTCCCTGCTATTTGATTAGCACAGCCACAGCTTCAAGCATCTCTGCAATTATCTATAGCTCAAACAATTGATTGATGGTAACCAGCATAACAGTACTTCTGCTCATCCTCCCAACAGAATTTAACATGTTGACACCCTGAATAATTTATTTGTTGATGGTGCGGGGGTGAAATGGAGGGACATAGGGTGCACCCAGTCCCTAACCTGTGGGCAATAATGGGGGTCCCTATTATGTGGGAGGATGGAATGGGGGAGAAGGGTGAAATGGAGGGAAGAGAATAATAAGAGTTCACCCAGAATCCCTGCCATGGGGGGAGAATGGGAGACCCTGCTGTTGGGGGATGAGGGAATAGGGGCCCACAGACCCCCCTGATAGGGGAAGATTGGGGAACTCTGATGTAGGTGAAAGAAGGGAAGAGGGGAGAGTAGGGGTGTACACAGAGCCCCTGCCATTGATGAAGAGAATGAGGAGGGCCTTGAAATGGGGGCAGAGGAGCTATATAGAGTCTCTGCCGTTTGGGGGGAAGGTGGCAATGCTGGCACACACAACCCCTGGCAAAGGAGATATTGGGGTGATTGCATGGAGTCCCTGAAAAAATGGTAGGGTGGGAGGATGGCTCACAGAGAGATTGTGGGGAGTGGAACAGTGGGATGCAATGAGCCCCGGGGGTGTGCAATGAACTCAGCCTACATAAGCATTATGTAGTTTTCATTATCTTTGAAAACTCATGGCGATCGGGAGAGGCCCCGGACGACTGGAAAAAGGCTAATGTAGTGCCCATCTTTAAAAAAGGGAAGAAGGAGGATCCTGGGAGCTACAGGCCAGTCAGCCTCACCTCAGTCCCAGGAAAACTCATGGAGCAGGTCCTCAAGGAATCAATTTTGAAGCACTTAGAGGAGAGGAAAGTGATCAGGAACAGTCAGCATGGATTCACCAAGGGCAAGTCAAGCCTGACTAATCTAACTGCCTTCTATGATGAGATAACTGGCTCTGTGGATGAGAGGAAAGCAGTGGACGTGTTGTTCCTTGACTTTAGCAAAGCTTTTGACACGGTCTCCCACAGTATTCTTGCCAGCAAGTGAAAGAAGTATGGGCTGGATGAATGGACTATAAGGTGCACAGAAAGCTGGCTAGATTGTCAGGCTCAACAGGTAGTGATCAATGGCTCCATGTCTAGTTGACAGCCAGTATCAAGTGGAGTACCCCAAGGGTCGGTCCTGGGGCCACTTTTGTTCAATATCTTCATAAATGATCTGGAGGATGGTGTGGATTGCACCCTCAGCAAGTTTGCAGATGACACTAAACTGGGAGGAGAGGTAGATACGCTGGAGGGTAGGGAGAGGATACAGAGAGCCCTAGGCAAATTAGAGGATTGGGCCAAAAGAAATCTGATGAGGTTCAACAAGGACAAGTGCAGAGTCCTGCACTTAGGATGGAAGAATCCCATGCACCGCTACAGACTAGGGACCGAAAGGCTAGGCAGCAGTTCTCCAGAAAAGGACCTAGGGGTTACAGTGGACGAGAAGCTGGATATGAGTCAACAGTGTGCCGTTGTTGCCAAGAAGGCCAATGGCCTTTTGGGATGTATAAGGAGGGGGCATTGCCAGCAGATCGAGGGACGTGATCGTTCCCCTCTTTTCGACATTGGTGAGGCCTCATCTGGAGTACTGTGTCCAGTTTTGAGCCCCACACTACAAGAAGGATGTGGAAAAACTGGAAAATGTCCCGCGGAGGGCAACAAAAATTATTAGGGGACTGGAACACATGACTTACGAGGAGAGGCTGAAGGAACTGGGATTGTTTAGTCTGCAGAAGAGAAGAATGAGGAGAGATTTGATAGCTGCTTTCAACTACCTGAAATGGGGTTCTAAAGAGGATGGCTCTAGACTGTTCTCAGTGGTACCAGATGACAGAACAAGGAGTAATGGTCTCAAGTTGCGGTAGGGGAGGTTTAGGTTGAATATTAGGAAAAAAATTTTTCACTAGGAGGGTGGTGAAACACTGGAATGCATTACCCAGGGAGGTGGTGGGATCTCCTTCCTTAGAAGTTTTTAAGGTCAGGCTTGACAGAGCCCTGGCTGGGATGATTTAGTTGGGGATTGGTTCTGCTTTGAGCAGGGGGTTGGACTAGATGACCTCCTGAGGTCCCTTCCAATCTTGATATTCTATGATTCTATGAAGCAACAGAGTGTAGTGACCCCCTACTAGCAGTAGGCTACTGCTCGTTCTCTTGCAAAACAATCCATAGACTGGTGGTTGAAAGTGCTCTCATAAAGTTATTTTTATTCACCAGCCTTGCTGGGCTCTAGGACATCTACTGCATCTAGAAGAAATGGCTTTCTTATGAAATATCATGTATGGTTTGTTACTCTAAGACCATAAAACTTGATTCACTTGTCATTCTAAGCAGGTCTAGTTCTCGGTGAACAGCCGGAATAGTAAATCAAAGTGCCATGCACTCACCGTGAAAATAATTTTCAAAGGAAAAATATATATCTTATTCAGTCAGAGGAATATGTGCTAAACATCCCCATTATAAATCACGAGTCAGAACCACAGAAGAGTGATTAGTCAACTTCCAGGTATTTTCCATTTGTATTGTCCTGTAAAAGTAAATAGATATTTTTCATTTCTTTGTAGTTGTTAGAGTAAGATATATTGACTGGAGGTATGCCTGGAGCCAGCAACTTTTCATTTTTTGTTGACACTTCCAGATTCCTAATTTTAGGCATACAGCGCATGAAAACAAAATAAAATGTTCATTTTCTCTCCCCCACTTCTCTGCCTTTCACAGAATATCTCGATGCATAACACAGTCGGAGGAGCAATGGCAGGACCTGGAACCCACCAGCTCACAAATACTAGGATGCCAAACCATGACACCAGCGTTGTGATTCAACAAGCCATGCCATCTCCACAATCCAGCTCGGTTATAACACAAGCACCTTCCACAAATCGACAGATTGGGTATGTTCCCTTTGTTTCTATTTTTTCTCCCTGGCAGTTGTGGCATTGGCCCATATGTTGTGCTCTGAATACTTAAGGGGCATACATAAACATGTGTTGATCCCATCACCACTCAGGGGAGACCCCTATAATATGTGATGCACACCATGTGGAAAAACAGCCACAGTTCATGCCACTATTCTAAAGACAATGTATTTGGTTCTGTAATACTAGATTGTTGCATTTGGATGACTTCCTGCTTTTTTCCCTCCATTTTTTTGGTTCTATGTTGTTAAATTCCAAGTTCAAAACTGTTCTTAAAACTCTATTGGGAAGAAGGAAGACAGGTGGTATTTCTGGACCATCCTTCCAAGTGCTGAGTGCCCTTAGTTTCCATTTACTCAGTTGGGAGAAGAGGATGCCCAGCACATGGCAGGAGTACTCAATACCTTGCAGGATCAGGTCCTCTCTGTTTTGAGTGCTGTATTTATCTGAGGACTGCCAAGAGACAAAGTACAAAGACAATTTAGGAAATATTAAGGTAAATGGAGTTTTGGCACTGAAGACCTTTTTGAAATGGTGCCTAATTTAAATGATAGACCAATATTTATTCCCATGTAACTGTGATTTGTAAGGGTCTTTTGCTGACTATATATATACCATAAACAGTTATTGTGTTTACAAAAACTTTGTGTTGTCTGTGCCTAAATTTTCAGAACTGCATGCACAAAAACGTATGCAATACATCCACAAAATTTACTTTAATTACACATGAAGTCACCATAATTTAAGATTAAAAGATTAACTATATGTAAACATATAAACATTGTATATGCCAATTCTGTGCACAGTTTGGCACATACAAATCTGAAAACTTGGTCCTGTGTACCTGTGCAACATATAAAAACAGCGATAAACAGCTATAAAAATTTAAACCACTGGAGGTTCCAGAGAATGAAACAGCATTAGAGAGATATTATTGTGGTTTATCTTCTGTAGTTTGATAATGCCTGTTATATGCTTGGCGCAGTCCACATACATGAAGACAGTCACTGCCCCAAATTGTGGTTCACGTAATTGTTGATCGGCCTGCAGATTCTTAAAAGTAAAATTTTAGGGTGAAATCCTGGCACACAAGGCCCCAAAGGTTTCATTCTGCAGGGTTTGGGGAATCCCACAAGAGGATTTAGCATGCTCTTTGGTACTGCAAAGCAGTGCTCCAGAGTGATTCTGCCTATGGGATTAGATAAGGCAGTTTGTGGGCTGGCAGGATGTGGCTAGAGGGTCTTCAAACAGCATAGATCCATTTACCCCAACATGACTGTGGTGGTGGAAATCTTAGGCAAT
Source organism: Caretta caretta (assembly GCF_965140235.1). Lineage (NCBI taxonomy): Eukaryota > Metazoa > Chordata > Testudines > Cheloniidae > Caretta > Caretta caretta. The sequence goes on along the minus strand of NC_134207.1, from coordinate 206,389,655 downwards.
CTGCTTCAGAGGAGTCCCCACACCCTCGCCACACCATGGGGAAGAAAGTTTCAATTCCAACTCCATCCATTCAGTTTCATATAGGACTGCACTTGGCTTCCGAGCAACTGTTTAAGTACAATGACCAAGAATTACATGTGGTTTTGCAAGATCCTGTCAATCAGGTTTTGAGTTTGCAACAGTTGGGATTCAGGTTCCATTTGATCAGCTTGAGAAATGTAGGCTAAAAGGACCTGTTTCCTGATCAGTTGCTAATGTCTGCATTGGGGGACCTTATGTGATGACCGATATCTTAATTCTGTCAAGTTGTTGCTGCTGCTTTGTTGTTTTGTCTTGTGATAATCATATCAGGCATGAAGTTTGAGAATGAATTTTGCAGCCCATTCAGGGTTCTTTGTAAGGTTTTGATTAGAGCTGTGGATTTTTTTTTTTGTTACATAACTACACTCAAAAACAAAACTGTAAACTTTTGGAACCTACAAGTCCACTCAGTCCTACTTTTAGTTCACTAAGACAAACAAGTTTGTTTACATTTACAGGAAATAATGCTACTCTCTTCTTATTTACAATGTCACCAGAAAGTGAGAACAGGCATTTGCATGGCACTTTTGTAGCCGGCATCGCAAGGTATTTACATGCCAGATATGCTAAACATTTGTATGCCCCTTCATGCTTCGGCCACCATTCCAGAGGACGTGCTTCTATGCTGATGACATTCATTAAAAAAATAATGTGTTAATTAAATTTGTGATTAAACTCCTTGGGGTAGAATTGTATGTCTCCTGCTCTGTTTTACCTGCATTCTGCCATATATTTCATGTTATAGCAGTCTCGGATGATGACCCAGCACATGTTCATTTTAAGTTCATTTTAAGAACACTTTCACTGCAGATTTCACAAAACGCAAAAAAGGTACCAATGTGAGATAGCTACAGCAAGATTTAAGAATCTGAAGTGCCTTCCAAAATCTGAGAGGTGTGGAGCATGCTTTCAGATGTCTTAAAAGAGCAACACTCTGATGTGGAAACTAGAGAACCCGAACCACCAAAAAAGAAAATCAACCTTCTGCTGGTGGCAACTGACTCAGATGATGAAAATGAACATGCATTGGTCTACACTGCTTTGGATAGTTATCGAGCAGAACCCATCACCAGCATGGTTGCATGTCCTCTGGAATGATGGTTGAAGCATGAAGGGACATATGAATCTTTAGCATATCTGGTACATAAATATCTTGTGACGCTGGCTGTCACAGTGCCATGAGAATGCCTGTTCTCACTTTCAGATGACATTGTAAACAAGAAGCGGGAAGCATTATCTCCTGCAAATGTAAACAAACTTGTTTGTCTGAGCAATTGGCTGAACAAGAAGTAGGACTGAGTAGACTTGCAGGCTTTAAAATTTTAGTTTTATTTTTGAATGCAGCTTTTTAAACATAATTCTGCATTTGTAGGTTGAGCTTTCATGATAAAGAGATTGCACTACAGTACTTGTGTCAGGTGAACTGAAAAATACTATTTCTTTTTTATTTTTTACAGTACAAATACTTGTAATCAAAAATAAATATAAGCACTGTATACTGTGTTGTAATTGAAATCAATATATTTGAAAATGTAGAAAACATCCAAAAATATTTAAATAAATGGTATTCTGTTATTGTTTAACAGTGCAATTAATGGTGCGATTAGTCGCGAATAATATTTTTAATTGATTGACAGCCCTAGTTTGATACTAGGTGTCCAATCTAAAAAACTTCATTTTCTTTACAAAACTACCTTGAAAATCATGGGCAGCTGTTAAAGCCTGCTCCCAACACATCTTGTAGAATGGATATATCTTGGTCCCATCTCTACTAGATTTTCATTCCTGCAGTGTGCCTCATTCACAGTCTCAAGATATCAGATGTTATTTTCCAAGATGCTTTGATATCAATCAGAGGATCTGTCATCTTATGGCTCTGTATTTCAGCTAATATACTCATAGGGCATCAGTATCCTTAACCGTTGTCATTCCAATCTGAGTTTCTGATCTTCCCATTTTGGCCAGGTCATCCGCTACCCTCACTCCTGTATACAGCAATGTGTGATGGTAAAGACCATCCCACGCTGGGGTGTTCCAGAGGAAATCTCTAGCTAACAGGTCTCTGGCAACCATATTCTCACCACCCACCATTCTGTCATGTGATTGATTAATATGTGAGTGCTGAAGGCTGTGTTGAGAGATGCTGTATTGAGAGACATTTGTCAGCATCTTTGTTCTCTGTGTGAATAAGGCCTGTGACACAACCTTCAAAATACGCCATTCTCCCCTCATTGAAGGTGGTTTTGTTTTTTCCTGGTGTGTCCAAGGAGATAATTGCTGCATTTTGGATGTCATCTATTTCCCAAAATCTTGAGCACCCTTGTGGTTTGTCTCTTTTTGTTTAGACTTTCCCTGTGGGGCCTGCTGCATTTATTCAAAGACCGTATCTTGTCAGTTCCATTATCTTCATTTTATCAGTTCTAAATATGGTAAGGATTGGACTTATCTTGGAGGAATACAGACCAGCCAGTGGTTTCAATATTAGGCAACTGATGGTAAAGTCAGAGATGGTCTATAACTAGAAACATAATTACAAGCAGACCAAAGTTTGGTGGGCCTTTAAAAAAATTAAGATCAAGATCCTGGTGCAGGTTTTGAACACCCCAGTCAGATGTGTTTGGATCTCAGGCTTTAGTTTGGGCCGATATGTGTGTAAAATTTTAGGAAAGTTTGCTCCTTCCTTCCCTCAAAATGAAAGTGTGTACTTACCTTAAACATGAATTGTCGCAGAGAATGTGCCTCTAAATGAATACGAACGGTTACAGAGAGCAACTGAATAAAATTCCTTTGGCTTCAATGGGAGCAGGAGCAGGCCCCAAAGGTTACAGAGAACCATCTTGTAGCAATATTCTGATTTTTATCACAACCACAGTTATTTAAGTGTCAAAATATGGCCAAGCCACCTGCAAATGTTTTCAGTGGCCAGACTCCAACAAAAACAGCAAACAGCAATGAAAGTCTGCCTTCAGACCCTGCACTTGGGCACTGCTCCAGCACGAGAGGCTGGGACCCACCTGTGCCCATGCACATTTTGTTTTGTGAGAAGTGGGTATGTTCACAACAGCTGGGATTCTTGACTGGATGTTGTTTGTCCTCCTTCCTCTCCTCTCCCTCCCACCTCTGCCCCATACTCTGGCTCTGAAGGCTTGCAAATAAAATGAGATATTGACACAAGTAGGGAAAACATCACAGGAGGAGGATAGTTAAGAAAGGCTTACTGAGACAATATGTACCCGTTGTTTCAGATATTAAATAGATGCTACTACTGAACAGGCACCGAGCCAAATCAATCAGAAGAGGGGAGGAACATGAAGAGTAATAACTTTTTTAAAAAATGCAGGGCATTGGCTAATACCTTACCCATCGTATACCCAGTTGAGAACACACAGCAGTATTATTAGTGCAACAAGCTGGCAGGCAGGTATAAACATCCCAATTAGTACTTATGGGGTTAGGCAGTCCTTACCCAAGGGAAAAAAATAACACGGGAGGAACCCTGTGACTAGTAACAACTTGTGCTAAAGAAAATCCGTCGAGGAACACTTCACAGTGAAGCTTGATTAATAGCACATTGTTTGGCGATTAGCTGCACAGTGTCAAGACAGTAAGGCATACCCAGCGAGGGGAGAAAAATGATAGAAGACCAGCATTCATCAAAGGTATGGAAAGGCAGATAAGCTGAATCAGCACCCTACTCCAGATATGAGACTTGTATTAGAATGTACAAGGGCTGAGTTTGTCATTTTATTGTAACTATATTTCATGCAATCCATGCAATTCATGTCGTTCTGTAACAGTCTCTTAACCGAGGAATGGGAAAATAATGGTAAGGCAAGTTACTGGCAACATGATATTCTCTGTGCTTTATCTGTGGACTTCTTTGGCTAGTGTAAGAGAGCTTTTTCCATAGTAGTTAACAGTCCACTTAATAGGTGGCTACAGCCTTCCTGGAAAATGTACGCTTCTTTTTTTGAAACTGAGTGGGAGACATAACTGGAACTCACTGTGTCTGTAGCAGAACCACTGGTACAACTCTGTAGCTGAAATGGAACAAAAAGAGAGGATTTGGTGTTATTATATACTATGAACCAATAGTGTGCTTAGCACTTTACTAAACATAGACCTGACCTGTATAGCAATGAGCTTAGAGTCTAAAAGTGACAGACACCATGGTTCATATAATATACACTATTATCAGAGGAACATTTCAAGACAGACATTTTTCATGAAGACAAAGTGGCCGTTTGGCACAACATCAGGGAAAGAAATTGTAGCAATATCTGATAAAATGGAAGAGCGTGAACAGAGAGAGTGGGAGAAGGAACTAAGAGGGTTTTTGGAATGTGAATTGGGAGAAGCAGATCCCTGAAGGTGAGGATGAGAAGCTAGAATGTGGCAAGGTGAGAGGAGCCTAATGAAGGGGTTTAAAAAAGGAGCGAAATCATCAGTAGTTGGCAAGGAAAATTGTTTTATCAGTGGTTATGGGTTGCAGAGGGCAAGATGAGAGGCAGGGAGGAAGGGGAGGGATGAGATGTTTTCAAGAGTCAAGCTGAGAGGTGGCCAAGACGTAGCTAAAACCTGTTGGGGAGCCTTGAGGGTGCACAGTTCCTTGAACCATTGGCCCTTGAACAGCTCACTGAGATATCAATGCTGAGCCATTGACAAAGCAAGATCTCCTCGTGGTGCGGGTGGCTCTGTGTGCTTGAGACCCCAGACGCCAAAGGCAGGGGAGCTATTCAAGCCTCCCAGCATCCCGCCCACACAGCACCAGTACATCTGCCCCAAGATCCCTCCATGCATTCCACTGTCCCCCACATCTCCACTCACTCTCATGGCTACCCATGTCACCCTTTCCCACCACTCCTCCTACCTCCCTGCTCACCCTCTTTCTCCTGGGGGAGGACAGCTCCATGATATGGGGCATGGAGAGTTAGTGGCCACGCAGAGGGATATAAGGGTCTAATAGGTTTATAGGGGGGCACAACAGGTTAGGAGACCATCTATGTCCCCATCCATGCCTCCAAGCTTTGGGAGACTGCCTCATCCTTCCCGGCTGCAGTCTTGGTCCAATTACCCTGAGTTGCATGATAAGGACTCTCCCCTTTTCTGTCATTAGTTTGTATCACCGTTATTGAGCCGGCTTGAGCTGGAATCCCATCACAACGCTATGAGCAGCAGCCACAAGCCTCCATGACACTCAGGTGAAATGATTACAAATGAAGCATTCATAGAAAGAGGTTGTGCCCAATACAATAATTCGAATAAGGAAGTATGGTATTATAGGTGTGTGTGAAATATAGCATGACAAAATATTCTTTCAGGCCATATCCGCCCCTGCACTCCTCTGCCCCATAGCTGGTTGGTGCTTGTCAAGATCTGCATAAACACCTAAACGACACATGCTTGAGAACTCCTCCCTCTCCTACTACTACTTCTCCTGGTTGTTTGCACTGAGAAGGTTCATGAGCTGCTGACTTAAATCCTCTGAGAGCCTTCTGACACTGCTGAGTCAGGAAGAAAAAGAAACACCACCAGTGGCTCAGCCAGTGTACAATAGGGTTAATAACATCTCTCACACATCCCAAACCATATCTCCCTTACCTCCCCAATGTCTGTTTTCTCACTATAAGGTCCCCAGGGAGATTCTGGGCAATAAGGTATATCAAGATGACCTTCAGGGGACTGATTGGAGGATCAGTAGCTATATAATAAATAGCCTGTCAACCAGGAATGGAGACAGCTCTGTAAACTTCTTATCTGACTTTTGAAATTAACCCCTGTATGGAAGTGTAAGTGTGTGTGTGTGTATAATAATGTGGTTTAAATTTACTAATGAATACTCTCTCTGATTGAAAATGCCTCTGCTAATTTGGAATGAATCATTAATTTCTCATTTAAAAACTTGGCACCTAAGCTGTAGTGTGGATTTGTGGCGCTGCTTTTTATTATTGTTGTTTTTTCTTACTAGAAGGAAGCTCTTGCCATTTTAGCAGAAATCTCCCTTGTACATTTTTTATCCCTTGAGTTTTTATGTCCTTTTTTTGTGTGTGATAGTGATGCTGTAAGTTTCCCAACTTTCAGCTGCTATTCTTCCTCCTTTTTTCTATACATTGATGCTTTCTGTTTCAGGCTTCTTTGGAATTCCTAGGCTCAGACTCAATCTCTCTGCGGAGAAGAGAGTCTTAGGTTGCCTCTTTAGAAAACTTGTCCTGCTAATCAGCAAAAATGTGATGTTGTTATAGTGTACTGGACCTGTTACCATGTCCAACAAAAAGTATTGATACCTCATAGAATTGGGTCAATTCTCACATCTCAGTAACAGCTATAATGTAGGGAATACAGATTTACTTAACTCTGACAATCTGTATCATTTACATACGTTCAGTAGATATGTATACTGTACAAATCTTTTCTAAAGGTGTCCTCAAAATTTATAGTCATAGATTTACACCCTTCTTTGAACTAAAACAGATGTAAAATCACTTTTGGGTGAAAAAGCATCTTGAAGTCACAGTGGGTTTGATACAACAGGTCACGTTTTTCCTAGACCAGGAAAAATCATTAGATTTTTGCACAGCTGAAGTGAACAGCTCTGCTCTTTATCACACAGGCTTCCACTTAACATGCTCTAATGCGTGATCCCAATATGTGATTTATCCAAGTGTCAGCTCCTTTTGATTTGTACCTAATCTGCAGTAAAACTCTATATCAAACAATATAGACCTTTCTTTTTGTCTGCTGGCATATGTCTGCTCTACATTCTGCAGCAAAAGTGAATTAATTTGCAGGTTCCGGAGAGAAAACATGCCTTGAGATGCTTTCTCACCCCATATAATTTCAAAGAAATGATCAAATGTGTGGTGGTGATGACTTGCTAGTAGAAATGAATGAGTACAAAGCAGAGAAGAGATTTATGTATTCTGAAGAACTCTGATTACTTTCTCGCTACTCAGTAAAAAGTTATAGACTGCTCTGTTTTTCCAAGAGAAGAATCTGATTCGGTATTGATGTAGTGAATAATACTTACTTCTTTCATCAGAAGATCTTAAAGGATTTTGCAAAGGATGTACATTTCATTCAGTAAAGCCTTAATGATTATTTTCTACGTGTATGTGATTGAAAAACAGTGATGATTGCTCAGAGAGAGGGTCTAGGAAAAGGTGGGTCTAGGAACATTTATGGGTCTATTTTACCCTCTGCTCTAGGAATTGGGGGGAAGTTCTTTGGCTTGTGTTATAGAAGTGGTCAGACTAGATGATCACAATGATCCTTTCTAGTCTTGGAATCCATGAATAAATAGAACTCCCTGTTAATTTCAATGAAGTGTTCTGCTTAAAAATCAATCACATAGTGTGGCCCAATATTAAGAAAAGTTTGATATGATATTTATGGATAAGTTAAATATGCATTTTGCAAAGCACTACTTAGTAGGTATGAATTAGCATGGATTTATCAAAGATAATTACATCAGATAAATGTATTTTTTAAAAATGCAGTAACTATTGGTGATAGAGAACAAATAGCTTTATTGTATCTAAGTTTTCAGGAAACTTTTGTCAAAGTTCCACATGAATGGTTATTATTTTAAACTGTCTTAATATAGTACTGGCTATTAGGTAAAACCTGATGGTGAATTTAAATGTGTGCATTCTTGATGGATGGAGGGATGGTGCCTGTCAGAGAAAAACGACTTCAGAAGGGGACCAGTGTGATTGTTTTTTGGGAACAATCTCCACCCTTTGTCTTAGATCCTGATCCTTCTGTCACAGAATCTTACTCACGTGAACACAATAGAACTCTGCCAGGGCATAAGGTTCCTGATTTATTTTGGAGAAAAACAAAGGGAGAAATCTGTGTGCTGTTACCAACTTTATTTACATATTTAGCAGGGCTTCAAAATATTTTCAGTAGACAATTCTCCAACTAAGTTAAGAAGTGGATTTCCACTTGGCTGTTAGCCATTGGAGAGTTGTGTGTGCTTCCTGGGGAATCTTAGGTTATTTTCTTTTTCTTTCTCTGGTTATTTAACTGCAGTATCCCACATAGCCAATAATATAAATGTGAGGGCTCAAAATAGCCAGCTCACTTCTTTCCCTTAAAATAACTGAGGCGTAGGCTGTATGTCAGGAAAATGCAATTAAGGAACATGAATATATGAAATCAAATTCACTTTCCTAAAAAGTTATGTACATGGTTTTGTTTTTTTCTCTCTTCCCTGCCTGTATCTCTGTATTTTCCCTTTCTCTCGTTCCAGCTCCAGTTTTTTTCTGACTAGATAGAAATAATAGAGTTAGCATCAAACAGTGCCATACTTGAAGGTTCTATAGCCTGCTTTGAGTTTCTCATATCTGTGCAATTATTAGGGCTGACAGTAAATGGTTTATTTGATAACTGTGGCCAACTTTTCTTTTTTCACATTTCCCCAAACGGCTTATGATTTGGAATTTGGAGTTACTGTTGAACCAGATTATTTCATTGAATGATTCTTGTTCTGTAAATTGTTGTGAGCAGCTCATTGAGAATGCTATAGTTTTTAGAGGACCCGATCTTTCACTCACTGAAGTCAATGGCCACACTTTCCTTGACATCAGAGTGTGCAATCAGGTTTCTGGTGTTACTATTTTTGTTTGTGAATTCATAATTTTCTTTCTGTGAAGATTCTTTAGAGTTCACTTGGAAGTCCCTGTTTCTGCGAACTTTCTGGCTAATAAATTTATTCATTTATAATATGTGCAATAAGGTAGCACAAAAGTGACACAAACACCATCAAACTGTTTGTCAGCAAATATTTTTTGCAATATGCATTAAATTATAATAATTATGTAATTCTGAACTGAATTTTTTTACCTCCCATCAAGATATAATTGGTTCAATTACAGTATACAATATACTGGTTCAATTGCAATGTACAATATAGTGTCTGAAAGTATTCAGAAATCAATTAAACATGCATTTCTGCACAGAATCTCATGTTAATGAAAGTCATAACAGTGCTGCGGCCCTGGGGAAATAACAAAGCACACTGAAGATATAGAGCTTTTGGTGAATAATATATGGACATTATTTCCTTTTCATTCAGTGCTGATGTTAAACTCAATGGGATTCTCCCTTTGACATGCACACATAACTCCCATAAGGAAAGGAAATGGCAAGTTGTATTGATAAGGGAACAGGCTCAGGTTAATATTAAAGGACAATGTTTTTCTTTGTTATGATAAATAAATTCCAGTGGATGTTATAGGTCTTGGACAATCTATAGAATGTTTTAAACATTACAAAGTTGGAAATTTACTGTGGTTTTTTTTTTGTTTCTAACAAATGCAAAGTGTAATCAAGTGCAGTTTCTAAAAGTGGTTTATATTAAAACCGTAGCATGACACTAATTTAGATTCTGGTTAAGTTTGCTAATGGAGGGGAGCTTGATGTTCTCAGTCATGTACCTAGGGCATATTTGATCACAGCACAAAAACACCTCCAGTTTTGGCATGGCTTATAATGATTGGCAGTCTCAGTTGAAGAGAGGTTAGAGATTTGAATGTCATGGTAATATGGAGGTATATCGGCAGAGCTGTGAATCGGAACCTTGCACAGCACCTGCATGCACTGGGTCAGGCCTATATTCTAAATTCCCCATTTTTTATAGTGGAGATATGAACTGCGGGCTTAGTGTCCCTGAAAGAGTTTCCTCTTTGGATATGTTGAACTTCTTCCAAAGATTATTATCGTGAATCACTCAGTGTTAATGAGCATCAGATGAATGGGTCAAAGATAGCAAGATTCTTTAGGGGTTTAAAATGTTTTTTGTTAAATTAAACAAGCCATTATATTTAAAATATTTATCTAAAATTTTAAGAAATGAATCACAGATTTAAATGCATAAAGAATGTGGTCAAAATTGAGCCAATTTCCTATAGAATCTCATTTAATATTCTTGATTTGGGCTCGTTTCATAGTTTGTTTGTTGGCCTGAGGTTACATGGTACGGGGTTTTAAATTCAGTCTGGACTGAACATATGTGGTTTAGAGGTTATTAAAATGAGAGCTGGGTCATACACTACTGAGTCTAAAGAACCTATTGTGGAAAACTTTTGATCTCTTCTTGATTTCTTAAAATCTCCTTGTAGCACATTTTATTTTCTTCTTCCCTTTCAACTATGGGTTCCAGGTCCATCTGAAAAAGAGAGTTAGAATATCCCTGAGTTCTTAATTGCTATCTGTTGGGGATATTGGTATCAGAAGCAGGATAACATTTCTGCTGTGAAGAAGTAAAGCAGCACACTGCATGCTGGGCAATTGCAAAACCCACTATTGGTGGAAAGTAATGTTAGTGAGTTCTCTTGTCTGTGTCGCAATATATGCTGAAGTGATGCTACGAGGGATTATGAGGTATGAATTCTGGGATCCATGACAGAGATGAAAATCCATGCTTGTTGCCAGCTTTCCCCTGGGCTCTTTCATAGTTCCATTGTTCAGATATGGAACTTATGACTCAAAGGATTTGTTCAACACTGAGTTAAAATGTAGTAAACAAGGTTCAGCCCAGTGGCCATGAGAAAGTTGGTGTCGGTTTCCAGTCTGGGCTCGCTTTCTGAAGGCCAAGCTAACTGGGGCTAACTCACCCCATTGGTTTCAGAGTAGCAGCTATGTTAGTCTCTATCCACAAAAAGAAAAGGAGTACTTGTGGCTCACCTTACCTGATCACTCTCGTTACAGTGTGTATGGTAACACCCATTGTTTCATGTTCTCTGTGTATATAAAATCTCCCCACTGTATTTTCCACTGCATGCATCCGATGAAGTGAGCTGTAGCTCACAAAAGCTTATGCTCAAATAAATTTGTTAGTCTCTAAGGTGCCACAAGTACTCCTGTTCTTTTAACCCCATTGGGTAGATTAAGGAGCACCTCACAGAACAGTTGTTAGAGAATTTTTCACCTGTTCAATATAGCTTGGGTAATAGACAACATTTTTTCAGAGGTCAGATAGAGTTCTCTCATCCGTCAAAGCCATGGGGTCTGTGGCTGCTGGTTTTCCTCAGTTCCAAAATTTAGAGGAAGCATAGAGAGATGAGATCTCACACACTTCTGGTACTGATCATCTCTCGCCAAACAAAAACTTGAAGACCATAAGAACATTTTAATTTCATTTTAGCTTTATAATTTTTAAGTGACTAGTAGTGAGGAGTAAACTTAAACTTTGGAAGTTCTCATAGGGCTTGATACAACAAACTTGATATCAGTGGGAAACCAGTGAGTTCAATGGAAACGTTTGGATGCATACTGAAGATGTTTTTAAACTACGTGGGTACTACGTGAGTTTGAAAACCCACAATAATAGGTTTTCATTTTTAATTCTTGTGCTTCCAGTCTCCTAAACAGTGAGTTTTCTATGGCAGGGACTGTCTTTAATTTGCTATTTCCTTGTACATCTTTGTTTTAGGCCCCCAGATACTTCCTGTAATGCAAATAATACATAAACATATCAATCCCCACCAGAAATGCAGAGAGAACCAAAAATTAAGTGGAAAAAAGACAAGGAAAAAGCTAACAATATTTTCAAACCTCAAAAATGTTCATTTCAGATTCAGTTTGAATAATGGGTGAAAATGTGTTTTAGTCAGTTCACCATTCCCTGTGACTATATTGGGGAGGTGTGTTTTCAGTCCTCAAAGACAGCATAAATAACCCAAAGCCAACAGGCCTTTACTGCAATGACAATAGATACTGCATAATACCTGTCACTGTTGTATTAGTATCTTTCCTGCCCCTGCCATGTTCTGCTTGCATATGATTGCATATGATCAGGAAAGCACAGATACTCCTGCTATGTTTACAGGCTTCTCTGTTACATGGCTTTGTAGTGGACAGAATGCCAAAAACAAGGCTGCCAAGAATGTTTATTTGTAAACCTTGTGAGTGTAATGGTAGAGCTGTGCAATGGTAGAAGGGGGTGTGTGCATGTGTGTATGTGCGTGTGCACACAGCAGGAAATTACTCTGGAGAAACTCACTACAAGTAAGGAATGTTTGATAAGAGAGCCCCAGGACACCGGGGACACTGCTTGCGGGTTTCATGATGAAAGATGTAGAACTTTTGAAAAAGTTTAGAACTTTTATTTTGAAAAGCAAACAGTTTTCTCAGATGTAAAAATTCCTTTTACTGAACTAGATGACTTTCTGTAATATATTTTTCCCACCATTACTCATCATGCATCTGCTTACTTGGACAAAACTTCCATTAACTGCAGCAGGAACTTTTGCCTAAGTGAGGACTGCAAGATAAAGTCCAAAACTTCTAAGAAATAAATAGCTCTCTTTAATATCTATGAGCCTTTATAAACTATGTACTATTCAAATTTTGATGAGCCCTTTATTTCTAGACAGTTCCAAATTGTAGTTTTAAGGTGATCAATAGTTTTCAGTATCAGATATTAAACTAATTATTTATTGATATCTCCACTGAGTTTTTCTTTCTACAATGGAGGAGTCCCAAAATAACTGTGAGCAACTTGAATATTTTCTCATACTGCTTTTTAAAAATAAGTATTCTCCATTCCAAAAGTCAGAAAGCTAGCAGCCTTAGTCTAAAGCACTTGCAGTTCTTTTACCATTCAAATGATTTTTCAGACCACCAGGAAACTCTGTAAAAAAGATAGCCAAAGAATACCCTGTAACCACATACAGCCCAGCCAGTGCTTCTCATGAGCCACTCTGCTCAGAATTGTAGCAGAGGTGTTCTCACATGCAGATGTAGCTCTTCATCATAACTGGGTCACAGTGTAGCAGAGAAGTATGCAAATTCCTTCTTCAATATGCTTTACTTTTTAGTAGTAGGGATACAGACCCAGGACATGAGCAGAAATACTACCGTTTTACCCCAGAAAGGAATGGGGGATAAGAAACTACAACAGAGGAGAAAGGGTGAGCAAATAATGAGTCAGCACCCCTAAGACAATTCGCAGTATTGGCTAAAGAGCAGAAACCCAAAAATAGTTGTAATCCAGAATGCCAATCTGTCATTGCAGATTTCAAATTTGGCTGCAACTTTTGTCTCCAGTCAGTTCTGTATGAGAATATTACAACAGAGAACATGCCAATGTGTGACTGATACTTGTTGCATGATATTTGATCATCTAAAACACTGAGTATGCACACCATACACACAAACTGAGACTGCAGGATTGCACATGAGCAAAGTCTTTTATTACTAGATGGAACACCCGGCTACTTCTAGTTTGATGGGGGCTGTAGCCCTAAAAGGGTCTGATTTTGTAATCTCAAAAGGGACCAGATTAAAGTGCTGTCACCATACAGTGGAAAGCCATGTACTGTAACTGAGAGCAAGCAGTTCAGATTGTGCTCTCAGATTCTTTGTATTAGCTTTATCAGATCGTGCCATCAGAGAGCAGATAGATAGGTAAGTCTGAAAGACCTCTGAACCCAATTAAAGTTATACCACAAAGAAATCAAATTCATGTGGTTTGCATTTCAGAAAGTTACATTTGGTGGATTGTACTTACTTTTATTCAGTAACCTAATGCAGACCATGTGAACATTCGAAACGCTTTTAACAGTTAAACGAGCTCAAATAACACAGAACCAGAACAGCAATAAAGAATGAATTAAGACTGATTGCAACTGCATCCAACATTTTTTTCTCTGTCCCTTAAAGATATATTTATGTTTGTTGTAATTGTGTCTTCAGCTTTTAGCAATGCAATAGCTATTCTTTACCTTTTAAATAGATGTTTCAAAGGACTAGTTTAAAATTTGGCCTTAATCTGCAGTATGTTTTCATTTGTGTAGTGTTGCAGGGTAAATCTGGATATACTGCGGAACCAACAGTTTGTATAAGTGGTCAAACACCTGTAAGATTTTTGGCATTGAAAATCCTGGGCAAAATAAGAACAAAAATATGTGAGACTGAGAAAATCAGTGTTTGGTTTATAATATATAAATAAATGGCCTGGTGATTTTCTTGTTTCATTTGCCAAGTGCTTTTAGTTCTCTGTCACTCTATATTCATTTCATATACATAACAAATCAACATCAAACTGGTGCAGGGTTAGTTTGTTTGCTACTTTGTTTCCCCTTTTGCTTGCAAAGAGCAATTGCATAAAGATGTTGAGCCCTTCCCCTATGCAGAATATCACAGGGGGAGATGTGAAGGGCCAGCTAAGTATAATACCTTCTTCTTATGCAGTACATTTCCTTAGTAGATCTCAAAGTTCTCACACCCTTTAATGTATTTACCCTCACAACATCTCTGTGAGGTAGAGAAGTACTCATTTGACAGATAGGGAACTGAGGCACAGAAAAACTAAACAGACCTTGCCTAGGTTCACACAGGAAGTTTGTGGATGAGCAGGTAGTTAAACCCAGGTCTCCAAAGACCTACAGTAGTGCTGTAACCCCTAGACCACCCTTCCTCTGTTGCTATTCCCACCCCCCTCAGTGTTTCTAACTTTGGAAAAGTGGTATAGTTTACCTCCAAAGGCAATAGGCAGAGCTAGCATTAGGCATAAGCAAACTTAGCAATTGTGTACGGCCTTGAACACTTTAAGGGAGCCCCCATTCACTTTTTATTATGTGTTGTGTGGGTGGGAGAGGAGCCAAAATATTCCTGCTAAGGGCCCTCACTGAGCTAGCACCACCTCTGGGAGGAATACAGGGGCATTCAAGGGTTAAGTTTCACATTGTGCTCAATCCTGTGCTTTGCACAACAAAAACTCCCAATGGCTTCCGTGCGATTTTTGCTCTATTAAGAGAAGGGCATCAGGCCCACAGATTTTTATAAAACGTGTATTGTTCTCATAGACTCCATCCTGAAGGAAGAATTTTTGGGAGGAAAAGAAATGAGACTTAGGGGGGCAAATTTCACTCTGTCCCATGGCACAGAGCCAGTTGGAGATCAGTGAATGAGCCAGACTTCCTGACTTCGGCACACAACTGCAATCCTGGGTAAGATAGCTATTTCCCTCAGCAGCTGTCTTGGTATGGCTTTGCAATAGCTTTACTCCAGCCACTGCCCCATGTGTGAAGTCTGGAACTCTATCTTCTCTACACCTCCCACGCCTTTGGGGAGGATGTTGAGGAGACCTTGCACATGCACAGAGCCCCTTCCCATTTAGAGTCAAGATTGGGCTACTTTGAAATTGTTTCAATTTGATGAGGACTGGTCTCTGCATTTTGAATATGCACTCTGTGTCATTGAGAATTTTGTTTTAACTGCTGCTCTTTTTATGAAACTTGCAAAATAAATGTTCAGACTCCCCTTGCAGACTCTGCCAGAGCACACGCAAATTCAGGTCCTAGAGCTGTGCTGGTGTTCGTTTCCTTTGGACAAATAAAAAAGGGTGGGAGAAAGACTCGTCTTAATTTCAAGTCAGTCAGAAACACAGGAAAACTGATTTTTTTGCTGGCGAAAAATACCATGCTTCTCAGAGAGAATGATAAACCATGAAACATTAATAAATAGCAAGTAATTTGTAGAGTCCACTGTCCTATAAGCCTTTGCTGAAGATCATGTTCATTCTAACATATGGAACTGAAATGTTAATCGCATTCACTATAAACTGCATTTACTGTTTCTTTAGCACCTTTACTGAAGGCAAGGTGATGTGATTAACCCTGGATGCTAGACACTGCCACTGACTTGTTGTGTAATCTTGCACATGTCACTTAGGCCAAAATTTCAAAAGTACTGACAATATTATCAGCCCCAAACATCCAAAATCATGAGATTGGGCTAAAAATTGGGAGATGTTTTTAAAAATTTGGGATGCTTTTTATTTGCCTCTGGCTCTTTAGGGCACAGTTGGGTCATGTGTTCTAGTTTTTCTCTGCAACCCCTTTTCAATTTATTTTTTAAATGAACGATGAGATTCTTATGTAGTCACATGGCTGTGGGATTGGGGGCTTTAAGAAAAATACCAAGAATTGCAAGACTCTTATAGTAATGGCGTGATTGAGTGCTCCAGTTTTAAGTGCTTTACGGTGTCAATCTTCAGGGGATCTGATTTTCTGAAGATGGGTGCTCAGTCTTTTTTCTTGAGTGCTGCCATCTATGAAAATCCAACAACATAGTCCTAAAATGTTCTTATTGATAAAGTAGTGAAAAATAACAGGACATCTCCCCCTTCCCCCGGCTAAAAGATTTGATTTGGCATTTGTTTTTTAAAGCATGTTGTGGCGACTTTTTGTTTTTTCTGAAAACACTCTCATTGATGATAATATTCATATGTCTGTATTACACTTTATATCTTCAGAATACTGTCCAAATAATAACTAATTAGTACTCAAAGCTTCCACATGAATAAATACATATTGTTCCTATTTTACAGATGGGAAAATGAAGAAATGGAGAGCCAGGTTCCTATGTCAATAACTGTGTGGCCTTGGGAAAGTCACTTAATCTCTCTGGACCCAACTGTGATCTCAGTTCCACTGGTTTCTTTGGTTAAAACTAGTGGAACTGAGATCAAAATCGGGCCCACAAAGATTAAATGACTTTCCCAAGGCCACACAGTGAGTCAGTAACAAAATGATGTTAAAACTCCTAACTGTATGCTATAAAGTTCATTTACAGTATAGCTATTCTTGAAATATTGTCTTCTGCCATCTATACATACTATTTTCTCACACTATTTCAGTACAGAACATAAAGAGATAATGGGTCAAATTCAACCAGCTGAAACCAATGGAAGAACATGTTGGGTTGAATTTGTGTTATTGGCAATTTTACAACCTCAAAAACTCCAAGAAAAAGATAACTTCAGTGATAAAGAACAGTGCATGTTTAAACACTAACAATCTGAAGAATTAGAAGAGTATTCTTTCTCCTCCCCCCACCAAAATGATCTAACTTTCAAAGTCTCTCACAGAGATTGAGCGGGAGAGACTATCTGGCTCATGCCTCCGTATTTCAGCAGATGTAACCTTGGGAATAATTTTAAATACCACATTTCAGACCTGTTTTGCACACAAAGTGAAGTGGAACGAATCTGCTGCTTTTGTACTGAAGGCAGGGGGTAGTAGGAGGGAAGTTTTGTTAATCTTTCATTTTAGTCTAGCTGAAGTTTACTGGATTCACGAACCTAGCAAACAATATCACAGGGATTACCAGGCTCTGTGGGAAATCTTCAGCTGCATCGTTTTCATCTCATCTACCATGTTGACTGATGCCAAGGTATCCTAATCAAGACCTAATGCATTATAAAGCTTGTAATAAAACATATGGTTTCTCTGAAAGGGGAAAGAGGCTTCCTTTTTGATTGGATAGCTACACTCAAATACTTTATGTAGCAGGGCTGGTGGAGTGGAGGGGGAGAGCTGAGAAATGTGAATTACTGCAAAACATTTGGAAACACTTGTTCAAGCTCTAATGCTCTTTCACCCTCACCCCTCTCTGCTTCCCTCTCAACGTGCAAGGAAGTAGTGGGTGAAAGGTTGAAACGAACTCCTTTGGGTTGGGTTTATGTTTCATCAGGTTCCTGTTTCCTGAGGCAAAGCAATGTCGTTTACAGGGAAAACCAGAAGAAGGCATTTTATTTAGAAGTAGCTCTTTCTTAATAGAGGGCTTAATCCAGATACCATCCTCACCCTCAAAGAATGCTGCAAGTGAGAAGGGGGAGACAGGTTGGTGGAACCCAGTATCCAGATATCAGCTCCCCTGCTGGGCTGCAGTGGGCAGGAAAGTCCCACTCGCTTCCTTTCTCCCTGGCAAGCTGGTGGCTAGCCTGGGGCACAGAAACGAACACCTCTCCATTGTTTTAAATGAGAGAAGTGTTTCTGTAAACCGCTACCACTTACACCCCAGTATATTGAGAAATAGAGGTTGCTAGTTCATAGAACTCAAATAAAGCTGCCGGGTAACAAGTTCATTCTGAATCTTTCTTATCTGTATTGATTTCTTATATTGTGTCTCATCCTGACACTAAAAAATAAGGATGAAATTTGTACTTAGCAAAACAATGAGTTAGATACCAGTACTGTACTTACTCTGTAACCTACATCATTGCCATTATATATTCAGCAGAAGCTCACACACACTCTTACATTTTAGAGCCTGTATCAATAAGGGAGGGAGTACTAGGCAAGTGACCACGTTTATACCCCTTGCTGCAAAAAAAGTGCCGAAGGTTCATTAATTTCCACCTGGGTTGTAACTGGAGTTAGTCAGAAGGGACCTCAGTTTAATGTCTCATCGGAGAGTCAGCATCTGTAACAATATAATGTATTTCTCCTCTCCTAGTACTGCAGTGCAGAGTCAGCATTGAGACTGAGCCCAAAACTTGATGTGGAATTTGAACCCTGTGACCTACTGGCCCAGAGATGAATGGAAGCAACTGAGCCATTCTGACAATAAAAAACAGAAATTATTAAGAAGATTAACTCCTTGGCACCAGCAGTCCCAGTATTTATCTTTGTCAGCAATAGGATGCCTGGTGAAAAGAGAGAGCTAGTGCCAAAGGGTTAAATAAATGTGAACTGGCAAGTTCCTCTACATGATCCTTTTTCTTTGTTTGTTGATGAGGTGTAGGCCCTTGGCCATGTAAAGACACACATCTCTCAGTATCAACAGAGTCAGGGAGTGCATTGCTTTTTAAACAGAAGAAAGCTGATCTCTTGGGATAGTTTGCTTCATCACCGCATTTTTAATGTTGTCGGGCGTCTGTATGTTATGTAATCTCCATATTGCTATCCACAAACAAAACCTGGTTACAGTGCCTAATGAGTGAGTCAGCAATCAGAGGAGGAGAAAGAAAACACGCAAAATTTATTCTGGTTTTTTTAAATTATTGATCAAAATGAGTACCAACAGTAAGGGCTGGAGCCAGGCAGGGATAGTACAGGAGGCAGGTGTTGATGGAGATTGGGAGAATCTCATTCATGGATTCCAAGGCCAGAAGGGACCATGTTATTTGACCTCCTGTATAACACAGGCCATATAATTCCTAGAGCGTATCTTTTAGAAAAACATCCAATCTCCTAGTAACGCAGCTCAGTTGTCACTGTTCCAACTCTGGGCCTCTCTTGAATGGTGACTGCCTCAGTGGTAACAAATCCACTGTTTTTCCTTGATGACATGATTTGTAGCAGGGCCATCAGGCCTCACTTCCTTCCGAAGGTGCGAAAATGGGAGGGGGGGTGTGTCCTCACTCGGAAGAGCAGCACACGATTACTTTCTGTCTTAACATTGTGTTTTATTTTTCAGCCTACTCCTCTCATTTTTAATGAAAGAAAGATGAGGCCATGGTAAAAATATATACTAGAGAGGAGTTTGCCTTTCAGTCAATTAAAAATTGCTACCTGTGGGCTGTCACTGATTCATGCAAAGCACCACAGAGCAACCCATTCCTGTTATGTTTGCTGCAGTGAAAAATTTCAAACATTTGCCTGCTAAAGTAAATTTTATGAGATTAGACATTGTGGGGTCATTGGGTTTTTTGTTTTGGTGATGTGTTTGCCATTTGAGCTGCACTACCTTGGTTGATGGCTGGGCTTAGTTGTTACAGTGTAAATGTCTGACTGATGATATTGTAAGTTTTTATAATGTGAAAAAGGAAAACGCAAACCCTCATTCATTACTATAATGTTCTCACGATCATTATATGTTTTTCTGGGCTGTTTACAAATAAGTCTGCCCCTCTGAACATTGAAACCAGCAAGACTGAAATGTACAACTACTTATGACCTTTTCTTGCTCCCATTGTCATATCCAGGACGAAATTCTGACTCCACTGAAATCAAAGGGAGCTTTGCCATTCATTTCAGTGGGGCCAGGATTTCACCCCCCCATGCCTACGTACTACAGGGTGATGAATGTAATAAACCTATGCTGATGGGCAGGTTTTTCCTGTCGGTGTAGGTAATCCAGCTCTCCAAGAGACAGTAGCTAGGCAGGGGTACCGGAACCTTTGTAAAAGGGGGAGGAGGGGCAAGGTGAAAGCTTCTGGGAGGCCTGGGCACAAGGGGTGCCAGAGTCTGCTACTTTTGGGAAAGGAGGAGTCTATACAGGAAGGATGGGCTCCACCTAAACCAGAGCAGAACCAGATTGCTGGCCGGTAAAATTAAAATGGTCTAGAGGAGTTTTTAAACTAAGGGCTGGGGGAATGTTGACAGGTGCGGGGGAGAATGCAGTTCGGACAGAGACATTCCATAGGGGAGGATATATTAATGGGGATTCACTATATCCTAGTGAGGACGAAAGGATGGAAGATGATAAAGTAATAGCAAGGTAATAAGAGGGTACAAGATATATAGGAAGGACAGAACAGATTGTGCTGGTGTGGGGGAGTGACATAGTCAAATGTAGTAAAAGAAAGAAAGCATAGTCAAATGTAGTAAAAAATCTTAAATGAACCAAACTATACCATAGAATCTCTATGAATAGTAATTCCATGTTTGAATAATAAGAATAGAGCAGTAGGGATATATTACCATCTGCCTGCCCAGGATGGTGATGGTGACTGTGAAATGCTCAGGGAGATTCCCCCCCCACACCCCATTTCGCTATCCCCTTCTCTTCCCCCTGCCCTATCCCAGCCTCCTTCCCCACTGCCTCCTTGCCATCCCCCTTCCCTACTGCCCACAGCCTCTCCCCACTCCATCCCCTTCTTCTCCTCACTGTCCCCAGCTTCTATCGCCCTCCCCCACTCCCCAATCCCCTTCTCTTCCCCCATCCTATCTCATTCCCCTTCACTGCCTCCTCCCCATCCCCTTCCCCACTGCCCCCATGCCCTTTCCTCTCCCCACTGTTCCCTGCTCCTATCCCCCTTCCCCTTCCCCACTGCCTCTTCCCTCACCCTACCCACTTCCCCCTGCTCCTATTCCCCCGCCCCACTCCTCCATTTTGCTCTCCCTGCCCCATTTCCCTATCCCCTTCTCTTCCCCCTACCCTATCCCAGCTGTAGCACTTCAGTGTAGATGCTACCTATGCCAACAGGAGGGGTTCTCCCGTCGGTGGAGGTAATCCACCTCCCTGAGAGGCAGTTGGTAAGTCAGCAGGAGAGTTCTGCCATTGATCTAGCGCTGTCTATACCAGTGGGTTAGGCTGGTTTAACTGTGACACTTAGGGGTGTGGATTTTTCACCCTGCTGAGCGGAGTAGTTACATTGACCTAATTTCCTAGTGTAGACCAGGGCTGAGGATATGCATACAATGCTACAGCTGCACAGCTGCAGGTACACTACTGTAGTGCTGTAGTGTAGATGCTTACTATAGTGACGGAAAGGGTTTTTCTGTTGCTGTAGTAAATCCACCCCCTCGAGAAGCAGTAGCTAGGTTGATGGAATAATCCTGTCAGTCTCTACACCGGGCCTTAGGTCATCTTCAGTATGTCTCCGAGGGGTGTGAATTTTTCATTCTGCAGAGCACTTCATGAGACAGATCCTTTCCTGAATCCCACCCTATGGATTTCAAAATGTTTCATTCTGCAGATCACCAAGGGATTCACTGTCCAATGATGTTTTGTACACACAGTTTCAGAATAACTGATCTAGTGTGACACAATGATGGTATTTGTTTATTTCAAAAGCAACCCCACTAGATACCTCATGTGCCAATCTGTTTTCATTTTTCAGTTTTGTTTTGAATTTTTGGGATGTGGGTTATGTTAGTTCCTCAGTGAACACAAAAATTAGCTGTTCAGATGTTGTATCAAAATGGTACAGTTTCAACTACACTGGCCATAGTTACTCCAGATTATATGAGGTCAAAAAATATATTTAGGAGAATATGGAAAATTGTATTTCACACCTTCAGCCTTTTCCAATATATCAGTGGTTCTTAATCAAGGGTCCTGGGGGGCTGCGAGCAGGTTTCAGGGGGTCCTCCAAGCAGGGCTGGCATTAGACTTGCTGAGGCCCAGGGCAGAAAGCTGAAGCCCCACCTCATGGGGCTGAAGCCTGGGGCGCCGAGCCCTGCCACCCTGGGCTGAAGCTGAAGCCTGAGCAACTTAGCTTCATAGGGCCCCCTGTGGTATGCGGTCCTGGGCAGTTGCCCTGCTTTCTCGTCCTGGCTTAATGTTAGTCCTGGCTTTTATATGCAGAAAACCAGTTGTTTTGGCACAAGTGAGCCATGGAGTTTTTATAGCATGTGCGGGAGAGGGGGCAGGCGGCTCAGAAAGAAAAAGGTTGAGAACCCCTGCAATACGCCCCAGTGAAAGTTTTGCATTATTAATGTGTTCCCTAACAACATTTTTGTAAACTTTGAAAGAGATGGCCTCTTCATTGGATACATGGTAATTAATTTTATTTATTGGTTGTTAGTGACTGGAATTCAATCTCTGTGAAGTACATTGGCTGCCAGGTAGAATAGGGGTGTACCAAATATGTCCCTAAACCAAGGACAGTTGTGTAAGCGTGTGTCCTGTGCCTCTCATAACTTGTAAAAAATATTCAGAAATACTTCTGGGTATGTACAATATGCTAGTCTCAGTAGCGCTGCATAATCTTGTCGAGCTCAGAGCCAGCTAGTTCTGGGGAGGGCTTTGCCAATAATGCATGGATTTGTAGTATCTATTTTTTCCTCCTGTGAGGCAAGGGTCTCATTGTTTAATTGGCTCTCTGCAAGAACTTTTGTTTTTAGCTACCCTTTTCTGAATAATGTTACATACAAAAAGTGTGTTAAAAATGCTATTCGTTTGGGTTGTCCATACAACCGTAATTCTACTGTGCGTATACTTTATGATACAGTCTTTAATTACATGATCACATACTATTTTTACCACAGGCCTCCTGCCTCGTTTGGTACACTGGATGTACTGTTTCTTACTGAGTCAGTGCAGCTGAGTGTCTGAGAATAGCATCTGCCATAGGGTGACCAATATTATCAGGACCATCCTGATATTAGGGGCTTTGTCTTATATAGGCAACTATTACTCCCTGCCCCTCCCCTCCTCTTCCCCCCAAAAAGTGTCCTGATTTTTCACACTTGCTATCTGGTTACCTAGTCTGCCAAAGTGGAGAACTGGGTTCTGTTCCCGGATTGGATACCTGAGATGTCTTGCTTAATTTTCAAGATTGTGAAGGGTACAGAATTATTAATACCAGTTAGTAAAAGTGAGATTAGCCTCCCAAGTATCAGTGCAGTGCATTCTCCCCTATGTGTAACCAACAAAAAGTGGGGAGTGGGAGGGCAGAGTCAATCTGCCAACTGATAGATCTGAAAGAATCAGATCAGAATGGACACTTAGCCTTTTTACATCAGCAGAAGCTCATAGATCAATGAGACTAGCAATACCCAAGCCAAAGTCCTGTATCTGTTACATGACCAGCTCTTAAACCAGATTTAAAGGGCTTAAGGAAATCTGAGGGCTCAAGATAATGCTCTAGATAATACTGGAGCTGCTTCTCAATGACCTTCTAGATAACCTTCCCCAAAAAAGGAAGGTTACGGGCAGTGAGACAATTGAGAAGATTAGCTGTATTGATATGACAACATTAGGATGTTAGGAGAATAGCTCAGTCCGTGAAGCACAGCGTTTTGCTGATGTTTGTTGGACTGGGGCAGCTTTGAGAGGTTGTCATAGCTCATAAGACTTGTGGGAAATAATGACTTTCTGTTTGTGTCCTGTGTTGTTTTAATTGTTCTGGTGGTGTCATTTTTCATGTTTTGTTAACAGGTTGTAGAAAACTGATATGCAGTGTTTTTGGAGTAGTTGGTTCCAGTAGTCTAGAATCCATGCCAGTCAAAGTTGCCTAAAATAAGCTATTTGTTCTGAATGTCTTATTTGCAAATACATATAGACATCCTTGTGTAGGTGTTTATATTTGGTTTGGTAGTTTCTCAAAAGAGCAGGATATTTGCTGGACATAGTATAACAAATTTTAGTCTCCTACTACTTACCTTTTGTATTTCATATCCTAACTCAGGGGTGGGCAAACTACGGCCCGCAGGCCACATCTGGCCCATGGGAAGTCTTGCCCAGCCCCTGAGCTCCCGGCCAGGGAGGCTCACCCCGGTCCCTCCCCTGCTGTCCCCTCTGCCCCCGTAGTTACGCAACTGCACGGGCAGCGCGGCTTGCGCCCGCCCACCTCCTAGACTTTCAAATAAGCCTGACCTGCCGCTCTGAGCAGCCTGGTAAGGGTAAGGGTAATGGTAAGGGGGCAGGGGGAGGGGGGGCTTGGATAAGAGATGGGAGGCCCCAGGGGGGGCAGTCAGGGGACAGGGGGTGGTTGGATGGGGTGGAGGTTCGGGGGGGAGGGGTCGGTCAGGAGAAGGGAGCAGGGGGTGTTGGATAGGGGGTGGGGTTGGGGAGGACAGGGAGCGGGGGGGTTGGATAGGGGGTGGGGTCCTGGGGGGGCAGTTAGGGACGGAGGACCCTAGGGGGCAGTCAGGGAACAGGGAGCAGGGGCGGGGGGTTGGATAGGCATGGGAGTCCCGGGGGGTCTGTCAGGCAGCAGGAGTGTGGATAGGGGTTGGGGCAGTCCGGGGACAGGGAACAGGAGGGGTTAGATAGGGGTGGGGGGATCCTGGGAGGAGGCAGTCAGGGGACAAGGAGCAGGGGGGGTTGGATAGGTCGGGGATTCTGAGGGGGGCAGTCGGGGGTGAGAAGTGGGAGGGGGCGGATAGGGGGCGGGGGCCAGGCTGTTTGGGGAGGCACAGCCTTCCCTACCCAGCCCTTTATACCATTTTGCAACCTTGATGTGGCCCTCGGGCCAAAACGTTTGCCCACCCCGTCCTAACTGGAAGCTCAAATCCACTGATATGAGGGCATACCAAGCACTTTTTTTGTATTCCCCATTTACCTTTTAGCTGCCCACGAAAGACTTGATCCAATGACCATTGAACTCAGTGGAGAGATTCCTATTGAGTTCAGTGGGCGTTGGATGAGACTCTGTGCGGATATAACATTAGTGGCAAATACAACAGAGTTGGTTTTGACATTCAGGGGAAATTTAATCCTGTTCTGTGTAGAACATCTTGGCTAATTTAGATGGGTTTCACAGAGATGCCACCAGTATCTGCCATTATTATTCTATCAGTATTATTCTGTTCTGTTGCATATCGTGACCTGTCCCATATAGAAAACTGAATTTTCAATTAGGGGAATGTCTGCCCTTCCTTCATTTTAATTTTTTGTACTGCTACCATTGTCCTAGGTCTCTTGCCAAACCAGACAGTGTGTATCTGTGTGCATGTGGGCAAATAATAATATAATACAGCCTCAAAAATCTGTGTGTAGTGTGAGAGAGAGAGAGAGAGAGATCTTTGTGAGGTATGGTGATATTTTTACCCCCGACCGAAGTACCCAAAACTTTGTCTGCAGGGAAGGAATTTTCAGTTGTTTTGCATGGAGTCAGATACGGTCTCATATGCTATTCTAATTGTGTAACAGAAATTTGGGGTTTATGTAGAAAAAAGATAAGATGATTTCATTTGCGTGGTTCATAACCTGGAAGCTCTGGATTTGTGGGTGTACCTGAGGTGTGTGCTTGCACAGTTTCTCTTACTAACAGGTATGGATGATCTAATCTTGCTATCTAGTTTTATATACTTGCATCACCATAGTATTTGAGTACCTGACAATGGTCAAGGGTTTGACTGAGAGGGGAAAAGTAACAGTGAGAGGTGACAGCATTGCTGCATAGCCTTCATCAGTGAAAATGGATTAGTTTGTATCTTGTTAGAAGAGGAGTACTTGTGGCACCTTAGAAACTAACAAATTTATTTGAGCATAAGCTTTCGTGAGCTACAGCTCACTTCATCGGATGCTGTAGCTCACAAAAGCTTATGCTCAAATAAATTTGTTAGTCTCTAAGGTGCCACAAGTACTCCTTTTCTTTTTGCGAATACAGACTAACACGGCTGCTACTCTGAAACCTATCTTGTTAGAGATGATCTTGGATTTTTGCATAGCATTTGATCCAAAAGCCTAATCCCTCCTCCTAAATCTGAGCCAGTTTGTGGAGCATGGCAAACAGAAACTCTGTCTCTTCTCTGGCAAAACATGGACACTGAAGAAGAGCGAAAAAATAGGTCTCAAAGTATAAAAAGAAGAATGGAGTATATGGAAAAGCAGGTGGGGAGAAGATTGTATTTCTTTTAGGCAGGGACCATGTCTGCCCACTGGTTAGCACCACGCATAGTCCAGTGAGGCCCTGATTGGAACCTTCAGGTGCAATAATAATATAAATAAGTAATAATAATGATGATAAAAAGAAAAACAAGTGAGACATAGTACTCTCTTTTTAAAAAAATAGTTAATTGAAAATGTGCTTTATGACGCATTTTGAATCTATGATTTAACAATAGTTTGACTACTTCTTTTTTAAAAAAAACAAAACAAGTACACACATTAGAGACTATAAAAATTTTCTGGTTCTAAATGGGGTAAGTTGCTTCTCCTTCTAAATTGTTTGTTGTCTCCTTCATTTTGATTTTGCAAAGTTGAATGGTATTAATCATAATGTATAGTTCTGGTATATATTTACAATTAATTTACTGTTGCTTTTTACCAGCTTTGATGTTTATAATTAATCCACATAGCAACTCCTTTCCCTGTAAACTAGCATTTCTCCTTGAGGAAGTTTGGTATAATCAATCTCAGTTTCTCACTCTCGTCGAACCATCCTGTGCCCTGACTTCCAACTCCTACTGCATTAATAGTGCATCATTCTAGAAATCAATACTTAGTACCATAATTCTGCCTAATCACTGAGGCAGAGAACTATAAATTTAGAACATTTCCTTATGTATGTATTATTCAAAATGAATAAAATTGGCCACATTATATTTTTGGTATTTATCTGACTCCCATTACTGTAGTACCTAACTATCTTTAATGTGTTTATCTTCGCAACACCACTGTGAGGCAAGGAGTGCTATTTTGCCCATTTTACAGGTTGGGAACTGAGGCAATGTATCAATCACTGAGAGATGTGTGCAATGTCACACAGGAAGTCTGTGGTGAAGGGATTTGCACCTAGGTCCCCTGAGTCCACGGCTAGCACCCTAAACTTCTTTTCTGTCTGCCATCTAAAACCTATCTGACTTGATCTATTTTAGACTTTTCTGTTGTGACCATTACCACAGAATCTAAGTACTTCCCATATAAACAAGATCAATATAGCATGAGCCCTAATGAACTTGATGAAGTCTTCTGTTCTTCTTCTCCCTTCCCTGTTTGTAGGAGGCTCTGCTTGGAGAATATAGAACATTGTTCCCTTTAATGTTCTCATTATGGTGAACATGCTTTATCAAAATACTATTCCCTAAATTGGTTAGGCTTTGGATAAGCCAGATCTTCTTTGGAAACTTCTTGAACAATTGAACCCCTTGATCAAAAGAATTTCATCTCCACCTGTTGTGTGTCTTGTCCTCCTGAGTTTTGTCATCTTTATTGTTCCAGAGAGCACAGCTGTCTTGGTGGGTAATGTATCTTGAAAGGGCCTCCACTGAAGTCAATAAAAGTTCTGTTCTGTTCTGGTTCTTCTGCTGTACCCATCACCATGGCATCTTTGTGCAAGCACATCTGAAGGCACACTTTGGCGCTGTATTCATGTTAGTTCACATGTATGTATTTGTTTACTCTTCAAAAGTATATGCTGTACAAAACTGACTAGCGTCTGATATCTACTCATCCCACCAAGAAAGGCTAGAGTGCAAGTTGTTATAGTCAAGGACACACACAAACCCGAAGAAGGAAAGGGAAGAGGAGAGGTACAATATGGAAGAACCATTTGCCTTCCACCTATTATGTTTGTTTCTATCCCATTTAGGGCCTTGTGGTCCTTACTCGGACAAAATTCCCATGGGAATCAATGAGAGTTTTCTAAGTAAGGACTCAAGGATCAGTTCCAATATTAATATTATTTCTCAAAATATGAGGATATTCTCTACCTTCTGTTCCTGAAAAAATAGTGTTGGGGACAAACAAGAAAACATAATCTTGCATTACTATCCTGACCTTCCTTAAATGCTACATGATTTCCCCCCTTCTTGTGACAACACAAATATGTAATAATAATTGCCTGAGGCTTATTCCCCCAGTTTGGTTTTGGCTGTCGGGAACGGTACACTCTTACAGTTTCCCAAGGGGGCTTAGGCAAGGCCTCTGCAGTTGTCTCTTTAAAAAGTTTAAGTAAAAATTCCGTAATGTCATGTCTTTCTAACTCTTCAGGCACACCCAGCAGATGTAAGTTTGATCCAAGTCTGTTCTCTAGGTCCTTCATTTTTAGCTGGAACTTAGCTAGGTCATTACTGAGCACACAAACACCCTCCACACAGCCTGCATTTTCTTGCTCTACCTCAGAAATACTGCTGCTAAATGTTTCAAATCGAGAATTCTTTTTTCCCATCACCTCATTAAGTTCACTGCTTTTTCTTGCCCATTTTTATTTCTTTAAAAACACCCTTAAAAGTAATCTCCTGCACTTCCACATTAACATATTCTGTAGACCTGTCACGTTTAAGCGTAACATATTATTTGCACTGCAGGAACGAATCCACATTCCCAACCCTAATCCTTAAAAAATCATGCACCAGCCCCCGCAAAACATGAGATTATAATTTGGGGTTCTTTTAGTTTGCTATCTGGTTTTTGCTCCTTTGGAGAATATTTTGGTCATGTTTTCAAGCTATTCTCCTTCACTAGAAATTGGACTAGAAATTGGTTTTCTTTTTAAACGAAAGCAGAGATTCTCATGTAATCACTTGCTTCCAGGTGTTGGGGCTTTAAGAAGTACACCAAATATCTTGAAACTCGCAGCAAAGTTGTGAGAGTTGGCAGTGCTGGGACAGACAAACTGATGTAGTGAGATCTTAAATAGTAAGAAAGGGATGGAAAAGGACACATATCACATTGAACAAAATTCAACTATTTGTTTTCTTAAGCTTTTGTCTTGTGACCTTAAATGCTTCCTAGTTGTGCTTCCTTAGTTCTTCATGTCTACCAAGGAACTGTTACAGAGCTGAGTTAATGCTTTGTAGTAAATAGCACATTTGATATTTTTAGTCCTGTTTATGAATAATCTGTATACTGACTTTGATTTTTATTGATTTGCTTTTTTTGAAATTATTCAGTTCAATTCAACAAATGTTTCAGGAAAATTATTTTCAGCCAATATTTAAATAGCTTGTGAACTAAATTCTGGACTATTGCTTTGAGTATTTCATTTCCATTCATAATTTGCTATTTGCTGTGTGTACATGAATAAACAGGATTATGAGCATCATCAAAGCGAGTTCTCAATTTTTCTTACAATGCAACTGATTTGAGAAATTTAATTTTGTCCAGTTCTCACCACTTTTGATCCTGTAGTCTAAACAAAGAAGCTGTCATTTTTTTCTTACTTCCTTGGTAACATATTTCCAGTGACTTCCAAATGTTTAAAGTAACTGGGATTCAGGATCCAAATGTTTTAAAATAGATATATGCCCAAGCCACAAAGATTGGTTCCAGATCCAGCCTTTGCCAAAATCTTAAGGTGATGGGATCCAGAGTTTTGGTTGGGGCCTGTATCTATTTCAAACAAGTCACTCACTCACCTTTCACCCTGATGGGATCCATCTTGGATATGTACTACACAGGCAGCCTCCCACTAAGTTTTACGAGGAACCTGAAGGAGCGCTCTCTCTCTCTCTCTCTCCCTTTGATGTCAGTAACAAAGGAAATTTGCATTTGAAAAAAGCAGAAGTGATATGACTTACAGTTCAAGGTTTTTGATTCAGGCAAGTTTCCAATCCAGGTCCTGTGTTTTGTGAATGAGTAATGTGGCTCTTTGATATAAAATTCGATTTTAGATTGTTTCCCACCCAAATTAAGGAACCTTCCTCGCACGTAGGGTGATAGAATGGAAAAGAGGGTGGCACCTGCCTTAAAATGCAGCAGTCTCTCTAAGGAAAAATGCTAGTAAATAAGTCTTGCTTGCTAGGCCAGAAAGGGCTGGGAGTGCTGCATGCCCTGCCCTGGTGGGCAGGCAGTCACTGTCTGGCTCACGCACTGCAGATGGACCTGTGTCCAGCCTTCCTTGACCAGAGGGAGAATTACTGAGAGTCAGAAGGCCTTTGGGGATGGGTGGGAGAGAGGAACAGGATACAAGTGAAAACATGGTAAAAGCTTCCTTCTTTCCAACTTTGCAAAAGAACTGAAAATCAAAGTCCTGTACATATATAGTACCTACGAAATATTACTGTGCCTATTTCAAAACAGACTTTGCTGGCAGCCATCTGAATTATTGTACATGTAAATATAAACTTGTATGTGGCTTTTGAGAGAATAACTAACCAAGCCCAATAAATATCACTATTTTATCCATTTTGGAAGTGTTATTCTTAGGCCAAATCTTGATCTCATTGAAGTCAACAGTAAAACATTTGTTTTAGGGCCCTATCCTGCCAGTACTTTTGATGAGACGACTCACTGTGGTAAAGTTAAGCATGGGTGTAAGTGTGTGCAGGATTGGGGCAATGTGTGTGCATTCTAAAATGCTATATCCCGTGAAAGAACACTTTTTGCTTTATAAATAGGTGCCTTTCTTTGGCAGTTTAGAAGAGTTTAGAAATGCCTTTCAGTTTAGAAGAGCTAACAGTACTGACAAAAACTTGGGATTTCTGGATTCCTGCCAGGAAATCAAACCAGCCTGTGACTCAACAAAAATTCATCAAACTGAAGATGTTTCCGTGATTTATTTTGGGTTCAACAAATTGGCATTTTCCAATGAAACAGAGTTTCGTTGGAAAATTGCTGACCAGCTCTAAGAGGAAGCTCAATATTCTCATTTTACTGTAATCTCCTTGGTCTTGTATCCAGATTGTGCTCTATGAAACAAACACCAAACAACACAGGACACAGTATTTTCTGGGTAATGTCATTGGCTGTGAGCATTGTTTATCCATCATAACGTTAAGGGCATAGAGATTTTCTTATTTTATTTCATCTTGCACCAGGCAGATTTCACAAAAACCTTTCTGCATTTCATCTCCATTCATGTCTGTTCTTCCTCTTGAGCAGTAGTGGATTGGTTCCAAGTACCTTTTGCACTGTTTCTTTCTTTTCCTTTTATTGTGTCAATTTTTAAAAGTTTGATTGGTATAAAAGTAGAAAGAGTTAAAATATGGGATTAAATAGCATGTTGTCTTTATCAAAATGGAGCTAAAGCATTTAGATTGTTTTTGAAAGAGGATGTTTATCAAATAGGTTTTGATAATGCTAATACAGTTCGAATCAAAATGACATAAACATCTCCCAAACAAAAAAAAAAAGTCATTACAAAGTTTTAGAGTTAAAGTATGTCTGAGTCCATTGCCGTTAGCTCTTCCCTCTCAACCCTATGCATCCCAAAGTTACACTTTATTTATACAACCCCTCCTCCCCGCAAACAAAAAACACAAGACACAGCATCAAACTAAGTCCCTTTCCTGTAGAACTCATTGCAGGAGGAGGGCCTAAATATGAAAATGAAAACTAAGTAATCTAGCCAGTTCCTTTCTGCCATTCAGTCCCACCCAACTCACTAACCTTAACCTTGCCCCTGTTTTATCCTGTAAAATGTTCTTGGATGTATACTGTTTATTTTATATATTGTTAATTAATTAGTATAGGCTTCACAGAATTCAATTTTTTTTTATAATTTCAGCTGAGTATATTGATTATTTTAAGTATTTTTTCTATTTTTATCTATTTAAATTTTCAGAGTTTAAGCAATTTTTTTTAAAAATCAATTTACATGTTCACAATTGTGGAAAATTATGGGGGAGGTCAAATTTATAATTAATCTAAGTACTGTAGACGTTGAGCTTCAAAAAATTAAAGCTTTATAACCATTAAAACTCAAATTGCCAACATCATATGTCAAAATATACAAAGTAAATATCCCAAACTCTAATAAGTTCTCAGGCAGCATTTCTCTTACTTTGCCTATTCGTAAATTTTGATTGTTACAGACATTTTTTGTTGGTTTGTGTGTGTACATTGCCATTTACCAGCATTTACCAGTAAAACCTCATCTTTCTAACCCTAATTATGGTGTAAAAAATTTCAAAAGGGATGTAATCCTAGGCTGAAAAATGGTGCCAAATTTCAATAGAAAAGCTTAGCAAATTGGAATTTAAAATTAGTTTCCATTCAAGTTACATTTAATAATGATTTGGGGGTTTTCTTCTGAATTTTCTACTGAATTATTTCTATTCTAAAATCAGAAAAAAATATCAAAATTAGACCATTTCATCTTCAAAGAAATCCACCATGACCCCAATCCTGCAGGTACATAACCATGTTCATAATTTTACTCATGTGAGTAGTTTTATAGGTTAATTTTTTTTAAAATGCCTAAGTGACTTAGGTTCCTAAATCCCATTTTCAAAAGTAGTTTAGGTACTTAGGAGTCTAAATCATATTAACTTTTAAAGTAGTTTAGGCTGCTAAGTGCCTGAGTCGCTTTTGATGAGACATAGTCTCACTGAAGTATACGGAATCTATTTTGTGAGTGAAGTTTCATACATGCTTAATGGTTTGCAGAATTGGAGGTCCCTGGACCTGATTCAACAAGTACTTAAGCATCAGCCTAACTTTCAGTACATGAGTAGTCTTGTTGACCTCCACAAGTGTAGCCAACTCCCGCTGAAGTCAGTGGGACTGCTTGTTTGATTGAAGTTAGACTTCACCTCAATGCCTTAATGAAGTAAGGTCAGTGTGAGACTAAGAATTCAAAATTACACATTGGCAATACATAAAATAAACTTCCCCCTCTCTCTCTGCAGCAGAACTCCTAATAATGCCAATGAGATGTGTGTATATTTATCAATGGCAATAGGCAGCTATTAGTTGTCTTGTACAGTTCTTGGAATGGTGAGAATTCTTTCCCCTGCTTTTCTTTTTCTTTGTTTTGTGGGTTAATCTAGTATTCTTAAAAGTGAGACACTGATAGAGACTTGGTTATACTTGGATATAGTGCAGGCTGTCACTGTAGACTCCCTCATCAAGAGCTACCATTATACTCAGCGTAGCACCTTCCAGTCCTGATCTTTGTTGAGCTGACTGTCACCCAGGCCTAAACTGTGCCAAATTGTCTTCTTGTCCTGTATTGCGGGACAAAATGTAATGTGAAACAGCTGCTCTTTGTGGTTCTCTGCTCCTCACGGCACTTGAGATTGTACTCATAAGAGGGATAAGAGTGTATTCGTTGGTATAGGAAGATAAGATCCTTTTCTAAACAATGAGAGGTACAATGACTGTTCACTACTCTTAACCCCTATTGGGAAATAGTAATAATAATAATAATTAATAATGAATATGATATAATAGTATTTATAAAGCATTTTTTATCCATCTCTCTCAAATGTGGGTGAATGAGTGAAAAAGCTGATTCCCTTCAATGTACATCACCTTCTTTATAGCCCAGGTCTGTTGCTGCATGAAATATTTTAATATACAGCCTCTGTTGGATTTCTTTAAGCAGAACCTGCACTAAAATAAGCTTTTATTTCACCTTTTGATTCCAGTCTGGCAGGAGCCATCCAGCACTCATCAAATGAGGTGCATTTGTGGTATTTAAGTACTTTGCAGGCAGCAGATAATGCTGAGCCATAAACCCTGTGTATACATTGCACCCAGCCCCTGGCCTTTATATGCCCCAGCCTGTTCTTGTGGAGTTAAAATTAGCGGGGTCTGTCATGAGTGCCAGGATGGGTGATGGTGGGTGGTTGCTGAGAGTAGCGGAGAACAGAGGGACAGAGCCTGGTGCTGCCAATTGCAGAAGAGCTCCGTCATATGGCAGGAATCTCTGCCCTGGGTGACAGACAACACTGATTAGAAAGGCTTAAATGTCAACATTGTTCTGGACTGATAGTTGGAGGTATTCCAAGAGCATTTTAGACATGAGACTTTGGAGTTTTTTTTCTCCCAAGCTGCTTCTGTGCCCCCTTCCTCTGCGCCCCCCCCCCCCCCCAGTGCTGTAAGTCATACTGTCAAGTACTGAGTCTTCAGACCTCCAAAGAAATCTTTTAGAGCAACAATTTTAAAAGCTGCAGTAGATTTTTTTCCCTTTTTTTTTAATTCTTTCCCCACACTTTTTTAATGTATATGGCCCACTTTGTCAGCCTGGTAAGGGGGGAGGGTAGCCCTGGAGAGAGAAGTGGAGTAAAAGACTTGTTTTGACACATGGGGCTTTGCATTTTTGAAGAGGTCGATAGCACTCTGCTTAGTGACCACAATTTGATTACAAACACTGCGTAGCTGTGACGCTTTGCCAAAAATGCTTTGTAAGGTGGCCTGCATATTTGTTCCCCTTGTCTGATTCATTTTTAAATATATTATTACCAGAAAGGTTTAAGGACAAATTTATTGCTTGCAAAGAGGGTCCAAAATCCCCAGGGCTGAATAAACAAAATGAAAACAGGAGAAGTGCATTTATAGGCCACTTGAAAATAAGAATGCAGTCTTAAAAAGGTTTCTTTAAAATGAAAAATGGATGACAGAGTCGCCAACTGCCACTAATCTAGAAGTGAGTGCCTTTGTAGTGCCAGCTGCAATGCTAAACTTCTTAGTGGGGCCATTCGGTGGTAGGGCAGGAGTGCTTCAGAGAACATGTGCTCCCCTTTGGTTAAGAAACCATCCTGTATTTGGAATAAGTGCAGCAGAAGTGGAGTGTATTTTCCATTTCCCTGTTTGTTCCTGTGAGTGTGCGGGTGCACTGGATGGGAGGGGGGATGATCCTGATTAAATCGAATGGAAGTACTGTCGGATTTTCAGGAGTCAGCCTTTCAGAATTTATTTTATATGGGAAAGGCACTGATGTCTAATGTTTAGAGCAGGGTTGCCAGGTCCTTTTGCTGGCTCTGCTGATGACTTATTCTGCGAATTTTGGCAAGCCACATAATTTTTCCTTGTCTAAATTTGTCCTTCTGTTAAAGGGGTATGATAGCACATGAAATGCAGAATATTTTGAGGCTTCTTTTATTAAAAGTTTGAAAAGCACTTTTAGTTCCTGTGATGGCATGTACTATAGAACTGCACATTACTGTAGTGTGATGTGTTTGAATTTGAACATATTTTTTTTCTCATAGGGAAGGAAACACCATGGCAGAAAACATCTTAACTTATCTTTTCCTTATTTATCCAATTCTATGGCATTCTAATAAATTATGGGCCAATCTGGTGTCCATTATTGTTAGTAGGGGTTTTGCTCTTGACTTCAGTCTAGTAGAATCTGCTGTATTTAGGTCTTATGTCCACTACAAGATATGTCTTTCAAGGCATGGCTGAAGATCAAAAGC
Organism: Caretta caretta; assembly: GCF_965140235.1. Lineage (NCBI taxonomy): Eukaryota > Metazoa > Chordata > Testudines > Cheloniidae > Caretta > Caretta caretta. The sequence continues at coordinate 206,354,358 of NC_134207.1, read as the reverse complement.
AGTAGCCATAAGCAGATAAGTAAAATTCTGAGTACCCAACATCGGTAACATCTAGACAGTGCAATTGTATTTTCAGCATTATTTGCTATTCTATGTGAGACATATCATGTCTCATATACTACCCATCCTGCTCTTGGGTGAGCCCCAACAGCAGAAGCAGAGTTATCTTGGAAGGCCAACAACTCAGTTTTCCCTACAAATTCTGCAAGAAAGGAATTTAGACAGGCAGGGATTAAATGGGCTGGAGAACCAGTGCAGATGGGGTTAATTTGAACTGCATGATCCAGTTGTCAGATTTTTTTTAAAGGGAAGCAAGATTTGACTGGTAATGGGAAAGACAATACTTATCTACTGACTAGAGACTGGAGAGCCTTGTTTGTACTGTGCAAAGAGTAGAATGCTCTATGAGGTTTATTTAATTGTACCCTAAAAAGGGGAAGACATTTTGTTATTGTTATCTGCTTATTTGTTAAAAAAGGGAGACTTTAAAAAAAAAAGCAAAATTAAACTCTGTAAAGATAAAAAATGTTATGGTGGTTCCTATTTAGTTTCATGAGCTACCCTCTCTGTAATTGAGGGGAAGCCCATCCTGTGACAATGTATAATTAATTCATTTCGTCATGGGTTAATTGAATACGTCTCATCTTTTTGTTAATGGTATGTACAGTGACTAACACCAGGGAGCTCTGATCCATGGTGGTGGACCCCTAGGCACTTTCACGATACAATTAATAATGATCGCCTATGTAAAATGACATTTTGAAGTTGAAAGTGCTGATAGGAGGAAAGCAAGCAACTCAAGCCACATCAGTAAGTGTAAAGTCTCAGGAATGTTAGAGCTTGTTTTGTGTTTAAAAGAATATGCTGCACAATACCACAATATATAGTTTTGATTGGCAATTTCAGTCATTCCAGCCCAAAGCCATACAGAAAGTCCATGGTCAAGGTGGGAATTGAACCACCTCCTGTGTCCCAGTGCAGCACAATAAGACATAAGAACTCCACTTATATTGTTAGTTAGTTTAATGGGTCCTACTCTTAACTTGCTGCCTCATCAGTTAGTTTTTTCATTAGAACTTGAGATTCTACCTTGTAAAGTAACAATGACGTGCTAAACTACAGTTCATGAGTCTTAGCTTGTGATGTTCTGTCATGTTCTACCTGTAAAATCCCCAACAGTGGTGCTTGAATCTTGTTGGGTCATGTGACAACTGAAAAAGGCATTGTCCTCTTCTGTTGGTCTTTATTTTGCCTGCATTGGTAGGAAATTATTTTGCATTTCATGCTAATTAGTAGCATGACTTGTTTTGATTCATCATGTGAAAGGTATTTATGAGAACTCCCAAATGAGTCACCTACACAAATACACGAGGTAAAGCAACCTACATTTTATAAGGGCTGAAAGCCAAATCATAACATCTTTATATCAAAGATAGCCCTTTATAAGAACTTGAGCCTGTAGCCCTCTTTGTTAATGAGCTGCATAGAAATCTGGTGGCAAATAATAGGCTGTAAGCAGGAGCTTGCTGGAACAGTCATGTTAAATTCATGTTTACTTTTTCAAATTGCAAACTGGTAGACATTTATTTAAAATGTACACCACATGAATGTCTGAGGTAATAGATGGATCTTGTAATATGTTTGTTTAAAAAATATTTTACCAGGAGGGTCTTTTGAGATGAAATATTTCATTTTCAAGTGTGTCCTGGGTATTTGGAAGAAGAGGAGGGGGAAGTAAAGAGGGATTTGGGGAACGTAAAATACCACAGAAAGCAAGATTTTCCAAGGAAAACATGAGGAAGCTTGGTATGAGCATTTAATGCATGCTACAGTTTTTAAAAGGAAACATTAATGGTGAAATGTGCCCTCAAAGGACTAGTCTGTCATAAATTTCACGTCACAAAATTACCTGTCAGTGAGATTATGTTAAATAATGTAGAATTAGTACTGGTTTTTGAGGGAGGGGAGGAAAAAACATTATAACTTTATGGGAGAATGTTCAAAGTGTTTAGAGTACAGCATACAAATCCCATGATTGTTAATGGGATTTGTGTGCTCAACTCCCCTGAAAGTGCATTTAAAAAATGTAGCTATTGCTATTCATTCCCAAAGTATAGATATAGCAAGAGAGCAATGAAAGCCAAAAAATTTTATTTCAGGAATTTTTTATTATGCTCTGGACAGAGAGTATCTTACTAGCAGCCTATGTGTACTGCAACATGATTAAAGTCTAGAGGCATTTCTTTTCCCTTCCTTCAGAAATAGCCAAACAAACAAAAACTGATTTGACACTGTCATAAATATAAAGGAAAGGGTAACCACCTTTCTGCATACAGTGCTATAAAATCCCTCCTGGCCACAGGCAAAATCCTTTTACCATGTTCTACCTGTAAAGGGTTAAGAAGCTAAGATAACCTCGCTGACACCTGACCAAAAGGACCAATGAGGAGACAAGATACTTTAAAATCTGGAGGGGTGGAGAGGGAACAAAGGGTTCTCTCTGTCTGTGTGTTGCTTTTGCCGGGACCAGAGCAGGAATGCAGGTCAGAACTCCTGTAAAGAGCTAATAAGCAATCTAGTTAGATATGCGTTAGATTCTCTTTTGTTTAAATGGCTGATAAAATAAGTTGTGCTGAATGGAATGTATATTCCTGTTTTTGTGTCTTTTTGTAACTTAAGGTTTTGCCTAGAGGGATTCTCTGTTTTGAATCTGACTACTCTGTAAAAGATATTTAGCATCCTGATTTTACAGAGGTTTTTCTTTTACTTTTTCTTTAATTAAAATTCTCTTTTAAGAACCTGATTGCTTTTCCTTGTTCTTAAGATCCAAGGGTTTGGGTAGGGGTTCACCTATGCAAATTGTTGAGGATTTTTATCAAGCCTTCCCCAGGAAAGGGAGTGTAGAGCTTGGGGAGATATTTTGGGGGGAAGACATCTCCAAGTGGGCTCTTTCCCTGTTCTTTGTTTAACACGCTTAGTGGTGGCAGCATAAGGTCCAAAGACAAAAGGTAAAATAGTTTGTACCTTGGGGAAGTTTTAACCTAAGCTGGTAAGAATAAGTTTATGGAGATCTTTCATGCAGGTCCCCACATCTGTACCCTAGAGTTCAGAGTGAGGAAGGAACCTTGACAGACACGCCATGGAAAAATCCATTCATATTATCAACAAGAGTGAGGAATATTACTGCCTCAGCTACAGTTAGACACATGGTGATGAGCGTTTCTTTGTCTAGTTTGACTCAAGACAGATTTTAGTGTTGTAGGATTGGAATTGTTAAAACATTGTTGAGGAGCATATGTTGATATATTGTGACTGGAACTGAGACCACTTTCTAAGCCAGAGAACAGAATACAGCAGAGAATGCTATGAAGGTGGAGGGCAAAGGAGGAAAGGGGAAAAACATGCAATTAAGGCTTAAATATGACCAAACATGTTGCCAGGGGATTTGATCTTATCCTCTTTACAAGGGAAAACTTATGACTCATGGGTGTTAAATGATCAAGTCATTACTCACTTACGGAATAACAAAAAAAAATCATGGATACCTTTTATGGGATTTTTATAAATAATGATTAATGCCCAGTATTTGTGTATATGAATACCAAGTAAAGACGTGCTGCAATCTAAAGTTCACTACATGCTTCACTTCTTCTTTGTGATTGTTGAGAAATACTTACTGTTGATTGATTAATTACCCTCACGTTCTCCTTTTTAAAAGCTGTTTTATTCATTTATTTCATACTGAGTTAAAGCATTTGTTCCATATATATATATATATATATATATACACACACACACACACACATAAATACTGGACCAATCTAAAATATAGGAGACCTAGGATCAGATCCTAGGCAGCTGCTAAGGAGCACACAGCACAACTCAGAAGGGAGATGTGCAAAGGTAATTTTTAAGCCACCTTCTCCTTGCCCAAACCTGGGTTGGCTGTACAGTTTTCCAGCTTCCCTAGCAGACTTACACCAGCTGCCAACTCTCTGAAGGGCTGATGCACCTTTTCCCACAGTGATGCTCTCCATGTCAATTGTGGAGGAAAGGTGTCGGAGCCATTATGCTGGCTCTGCACCACTGGAGGATCTCCTTACATTTGAGCCAACTGTAGTGCTGCCTTGTGCCTCTGATCTAGCATGGCTCAGCTGCAGCTCACCCTACGACCTGGGCTAGTTCATGCTTTGTTTTTGCTCTAGCACTGTTCTCATTTATATGGTTTTAAAATTCTGCTGTAGTTCAATTTATGATCCTAACTTTTATGTATAGGGAGGGGCCCCATGTTATTGTAATGCCATATGGTCTTCCTGTGGATTCCAGGGATTTCTATGGATATACTCCAGATTCACACTGGTGTAACTGAGAATTAAAACTGGCCCCTGATTTTTAGGAAGCTCTCTGTCTCCTACCTTTCCCTCCTACCTCCAGCTGCCTTTCTTCTCTCCCTTTCCAAAAGGCACACTGTTTCTTCTGGCTTGGGGGCAGATACATTGAGAGAGCACCCATCTCCCTTGCTGGCCAGGAGCTACTGCAGCAAGCTTCAGCTGGTAGAACGCCTTCTGCCAACCCCATTCTCACTGCATCTTATTAGGCAGCCACAGTTTTGTCCTCCCTTTCCTTCCCTCACCCCCAGTGGTCTCTGCTGTTTCCATTGCTTCCCCACTTTCCTTAGCTTTGCTGCTACTGTAAGGAACCCCCTTACCTGCTCATCTCCTGCACCAGCACCACCATCTCCCTCGCTCATTTCAGCCTCCTTCTAACAGTCTCTCTGAATCCTCACAAGTTTACCCTTCCCACCTGCTGCTCTCCCCTCTGTGTTATTCCTTTTTCCTTGGCCCTCTGGATTCCCTGTACATCTCACTGCATGCAACAACAGCTCCATCAATGCAGCCATTACTTTAGCTTCCCTCCATTTTCACCTTCTCCCAGCTGCCCCTTGTTTCATACCTTCCTCTTCTCCAGTCCTGAACTAAGAGGAAGAAAAAATTAAGAATGAGGAATGAAGGAGAGGTGGAATTTCCAGGGGGTTTATATAGAGAGAAAATGGCTAGCTTTGCAAGGGCTTGCATAATCTTCTGAAGTGACACACAGTGAGCTGTAGCTCACGAAAGCTCATGCTCAAATAAATTGGTTAGTCTCTAAGGTGCCACAAGTACTCCTTTTCTTTTTACACAGGAGATGTTAACCTTGGCAATGATAATCTTCCAATTTGGGTTTGCTGAAACCAGGCAAACTTACCTAACCCTAACAGATACAGCGGAGGCCTGTCTGCATCACAAATTACAAGCTGATTTAGCGGGGCGGGGGGGTGAATTTAGTTGTGCAATTCAGTAGTCTGTACGTAGCCATGGAAGCTCTGAAAAACTAAACCTCACAAGCTTTGGTATGCGGCAACTGGGCATATTTATTATGAAATAGGACCCTTAGTTGTGGCACGATTGAGTACATTTACTGTTTCACCTGAGTAACTCACTTTGCTGTAACTGAGATACTGATCTATGTATGGCATTCAAAGCTAGATCCAAACTTACCCCAAATTCATAGAATCACAAGACAGGAAGGGACCTCAAGAGGTCATCTAGTTCAGTCCCCAGCACTTATGGCAGGACAAAGTATTATTTAGACCATCCCTGACGGGTGTTTGTCTAGCCTGCTCTTAAAAATCTGCAATGGCGGAGATTCCACAACCTCCCTAGGCAATTTGTTCCAGTGTTTAACGACCCTGACAATTAGGAAGTTTTTCCTAATGTCCAACCTGAACCTCGCTGGCTGCAATTTAAGCCCATTGCTTCTTGTCCTATCCTCAGAGGTTAAGAACAACAATTTTTCTCCCTCCTCCTTGTAACTACATTTTATGTGCTTGAAAGCTGTTATCATGTCCCCTTCAGTCTTCTCTTCTCCAGATTAAACAAACCCATTTTTTTCAATCTTCCTTTAAAGGTCATGTTTTCTAGACCTTTAATCAGTTTTGTTGCTCTTTCTGGAATTTCTCCAGTTCGTCCATATCTCTTCTGAAATATGGGGCCCAGAACTGGACACAATACTTCAGTTGAGGCCTAATCAGTGCCGAGTAAAGTGGAAGAATTACTTCTCGTGTCTTGCTTACAACACTCATGCTAATATATCCCAGAATGATGTTCAGATTTTTTGCAACAGTGTTACACTGTAGACTCATATTTAGCTCCAGATCCCATTCTATAGTACACCTTTCTAGGCAGTTATTTCCCAATTTGTATGTGTGCAACTGATTGTTCCTTCCTATGTGGAATTCTTTGCATTTGTCCTTATTGAATTTCATCCTATTTACTTCAGACCATTTCTCCACTTTGTCCAGATCATTTTGAATTTTAATCCTGTCCTCCAAAGCACTTGCAACCGCTCCCAGCTTGGTATCGTCCCCAAATTTTGTAAGTGTACTCTGTCTGCTGTTATCTAAATCATTGATGAAGATATTGAACAGAACCGGACCCAGAACTGATCTCTGCGGGACTCCACTTGATATGCCCTTCCAGCCTGACTGTGAACCACAGATAACTACTCTCTGGGAACCGTTTTCCAACCAGTTATGCACCCACCTTATTGTAGCTCCATCTAGATTGTATTTCCCTAGTTTGTTTATGAGAAGGTTGTGCAAGAGAGTATCAAAAGCCTTATTAAAGTCAGGTGTGTTCAGTTTTAGGGTTCCAGTTCAGGCTTTGTATAAAGATTGGTCTAAATTGCGAATCACCTCAGAATTTTTCTATAGTTCTGTGTGGGCATGTTCATGTGTTTCATTCAAATCTGGGGTTTAAGTCCATCTATAATTTTTTATGCCATCTTCAAATTCATGAAGATTTCTCTTCAGAAAATCAAAATACAAAATCTCTTCAAGGAATTCTTGAACATGCTTAAGGACTGTTAGGTTAGGAATTGGCCATGTCAGGCAAGGAAGTAGGATACGTTTTCAGAGCTTGACCTGCATTCCCCAGGGGGAAGAAACATTTAGAAGGAAATCTGTGGAACCAGTATTCACAGTCAGTGAAAAATTACCAGAGACTGGGATGTTAGAAAATCCTTATTGACATTGATTCCTACCACCCAGCTAGATAGTGCTTTATCAGATGAACAAACTGTATTTTTATCCTGGGTGTCAAAAAATACATGTGGCCCCTGCTTTCTTGTTAATTCTATTTCCATGGCAAAATATGTACGTGTGTCTATGTGTGTTTATGGGAAATTATAGTTTTAAAATATTGGGCAATAAAATCTCGTATTTTCCCCTGTATGAGTCTAGCTGGTCTATGACATCCCAAGTGTTAATGTAACATTCACACACTTTGATGGTTGTTCTAACTTCTACAACCAGCCATGGAGATGTGTGCTGACATCAGTGCACCTGTGGAATCACCATCCCTGATCATGAGAATTAGGCAGGTACATAAGTATATTCAGAGAAAATACATATTCCACTCTGTGAAATGCAAGCAGTAGAGAATCCATTGGAGTACACAGAAAATAATAATTTATGGGAGAAAGCATATAAAATACAGTATGTAACGGAGAAAAGAGAAGTAATACCTTTATTTTCACTTGTTAGGAAGGCCTCATGTATTGAAATTCATGCAGGTTCTACCAGTGGAAAAAATGATATGCTCGTTGTATGCTTTACTCTAAAAAGTGTCTTTCAGATTTTCAGCATAGTGCTTTCTCTCTGCGTCTGAAGAAGTGGGTTTTTTACCCACAAAAGCTTATGTCCAAATAAATCTGTTAGTCTTTCAGGTGCCACTGGACTCCTCGTTGTTTTTGTAGATACAGACTAACATGGCTACCCCTCTGATACTTAGTCAAATCAAAAAACATGTCCACTCCTCACAGCCTACGGTCACTTTCACAATATGCTGCCCTTAAACATTTTGCTGCCCCAATACTTCACTTTCCTAGGTGCCTGCCTATTCTGCCTGTGTAGAAGATCTGGCTCATTTCTGTGAATAACTAAATAATTATTTATATATGTAGACTTAGCCATCATGAAATGGTGATTCATTTCATGGGACAGACTACCAGATTCTGCAGAGTCCTGTAGGAGCTGCAAAATCCCATCCAACAGGAATTACAGTGGGGTGGTAAGAATAAGAGGTCCTCAGACTAAAGCACCTAGATTGTTTTATAAAATAATAATTAATAATAATGTGTGAGACTAGGTCACGCTGCCTTTATTTTGAGGAGTTGTGGAATGTCTCCACACTTGTGATTTCAAGATCTGTTGGTGTTGGATGAGATTTAGAGAGACAGAAAAATTTTGAGGGAGTCCCTTGTTAAAAGTTTGGCAGCACATCGCTGCAACAGTCTTTTCCGATTCAACAGAGTAGTATTTCTTAAGAAATACATTTGAATTCTAAAATTCTTTTGTGTATGCTACCAGTGCTCAGAGAGGCATTTTGTAAATATAGTAAGAATTAAAACTTCACACATACTCTAGCTGCAGGATGTAGAGGGAATTCTAGATTCTGTAATATGCTGGCAAATTATGCCAAGAAACTGTTATCTGTGCTGTTCTGCTCTTCAAGTGTGACACATAGAATCCAGTCAAATTACTAGACTTCCATGACCTGTATTAGATATGGACAAAAACTCAATGCCAGCTAGGGTTGCCAGTTTTGGTTGGAGGTATTCCTGGAGGTTTCATCGTGCAACATAATCTTTAATGAAAGATTAATCTTTAATTCCTGGAGACTCCAGGACAATCCTGGATGGTTCACAACCCTAATGCCAGCTACCAAAGTACTATTTTGTATCTGGCCTCACCAAGGGTATGTCTACACTACGGAATAAGGTCGAATTTATAGAAGTCAGTTTTTTAGAAATCGGTTTTATATATTCGAGTGTGTGTGTGTCCCACAGAAAATGCTCTAAGTGCATTAAGTGCATTAACTCGGCGGAGTGCTTCCACAGTACCGAGGCTAGAGTCGACTTCCGGAGCATTGCACTGTGGATAGCTATCCCACAGTTCCCGCAGTCTCCGCTGCCCATTGGAATTCTGGGTTGAGATCCCAATGCCTGATGGGGCTAAAACATTGTCGCGGGTGGTTCTAGGTACATATCGTCAGGCCCCCGTTCCCTCCCTCCCTCCGTGAAAGCAAGGGCAGACAATCGTTTCGCGCCTTTTTTCCTGAGTTACCTTTGCAGACGCCATACCACGGCAAGCATGGAGCCCGCTCAGGTAACTGTCACCCTATGTCTCCTGGGTGCTGGCAGACGCGGTACGGCTTTGCTACACAGTAGCAGCAACCCATTGCCTTTTGGCAGCAGACGGTGCAATACGACTGGTAGCCGTCCTCGTCGTGTCCGAGGTGCTCCTGGCCACATCAGCTGGGAGCGCCTGGGCAGACATGGGCGCAGGGACTAAATTTGGAGTGACTTGACCAGGTCATTCTCTTTAGTCCTGCAGTCAGTCCTATTGAACCGTCTTATGGTGAGCAGGCAGGCGATATGGATTGTTAGCAGTCGTACTGTACCATCTTCTGCTGGGCAGGCAAGAGATGAGGATGGCGAGCAGTCGTATTGTACCATCTTCTGCCGGGCAGGCAAGAGATGAGGATGGCTAGCAGTCGTACTGTACCATCTTCTGCCAAGCAGCCATGAGATGTGGATGGCATGCAGTCCTTCTGCACCGTCTGCTGCCAGCCAAAGATGTAAAAGATAGATGGAGTGGATCAAAACAAGAAATAGACCAGATTTGTGTTGTACTCATTTGCCTCCTCCCCTGTCTAGGGGACTCATTCCTCTAGGTCACACTGCAGTCACTCGCAGAGAAGGTGCAGCGAGGTAAATCTAGCCATGTATCAATCAGAGGCCAGGCTAACCTCCTTGTTCCAATAAGAACAATAACTTAGGTGCACCATTTCTTATTGGAACCCTCCGTGAAGTCCTGCCTGAAATACTCCTTGATGTAAAGCCCCCCCCTTTGTTGATTTTAGCTCCCTGAAGCCAACCCTGTAAGCCGTATAGTCAGCCCCTCCCTCCGTCAGAGCAACGGCAGACAATCATTCCGCGCCTTTTTTCTGTGCGGACGCCATACCAAGGCAAGCATGGAGGCCGCTCAGCTCACTTTGGCAATTAGGAGCACATTAAACACCACACGCATTATCCAGCAGTATATGCAGCACCAGAACCTGGCAAAGCGATACCGGGCGAGGAGGCGACATCAGCGCGGTCACGTGAGTGATCAGGACATGGACACAGATTTCTCTGAAAGCATAGGCCCTGCCAATGCATGCATCATGGTGCTAATGGGGCAGGTTCATGCTGTGGAACGCCGATTCTGGGCTCGGGAAACAAGCACAGACTGGTGGGACCGCGTAGTGTTGCAGGTCTGGGATGATTCCCAGTGGCTGTGAAACTTTCGCATGCGTAAGGGCATTTTCATGGAACTTTGTGACTTGCTTTCCCCTGCCCTGAGGCGCATGAATACCAAGATGAGAGCAGCCCTCACAGTTGAGAAGCGAGTGACGATAGCTCTGTGGAAGCTTGCAACGCCAGACAGCTACCGGTCAGTTGGGAATCAATTTGGAGTGGGCAAATCTACTGTTGGGGCTGCTGTGATGCAAGTAGCCCACGCAATCAAAGATCTGCTGATATCAAGGTTAGTGACCCTGGGAAATGTGCAGGTCATAGTGGATGGCTTTGCTGCAATGGGATTCCCTAACTGTGGTGGGGCCATACACGGAACCCATATCCCTATTTTGGCACCGGAGCACCAAGCCGCTGAGTACATAAACTGCAAGGGGTACTTTTCAATAGTGCTGCAAGCTCTGGTGGATCACAAGGGACGTTTCACCAACATCAACGTGGGATGGCCGGGAAAGGTACATGATGCTCGCATCTTCAGGAACTCTGGTCTGTTTCAAAAGCTGCAGGAAGGGACTTTATTCCCAGACCAGAAAATAACTGTTGGGGATGTTGAAATGCCTATATGTATCCTTGGGGACCCAGCCTACCCCTTAATGCCATGGCTCATGAAGCCGTACACAGGCAGCCTGGACAGTAGTCAGGAGCTGTTCAACTACAGGCTGAGCAAGTGCAGAATGGTGGTAGAATGTGCATTTGGATGTTTAAAGGCACGCTGGCGCAGTTTACTGACTCGCTTAGACCTCAGCGAAACCAATATTCCCACTGTTATTACTGCTTGCTGTGTGCTCCACAATATCTGTGAGAGTAAGGGGGAGACGTTTATGGCGGGGTGGGAGGTTGAGGCAAATCGCCTGGCTGCTGGTTATGCACAGCCAGACACCAGGGCGGTTAGAAGAGCACAGGAGGGCGCGGTATGCATCAGAGAAGCTTTGAAAACCAGTTTCATGACTGGCCAGGCTACGGTGTGAAAGTTCTGTTTGTTTCTCCTTGATGAAACCCCCCGTCCCTTGGTTCACTCTACTTCCCTGTAAGCTAACCACCTTCCCCTCCTCCCTTCAATCACCGCTTGCAGAGGCAATAAAGTCATTGTTGCTTCACATTCATGCATTCATTCATCACACAAATAGGGGGATAACTACCAAGGTAGCCCAAGAGGGGTGGTGGAGGAGGGAAGGAAAATGCCACACAGCAGTTTAAAAGTTTACAACTTTAAAATTTATTGAATGACAGCCTTCTTTTTTTGGGCAATCCTCTGTGGTGGAGTGGCTGGTTGGCCGGAGGCACCCCCACCGAGTTCTTGGGCGTCTGGGTGTGGAGGCTATGGAACTTGGGGAGGAGGGCGGTTGGTTACACAGGGGCTGTAGTGGCAGTCTGTGCTCCAGCTGCCTTTGCTGCAGCTCAACCATACACTGGAGCATACTGGTTTGGTCCTCCAGCAGCCTCAGCATTGAATCCTGCCTCCTCTCATCACACTGCCGCCACATTTGAGCTTCAGCCCTGTCTTCAGCCCGCCACTTACTCTCTTCAGCCCGCCACTTTCTCTCTTCAGCCCGCCACTTCTCCTCCCGGTCATTTTGTGCTTTCCTGCACTCTGACATTATTTGCCTCCATGCATTCGTCTGTTCTCTGTCAGTGTGGGAGGACAGCATGAGCTCGGAGAACATTTCATCGCGAGTGCGTTTTTTTTTCTTTCTAAGCTTCACTAGCCTCTGGGAAGGAGAAGATCCTGTGATCATTGAAACACATGCAGCTGGTGGAGAAAAAAAAGGGACAGCGGTATTTAAAAAAACACATTTTATAAAACAGTGGCTACACTCTTTCAGGGTAAACCTTGCTGTTAACATTACATACATAGCACATGTGCTTTCGCTACAAGGTCGCATTTTGCCTCCTCCCACCGCGTGACTACCCCCTCAACCTTCCCCCCTCCCTGTGGCTAACAGCGGGGAACATTTCTGTTTAGCCACAGGCAAACAGCCCAGCAGGAATGGGCTCCTCTGAGTGTCCCCTGAAGAAAAGCACTCTATTTCAACCAGGTGACCATGAATTATATCTCACTCTCCTGAGGATAAGACAGAGAGATAAAGAATGGATGTTGTTTGAACGCCAGCAAACATACACTGCAATGCTTTGTTGTACAATGATTCCCGAGTATGTGTTACTGGCCTGGAGTGGTAAAGTGTCCTACCATGAAGGACGCAATAAGGCTGCCCTCCCCTGAAACCTTTTGCAAAGGCTTTGGGAGTACATCCAGGAGAACCGCGAATGCCAGGGCAAAGTAATCCTTTCACATGCTTGCTTTTAAACCATGTATAGTATTTTAAAAGATACACTCACCGGAGGTCCCTTCTCCGCCTGCTGGGTCCAGGAGGCAGCCTTGGGTGGGTTTGGGGGGTACTGGCTCTAGGTCCAGGATGAGAAACAGTTCCTGGCTGTCGGGAAAACCGGTTTCTCCGCTTGCTTCCTGTGAGCTATCTACAATCTCGTCGTCATCATCATCATCATCTTCTTCATCCCCAAAACCTGCTTCCGTATTGCCTCCATCTCCATTGAAGGAGTCAAACAACACGGCTGGGGTAGTGGTGGCTGAACCCCCTAAAATGGCATGCAGCTCATCATAGAAGCGGCATGTTTGGGGCTCTGACCCGGAGCGGCCGTTCGCCTCTCTGGTTTTCTGGTAGGCTTGCCTCAGCTCCTTCAGTTTCACGCGGCACTGCTTCGGGTCCCTGTTATGGCCTCTGTCCTTCATGCCCTGGGAGATTTTGACAAAGGTTTTGGCATTTCGAAAACTGGAACGGAGTTCTGGTAGCACGGATTCCTCTCCCCAAACAGCGATCTGATTCCGTACCTCCCGTTCGGTCCATGCTGGAGCTCTTTTGCGATTCTGGAACTCCATCATGGTCACCTCTGCTGATGAGCTCTGCATGGTCACCTGCAGCTTGCCACACTGGCCAAATAGGAAATGAGATTCAAAAGTTTGCGGCTCTTTTCCTGTCTACGTGGCCAGTGCATCTGAGTTGAGAGCGCTGTCCAGAGCGGTCACAATGGAGCACTCTGGGATAGCTCCCGGAGGCCAATACCGTCAAATTGTGTCCACAGTACCCCAAATTCGAGCCGGCAAGGCCGGTTTAAGCGCTAATCCACTTTTCAGGGGTGGAGTAAGGAAATCGATTTTAAGAGCCCTTTAAATCGAAATAAAGGGCTTCATCGTGTGGACGGGTGCAGGTTTACATCGATTTAATGCTGCTAAATTCGACCTAAAGTCCTAGTGTAGACCAGGGCCAAGTCATGTAATATCTATATCATGAAAGTTCAAAGTGTTTTAGCCATTAGCATTCAAATGAACTCATGTTAATTGTGTTCAGATTGGCTGTTGGATGTCACAGCTATGTCAACAAAAAGATAATTTTTTGTTGTTGAAATGAGACTTTAAAAGTAAAAAACATTTTTAAACATTCTCCTGCAAAAGCAAATTTATAATAAGTGGAATATACAACAATAAATATACAGAAGAAGGACAATCTGTACCTGGATTTAATACTAAATGCTTTTCTTGATGAATCCTGGTGGAAAAAGTACTATGGCATTTAATAGAGAATGATGATTTCTCTGTAGAATTTTTTAAAATCAGCCTATAAAATCAAATTCCCATTTACACTGAGATCCCATTAGGCCACTCTGGCAGCCTAAAGAGGCCTTAGTATAAATAAGAATTGGGCCCATAGAATTCTCTTCTATTCTGAGATATAATTCATTATTAAATTCTATAGGGTAGTTTAAAAATTCTACAGAAAAGGATATCATCCACTCTAAAATGTAATAGAATTTTAGACTAATAACTATAGAATGCAATTGTTTTAATTCCTTTTAACTTCTTCAGGATTTTTCCATAAGGGATAACTTATACAAGCTACTGAGATTTAAAACACAGCACAGAAAAACTGTAAATTGGTCTACGTTGAATTGACAGTATTTAAATGATTCCTCAAACTACTTTTAGAGCCAAATCCTGCTAGCTTTACCGATTTCTAGTAGTGTTATTGGCAAACTGCATTTGGTTTGTGATCACTTATCTGTGTTAGTAAACCACCATCTGATTAAGAATCGTAGCTGAGACATAGATATTTGACCTTGATTCATATTAATGAACACGGGACCCTTGCTAGAACATGGGATTTGGGATCCATGCATTGTACTGCGTTATAGCGGGGTCCGCGTTAAAATGAATCGCAATTAAGTACACCTCTACCCCGATATAACACGACCCGATATAACACAAATTCGGATATAACGCGGTAAAGCAGCGCTCCGGGAGGGGGAGGGCGGGACGGGATGGACTGCGCGCTCCGGTGGATCAAAGCAAGTTCGATATAACGCGGTTTCACCTATAACGTGGTAAGATTTTTTGGCTCCTGAGGACAGCGTTATATCGGGGTAGAGGTGTAATTAAATTTAGGATCCATGGCCGCGACCACGTTATATGTGAATTTGCGCTATATAGATGCGCATTCTAGCGAGGGTCCGGTATAACGCAGTTGAACTCTTTTTTTCCTTCTGTGCATTTCTAAATATTTGTTACAACTCTCCTACTCCAAATAATGGTATCCTAAAGAGCCAACATATTATTTTTGAGAAACACTGGGGATCTGATCCTACAGGCCCTCCATCTATAGAGCCCTCATTATTAGACTAGAGCTTCTGCATAAGCTGTTTAAAAGGCTGCTGAGCTGAAGTTGCTGTGGATCAGGGTATCTCCATTACACTGCATTGAATTTGCCACAGGTACTGTGACAAAGGCAACTTCATTTAAGCAGCTGTAGCGGTAAGAGCTGAGGTTGGATTTAAATTATGGTTCTGGTGGTTAAAATTAGACCTATGCTACAATTACCGATAATATCTGTTCACTGTTCAGCAAGTAATCAGTTTAGTTGTGTTTAGAAGCAAAGAGTCTGGGTCCAGAGCTTTTTTTTCTTTTTTTTTCTTTTTTAGGCCTGATTCTCTACTATCTTGCCCCTTATACAATGTAAGTATAAAGAACTACCAAATCAGAATGGTAATGAAACTGTACACTCCCTTTGCAGGGATGTAAATGACAACATATTAAGGGATAATGGGTTGGAGGATCAGGCCTTGCTTAAGGGATCACTGTTACTTCAGAGCCAAATTCTGATGAAAATAAAACTTTGTACAGATCAGAAAAAGTGTTCCTAGCTGTTGTTGAATTATGGTATGTTAGGTCATCTCAAAAGAAGGTTACGCCTGTGCTCTTTGTATTATGGCTGTTGAACTGGTAAGGGAAAATATGCACTCACTTATGACAGGCCTCTGCTGACGCCTTTTCAGATGATGCTATTACTAGTACTAAATTTAAGAATGCCACAAGCTTGAGAAGAGTAAAATGGGCCAACTTGTGTCTCCTATGTAACTATACTGGCCTCAGTGAAGTTCATAGAATCATAGAATATTAGGGTTGGAAGAGACCTCAGGAGGTCATCTAGTCCAATCCCCTGCTCAAAGCAGGACCAACACCAACTAAATCATCCCAGCCAAGGCTTTGTCAAGCCGGGCCTTAAAAACCTCTAAGGATGGAGATTCCACCACCTCCCTCGGTAACACATTCCAGTGCTTCACCACCTTCTTAGTGAAATAGTGTTTCTGAATATCCAACCTAGACCTCCCTCACTGCAACTTGAGGCAGTTGCTTCTTGTTCTGTCATCTACCACCATGGAGAACAGCCTAGCTCCATTCTCTTTGGAACCCCCCTTCAGGTAATTGAAGGCTGCTGTCAAATCCCCCCTCACTCTTCTCTTCTGCAGACTAAATAACCCCAGTTCCCTCAACCTCTCCTCGTAAGTCATGTGCCCCAGCCCCCTAATCATTTTCGTTGCCCTCTGCTGGACTCTCTCCAATTTGTCCACATCCCTTCTGTAGTGGGGGGATCAAAACTGGATGCAATACTCCAGGTGTGGCCTTACCAGTGCCTAATAGAGGGAAATAATCACTTCCCTTGATCTTATGGCAATGCTCCTATTAATACAGCCCAATATGCCACTGGCCTTCTTGGCAACAAGGGCACGCTGCTGACCAGGGCCAGGTCCAGCTTTTTTGCCGCCCCAAGCAGTGAAGAAAAAAAAAGAAGGAAAAGAAAAACCCAATTGAGCTGCCACAGAAGTGCCGCAGACGAGGAAGAGAGGGAATGCAGGACCTGCTGCTGAATTGCCACCGAAAACCCAGATGTGCCGCCCCAATAATGCATGGAGTTCCGCCCCTTTCTATTGGCCACCCAAGGCACCTGCTTCCTTCTCTGGTGCCTGGAGTCGGCCCCGCTGCTGACTCATATCCAGCTTCTCATATCCAGCTGACTCATATCCACTGTAATCCCCAGTTCCTTTTCCGCAGAACTGCTGATTAGCCAGTTGGTTCCCAGCCTGTAGCGGTGCATGGGATTCTTCTTTCCTAAGTGCAGAACTCTGATGTTGAACCTCATCAGATTTCTTTTGGCCCAATCCTCCAATTTGTCTAGGTCACTCTGTGGGAGCAAGGGAACAAGTCTGGCCCACCGTTTTTATGCTAACATTTGTGATATTTCAGTTTTAATGCAACTACTCCATTTTGACTAAAATACTAAGGGGTCATATTTGACCCTTGGATGCACTGAGTGACTCTATGCATCTCAGGGCCAAATTTGGGACTAAGATTTTTCTGAGAAATATGTATCTCCTTGAAAATAGGATACAATTGATTAAATTGTTTATAGGTTATATTAATATATTAGCTACAGTCCATCACCTGAAATGCTGT
Organism: Caretta caretta; assembly: GCF_965140235.1. Taxonomy (NCBI): domain Eukaryota; kingdom Metazoa; phylum Chordata; order Testudines; family Cheloniidae; genus Caretta; species Caretta caretta. The sequence continues at coordinate 206,337,161 of NC_134207.1, read as the reverse complement.
AATGAGTAAATTACAGGAGTTTACATCATAAGATCTGAAAAGTCTTCGTAGGGATAACAGAATTTTTCAAACTTCACACACACAATCCTGCAAACTGGACCAGGGTGATATAACATTTTTAATTGACAGTACTGTATATGTATTTACAATAGGCATTGTTTTCTGGTAACTATTTATCAATTGAAAGTGTGCAATGGTATTATAACAGGAATAGTTAATGAATCATGAAAAACAAGGATATAATTTCTGAGAAGTTCTGAAACATAATATGCCCTGACAATAGAATTGACTTTTCACACAAGCCACACAGTGCTTTAGTCTGAAACACTTCTTTTTTTTATTACTGTAGATTTTGCAAAAAGATATCCACTAATGATAGTGTCAGATGGTAATAATGACACTTCATAATTTTACATTTATAGTTGTTTATATGAAGACCATTGCTACTGGGGGGGAAATTTTTAAAAGTTGTTAAATTATACAAAAGCGCAGCAGACTATATACATCATCTATTATTACCCTAGTCTGTATATAGTCTGTTGGAATTTAATTCATATGTTTTGTGCCCATTACCTAATAATTTGGATCTCCCTGTTGCCCCCCAAATTAATAAGGCGGATAAGGCTCCATCCAATTTGAAAATATATTTCTCCTCTTTCTGCAGATTAAGCAATTGGTTCAGGGTAAAGTTTACTTCATAATCTATAAATGGCTCTTACTCCTTGATCTGACTCACTGTGTTACAGCAAAGTCACTTTTATATATCAACTTATTTTTAGAATCTTAAAGAAACAGCTTCTAAAGGGAGCACTTGTTTCCAATCAGAAGACAACCCCAAACTGATATATTCCACTGTAGGGAACATTCTTTCAACTTGACCTGCAATACAAGGACTCTCTGCCAGTGACTACATGTATTCTTAGAGGCTATTTCACCCTGCAGCAGGCTATTTGTGTATCATTTACACAGAAAATTGATGGAACTAGACACTCCCACATCCTACAAATTGGATTTTTTTCACTGTGTGTGGGGCAGGATTTTTTTATGAAGGGGAAGAAAGACAGAGAGACAGAGAAGCAGGCTCAAATAAAGAATCTGCCTTAAATCCAAACCTCTCATCCATTTTAGAATACAAACATTGTTGAATACTTTAAATGCAATTAAAATTCTCCCAGTCCATCAAGGGGCCATTAACCCATATAGGAGTGAACTTGACAGCAAAAAATAGTCTTTGTAACATAATACATAAGTAGTGGATCATGCAAAGAAAATTGTATTCAATAATATTTATATTTGGGATCTTGATATTCCTAGATCAGAGCAGTGCTGAGGTAAAGGATTTTATTCTTAATCACTATCTAGGTTTTTTGGATGTTAAAACCTCAGTGTCATAAAGTGACAACAGTGTTAAGTAGTTTTTTGCATCAGTGTTTCCGTTTTATTGAGATGGGCCTAGATTCCCCTTATCTTAGTACAAACAGATCAGCTATGTACCCCAGCCCCATTGCCCAGGAATATGCAACAGCAGCAGATTCTGCCAGGCCTCAGAAATGGAAGCACTGGAAGCATGAGCCTACGTGTGGTGTATGGAAGCAGTCTAGCCTGATTGAACCAATAATCCAATACAAGTATGTGTAGTCTCGTACCATTACTTAGTTGATGACAGAAGTGTAAGCATTGATGTAACACTGGATTTAGTTGGTGAGTTAACTGAACAGTCCCTTGTAAATGCCCCATAGTTGTCTGTCTGTTTGTTTTGTTTTTGCATTTTATTTGGGGAAAAATACTAATAATTAAAAAATAGTGATTGCTTTGTATTGAGACTTACATGGTATACATTTATGGTAAGGAAAAAGAAAAAGAAAAAGGAGGGAATCCTTTTGCTTACAATTGAAATCATGACACACTGTCAGCCAAACCTCATCCAGATGCTATCTTGTGGTCATGCATTTCTGTCTGCTGAATTCCATACAGCCAATACAACAGTCCTGCCATGCAGAAGATCCACTGGGGAAAAAAGTTATGTGCACAAGTTTAACTCCCTTCCATCCCATCCCCCCGCCCACCTCTCCCAAAAAACCCCAATAAAAACTCCAACCCTGAGTAGAGCCCTGTAGGAATAGCTCCATTTTAGTTGGGAATTTTCGATACAAACATTGTCTAAGTGCATGGAAAATGTATCACCAATATTGAAGTGGTGATTGATACCAGCTAATTCAATGCTCTTTGGTAATTTTTCATTTTATTAAAGCAGCATAACCTGGTATACCTGAGATGTATCTAGTACATTGAGAATGCTGCAACCATGATATTTCATTACAGTGACATAATATCCTTTATTGCAAACTTATGACACTTATATAAATACATATGTTGTGCATATTGCCCTTTTTCTATGTCTGATTTCACGCAACAAAGGACAATATGTCATCTTTATCCAAGGCTATATTACTTACATTACTACAAAAGTTTCAATATATGTTAAATGGACATATTGTGTTTGTAACCAGACAGCATATTTAATTATCATTATCACAATCTAATAGAGGTACAATATTATTCTTGATGTGAGATGAGGATATAGCACATTGAGCTACTTACACCACTTCAAACGGTTGCTTCCATCTTATCCTGCAAATCCTTGAGTACATTCTTCATGCCAGGGAGACATTCAGGGGTCACTTGTGCTAACTGGTAAATACAAAAAGATACAAGATGGAAACTTTTAGGAACACCACCAATGTGAAGGGGGAAAAAAAACCTTCTGTTATTCTTTCCCCCTTCTTGTGAATGTTTCTGGGCAACCTCTCCCAGTCATGGATCAGCTACGCAGATGAACTCTTGTCTCTTGTCAATTCATGAACTTCTCAAAATAAGTCCAGCCTCTGAGAAAGAAGCAGAGTTGACTCAGGGCAGCCACAGAGCAGTATTTGATTAACTGATGGGTGGCCATACTCCATGTACTGTATTTTCATTGGTGTTAAGGGATAGCAATAACAGTTAGTAGTTGATAGATTTCTGATATTTTTGAAAATTCAATAGCCTTCAACTGGAGATTGAAGACCTACTTGTCATGGGGCATCACCTTGCTTATTGACTTGCTTTTGAGTCTAGTGAGGTCATTAATAATGATCTCCGCATTAATTAAGATAGTCCATATGAGATGCTAACTTGACGTACTTAGCATTACATGATAAAACTATAGTACCTCTGTACAAGACATTGTCTAATAAATTGTAAAGACGGGATTAATCTTTGTGTGGTACTATGTCAGGCTTCATAAATACTTAATGGATGCCTCATTGCATTGAATTTATAACATCCATGAGAAAACCAATGTCCAGTATATTTTTTGTGTGTGCCATACATCTGACTTGTGACTAGCCAGGGCTTGTGAACCTAAGATGCTAAAGAATTTAAAGACAATAAGGAATATAAAAGTACTGTACCTGCTGATCTGGTAGTGCAATGGGCATTTTATTGCCACTCATATAGCTTCCTTGACCAGTGCCATTTCAAAATGAAGGAGAAACCCACTCAAAGTGAATTGTTCAGTGCAGGCAGTATTACTTGTTTTAAAACACTCTCTAAAATCTGTTTTTCCAATGCCCTCAACGTTTAAAATCTCAAGTACTGAAAAAGCGTGTGTTTTTACCTGACATTTTGCATCTTAAGGAATCACACCGAACTTGCAGCAGCTGAAAAAAGAGGAGGAGGGGGTGGGCAGGCGACAACAGTGAGCTTTCTAATGGGTAGCAATGCAGCGATGCATGGTTTGAAGAAAAACATAACTCTGATGAAAGCATTTTTTCCTGGTGTTCTGTCTCAAAAATGAAAGCTGCAAAGGGCTTACTTTTGGATTGTCTTTTATGCATGTGAGGGAGGACTTGGATTATTGTATGGGGGTCTTGCACAATGCCTCTGGATATCTCAGACGCTCTTCCTTTCCTCCTCCCCTACAGGCACTATCTACCTGAAAGGTTAATTCAGGGCAGTGTTAGGGTCCCAACAAGCTAACCAGAAGATGTGGCTGAGCACTGAGTGAAGGGCATGCTACACCTCTTGAAAGTATGGCAGAACTGCACTTGCACCATGTGCTCCCCAAGATACCGTAGCAGAAATTTTGGCTAAGTCAGCCAGGATTTGTCCTCAGGCTCCCACTGCAGCGCTCACTCCACACTTCTCAGTGCTGTATATCAAAATCTATTTATCTGTAGGACAGTTATGTACAGATAGCAGCAGTGCAAGATTCCTATGCTCTCTTGCCCATGTGCCTCAGACCTGACCTGTAGCACATTAAAATCATGACTGATGTTGAGAAAGTAAATAAGGAAGTGTTATTTACCCCTTCTCATAATACAAGAACCAGGGGTCACCAAATGAAATTAATAGGCAGTAGGTTTAAAACCAAACAAAAAGTAAGTATTTCTTCACATAATGCACAGTCAACCTGTGGAACTCCTTGCCAGAGGATGTTGTGAAGGCCAACATTATAACGGATTCAAAAAAAAAGCTAGATAAGTTCATGGAGGATAGGTCCATCAATGGCTATTAGCCAGGATGGGCAGGGATGGTGTCCCTAGCCTCCATTTGCCAGAAGCTGGGAATGGGCGACCAGGCATGGATCACTTGATGATTACCTGCTCTGTTCATTCACTGTGGGACACCTGACATTGGCCACTGTCGGAAGAGAGGATACTGGGCTAGATGGACCTTTGGTCTGACCCAGTATGGCCGTTCTTATGTCCTTAACAGTAAGAAAATTAATGTTCTCTCCAGATCTTTTCAGACTTTGGCCTGTCTGTCAAATGTGTTTAACATCCGTTATGATGCTGCCATGGGAGGAGTCACCAACTCTTTTCAGTTAGGCCGTCTATCAGCTGGCCAAACATTACTGATCCAGGCAGAATTTGAATTTGCAGCCTCACTTCTGAGAAGCTTTACATCCAATTACCAACCCCCTGATTCAATACTTTCAAGTGTGAATGCCTAACATAGGTTCCTAAATCTATATATTAGCACTTGACTTTCAGAAGAGCTGAACACTTATAGTTCTCATTGACTTCTGTTGGAATTTTGGATGCTCACCCCTCTGAAAATCAGGCCCATTGATTTCTAAGTTAGCTCACCTGGAGCTGATCCTAGACATGTGCTGTGTGCACAGCTACAAAGGTACCACACTCTACGAACATTTCCTCCCAGCACACACCAAGATCTCACTGCCTGCTGGCTCACCATCCTCACCTCCTTCCTTCCACAAGACTAAACAGGGGACTCAGCTCTCTTCCTCCTCCTGTCACCAGCAATGTGACTTCCCTGCCAGATGACTAACCTTTCCTTGACACTGCACTCTACTAGTGCTAACCATTGTGACCACCTTTCTGTCTTCCCACCACAGCCAATACCCTCCACCCAAAATGTATTACAATATTTGTGCAACCATATGTGAGATCCCGCAGATCATACTTCACAAAAATCGTAGGGTTAGGCTTGGACTCATTAGAAAGAGTCTGAGAGGTCTAAGAAATCTATGCTATTCTATTGTAGAAAATAAGCAGAGATAGGGTAAAAGACCATCAGGATGAGAGACATTTTTGAGGAAGACAAAAGTGTAAGAAGCTTGAAAAATATGAGACCAATTCCAAAGTTGCCTACATTTGAAGACCTGGGGATAAAGCTCCAACCTCCATCCCCCACCAAAAAATTGTGAATTCATTGAAGTAGATATTATCCATTTGTAAGCGACAATGCTTAATCATTTTCAGCTGTCAAAATCCAATTGTCATTTGTCTGTCCATGCTTCAAAACAATGAACTCTACCCATACATTTGCAGTGGGCCATTTTAAGTATCTGAGATCTTTCTTTATCTGGTATACTTTTCAGGGGTGTAGCTAATCAGCTTCATGTTTTGCTTAGAAATCTTTCTTCACACCTTCAAAGTATAGAAGGCTTTTGAGTTTTCAGAATATTTTGTTGAGCTTAGTCACTCTGGCCCTGATCCAAAGCCCACTGATGCTAATGGGAGTCTTTCCACTGACGTCAATGGGCTTTGGATCAGGCCCCCACTCTGTAAGTTGATTCATAATCTAAAAACACTGTCTGTTTGGAAAGCAACAGCAACACAGCTTCTGTCTGTCAGCTTCTGGAATTTCTTTAATGCAGTTCAACTCCAAAGCATCCTTCTCGCTCAGGTCTAGACTTGCCTTCACATTCGGGCTCAGTGCTGTTTATTCTGTTCCCACAAGAAGAGGTAAAGATCTTTGTCCCTCTCCTGAAGCGTTAGATGACTGGACTGAACAAACAGAAGCAGTCATGTTCTCACTGCTTTCCATCACCTACCAATGAGCTGAACTTCCTCCCTTCCCATCCACCCCCAACTTTTCCATTTCCTCCACTTCCTGTCTTTGCAGATTGGGCAATGAATACTATATATTTCCTGAAGTTGACTAATGACAGGACATTGAATAGTCTGGCGAGACATGAGATGGATTCTCAGATGAAAGGATTCACTAGGGTCTATGTTCTTGGAGGCGAAAAAAGTCTAGTCTGGCTTTGACATTTCATTGCCTTTTCAGGTAATAATATTGGACTGTCTTGAGTAGCATCATGCACATGATTGTATACACCCAGTTTTAATTATTTTGATATTTCGTACATTACTCTTACCTTTGTGCACTTGGGTTGAGAAAACATATTGGAAAGCTATGACTCTGCTCAGTGGAGCTGCACCAATATATAATCTGCTGAGGGTTTAACCTTATAACTCTTAAATCAATGGCACTTTGGTTCTTTGCTTCTTACTTCTTACTAGTAAAAACCTGAAAGACTGAGGAACTGGCATCTCACTCCAGTTTCAAATAAGACAAATATTCAGGCTTCAACATGAAGAGATATGGCTAGCTCCTCAGCTTGTGCAAATTGGTGTGGTATGGTGACATACACCAACTAAGGTTGTGGCCCAAAAGTTCAGAGTGCTTGGAACTACATTTCCTAATTTTCCTGGTTATATTTTATACAAAGAGTAAAAATTCCAAGAGGGGGAAATAACTTTATGAATTTCAGTGTATAGCTTTAGCATACAAAAGAGAGGCTTTCCCCTTCTGAAATGGCTGGACACTCTCTCCTCTTGGTTGCGGGATTTCAATCTCATTATGTCACTAAAGCTTCAATTGCCCTCAGTTCCTTTTGTTCTGGCTGAGTAGATGGATGGATCTGCATTTCTGTATGGATCAAATTATAGTGATATTTTATGATAGAAAAGTCAAATATCCATCTACCCTCGCTCATGCACCCTTCAGCCTGGTTATTAATGACATTGGTGTGAGCAGAGATATTCTCTGTGGTGAAGAAATACAGATTTATAGATTGTGGTGCCATTCAGTCTCACTGCTTTTGGTTATACTGTGTTTTCTCTCTAGTGTATGTATAGCCTAACCTCTCTTCCTTATCAGTGACAGGAATAGTTTGGCTCATTTATTTTATAAGTTATATATCCCATTGTGCCACACTGGCCAATATTCTGGAGGCAAAGAGATACAAAACAGCAAGTAAATGGGTGTAGGTGTATTTGGGACGGTATAATTTTTCTTTAACAGGACATTTATTTCTTGCATGCAGTGTCTGTGGACTATAAATATACCTTTGGGGCTCATGAAACATCACTGTGTTAAAATATTGTGGTGCAGTGTAATAACATTTTGGTGCAGGGTGATCACATGTTGTCAGAATGTCCACCATTTTGTTTTGTGGCATGTTGACACACATTAATTGCATCATCAGGACAGCTAGTCTCAAAGATGGCAACATTGAACTGATGGAAAGAGAGAGACTCTTCTTTCTTTCTTTCTTTCTTTCTTTCTTTCTTTCTTTCTTTCTTTCTTTCAGCATCTTTTCTTAACACGTCTGTCCTGTTTCCTTCCACAAATGGTTTTTGCTGTTTCTAGTTCAGCCATGTGCAGTTTACTGCCTTCAGGTTCCAGTTGTGTCCCCAAATCATTAGTATCAGCTACAATGGTACCTCATTTGAAACACAGTGACAGCTGACTCTGGGCTATTTCTGGAATCCAGGAATGCCATAAAATGTGTTCGAACTGAAGCAAGCAATGTCTCTTCACAGGGGAACACAGACATGTAGGCAAATAAAGTGAGCATACAAAATAATGCAAGATTCTAAGGCAGAAAGTAGGAAAGAGGGAAGTGCAATTAGTGTTGTAGTGATGAGAAAATTAAGAAGAGCGGGACCTTTCCCACCTGAAAGCTGTGCTGTGTGAATCTTGTATCCGGAGTCACAGAGGTAAATTTTGCTTTCAGTGGGAATCTAGTCTCTGCCTACAATACAGTAATACATGTTGGAAATATACCACTGAAGAAACCTTAAAACTCTTGGGATTTAACTCCTGGCATATTACAGAGAAGCTCATATCTCCTTAAAGCTCATAGTGGCTTATATGACTTCTTTTTTTTAGCAAAAATAAAGATTCTGGGAAAGCTATTTGGGAAGTGTCCCTAAATAAAAACACCAGACACAGTAGAGCTCCCATTTGATTGGGAGATGGGAGATCTTTTATACAACAGATATTTCTGGGGACATTCTGTCTGAGAAAGAGGTGTTATTTTATTAGTTTGGAGTTGCTAACCACCCATTCATCTTAAAAATTGAATAATTTTTTTACTTTCAAGTAGATAATCACTTTGTCCATAGAACACTTTAGTGTCAGCCACAGCTCAGCTCGTTGAGACAGCACGAGCCACAGCACTTTTTTCTCTCTCTCTTCCATTGTTTTTTTTCCCTCCCATCATGTCCACACTGTAGACTTTCAAATAAGAGTTAGCAGATGCTGTTCCACATGATGTGACTTGGCTCTTGAGGGGCGCTTGTTCCCACCAGACATTTTACAATGAATGTTTGAAGCTGATTTCTCACTCCTTCTGTAGCATCTCATGCTGGAAACTGGATGAGGAGGGATGAGAAGACGTGTGTACTGAGGCAGGATTTTGAATAACACTGGCAGACACTGACATTTCCACTTACACTGAAAATGCTGCTTTCAGGTCTGTGGTAATAAACATGAGTGTTCAGCTGACTTATAGAGATGTTGATTTTTATTTTAAGTCCCTTGTCTTTGTTGCTAGCAACATGCTAGGTTGTTTATTAAAGCTGGCAGATTTCTTTATAAAAATGTAATTTTTTTTCAGCATTTATGCTGTTTAATTTTTTGTATTTCATTCACTAATCATTGTGAAACTAGATCTGTTGATTGCATTTCCTGTTTGTACTGTAGGGCTAAATTCTGAAGTCCTGCTTTAATTTTCTCATTGGCCTCAATGGGAGGCTTAAGTGAGAACTTCAGAATATGACCCATAATCTTTTTCATCTCCTAGGTTTCATGTTCTGCAGGGAATAATATACATTTAATTGAATTAAATTAATGGAAACTTTACTATTCATATTTGGTAGAGTCCACATGTCTCTTTCTTTTAATTTAAAAAAACACACATTTTTGGCTTAGACCACTTGACAATGTCCTTTTAAACAAAACAAGGAAACATTTTTTTTTTTTTTTGCAGTTACAAAACCATTTCAGGATTGTTCTATATGTCTAAAAATGTAGTGGTGTGGAAACCAGAAATGATTACATTTCAGTGACATAAATATGACCCAAACACGAACAGCTCTGAAGTCAACTGCTTCCAATACTACCATACCTACCTCTGCTCAGAGAATATTTGTTGACCAATATTTTCAGTGTACTGCATCTTATTTTTAATTAACTGTTAATTTTAGGAACCAAAGCAGGATGTTCAGTAGCTTTAAAGTAATGATTAGATCCAGTACCACTTTCTTTTAGAAACTGGATGATATTTTATGTTAATCTACAGGCTAAGAGTCATAAGTGAAGGATGAAAACCTTAATTCACTCTGGGGGAGATTTTTAACTGTGCTGAAGGGATTTAGGAGCTTATATACCCCGAAAGGCAACGGGTTTTGTGCTCCTAAAACTCTTAGATGCTTTTGAAAATATCCCTCTCTTATGATAATGCCCTGTTGTTTTGTTCTGCCTCAGGTTTAGTAAGCCACTGTACAGTTACAGTACTGCTAGTTTGATGAGCTGGGAATTTGGAAACCTGGGCTGTCTGCAGAGTAGTGAAGAATACTACCATTTCATCAGCATATAATTTCTACTGTGGTTCTTTTCAAGATTGACAGTCTCGGTATTGGGAATGTGACTCAGATTTTGATTGAGACTAAGTTAGAATGACTCTTGAAATAATTTGACCACTCCACAGGATTGAGAGAAACTGTGAAGTTTAGTTGGACTGAGAGAAGAGCTAGGGAATTATTTTGCAAGAAGTCCAAGAACAACCATGAGAGCGATGCAGCTGAATGTGGTTAACCATTACCAGCTCAGAATATGTTAGCATTTTAAGCATCCTGAAAAGCAAAGCATCAACAGAGATGGATCATATTTTTTCTCCTCACAAACCTGAAAGAAGTCCCTGGGATATATTTTGGCCTTCATTAAAAATACAGAAAATATTCTCGACAGCTGTTGTTTTTCGTGATCTATTCTTGTCTTTATCCTTTCTTTTCTAAAATTGGATAACTACTTCTTTTCTTATTATCGTCTTTCTTTCTTTCTTTCTCCCTCCACTGGATATGAACCCTGGTGAAACGCTGAAACCCAAACAGGCCTCTGTAATAACTATGGGACAGTTAAATTATTAGATTAAATTATTATTAAATTATTATTATTATAATTATTAAATTATTACTGTTCATATGATAAAGGATTTGCAAGATCAGGCCTTAAACAGGGAATAGAGTGAGAGACATACAAAATAATTGAAAACAGGGAAATTCCTTCTATAGCAATATACTATATTTCCAATATAGATAGAATTTTGCCCCACTCTCTCATCCCCAACATAAAATACCGTATCAGACTGCAGAAAACTTCCCAGATCCATATAGCTAGAATAAGGTTGCTGCTGAGCTCCTTCTAGTCAGATACCTACTTGTGGTCTAGATCTATTCTTATAAGCCTTTTTAAGTTCAAGATAATGCTGGAATGCCCTGGGACAGGGGTTCTCAAACTTCATTCCACCCTTCTGACAACAAAAATTACTATACAATCCCGGGGAGGAGGGGACCAAAGCCTGAGCCCACCCAAGCCCCACAACCCCAGGCAGGGGGGACGAAGCCAAAGTCCGAGCCCCACTGCTCAGGGTGATGGGGCTTGGGCTTGGGTTTCAGCCCCAGATGGTGGGTCTTGTGCTTGTGCTTTGGCCCTGGCCCAGCAAGTCTAACACCAACCCTGGAGACCCCATTAAAACAGGGTCATGACCCACAGTTTGAGAACCGCTGCCCTGGGAATTTGACAAATTGTGTTTTTGCATAGTGTAATATTGTCATATTTTGGTTCGGTAACTGTTAGTGTAGCCTGCAAAATTCATTTTTCCTATATGCATGTAAAACTTCTACATACCATAGTTCTGAGAGTAAAATTTTGAACTCTTTTTATTTTATATGTCACATAACTACTTCTGTAGCCTTCAGAGAACTCTCCGTGAAAGCAGACTATGAAAGCTGGAAGTTCACATATACCAACAGGAATCTTCAAGTATTGTCAGGTGCATGTTTCTGGCAAATTGTTGGTTTCTTTGGTTAATTTGCTTATTATGATACAAAGATTGTTAAGGAGTCAGCAAAGACTCCTGGAGTTGTGTTCCATTCGATGACGGAGGGGGCTCAGTGAGGGTACTAAGTCTCCCGTTGATTTCATTAGGGATGTACAACTGGTGTGTTTTGAAAATTGAACCTTTCATGCTTTGATGCTTCAAAATATTTGAATCTTGAAGTCAGAAGTAAGTCTCTCAACTCTGTATTTTATTTGATTGAAAAAAGACAACATCAATACCCCCTGCTCTGGCCAATCATACCAATAATGGGTTTTTTTAAACAACAAACTTTCATTACTTCAGTTTGAACTATTTCTAATTCAAACTACCCACTCCAAATTTATGTTCTCCCCAGAGGTTTCTAACAAACCCTTGATGAATCCTTAAGGCTCCCTAATCTCTTAAATATCACATTACAAACAGCCTCCTTGTGGTCAAAGAGGATTGGCTAAGACCTCCATTCAGAGATCATCAGTGCTTCTCATCAGCTAGAGAAGTTCCTGTTGAGTTATATAAGAAAGGTACTGTCACTTTGCTCATCCACCAGCTAAGTGGAAGAACCATTGACCTCCTCCAAAACCAATACTACTAGATCAGTCAGCAAACAGGAAGAGCTGCTCAGAGCTGTGAGATCTGATGTGAGAACTTGTCTCTGGTGCTTTGGGCAACCAACCCATGCCGCCTTGTCATCTAAAGATGGGTTTTGAAATCAATGGGATTTAAAGGAATTCAACACCTCAGAGGAATCTCATAGCACCTCACAGGATGGAGCCCACGGTGAATGACTATGACCTTCCCCCAGTCCCCTCCCAGACCCTGAGTGAATTGCTATGGCAAGCCACAGCAGCTTCATCAGTGTAATCTCAGTTTTTAAAGTCTAAAATCACCTCACACTCTCTCTGGCTTTCTTCCTCAGCTTTAGGCATTCTGGCCCCCATCACCTGGTATTAGGATTAAGGTCTGTGGCACTGCATTAGGGACTTTGAGAAGGAGTACAATACAATTTACATCTTCTTCAAAGCTTTCAGAACCATACAATATGCACAAAAACGCTGCCTTGGTAGAAACCCAAATCGGAGCCTTCTGTTTGTTATTAGCAACATTTGCTTTCAGTTCAACACCATTTTTTGCAGGAAAAACAAACCTGAAAACAATAACTCTTGTTCATTGACATAAACCGGCTGTCAGTTCCTTGAGGGACCTGGGCTGATAAAAACCAGGGAAAAACTATTTTATTTGCAATGTAAAGAATTTTAGCCTGTGGAGATTTTTAGTTCAACAGCAGTAAAGGTAGGGTAAGAAACCAGGGAGGCTGTTAAAGGTTACATTCCCTCCCTCCCTCCCTCTTCTTTTCCCAGTCCCTTGAGTCATAATTAAAACTCCAGAAAGTGAGAAGCTGTTACTAATACTAACATACAATTTGAAACAACAGGATCTTGCATTTACCATCTTGTGTTTTTTATTTTATTTTATTTTATTTGTATAGGTCAGGCTGAAATTTTATTTTGCTATTTGCTTTACAAAGGGCTTTTCTGAATGTGAGACTTTTATTATGATTTGACAGTTACACAGTCATAACAATCATGGAAGCAAACACCTTTTCAGCAGCCGGACAATAATTATCTCCTATTGATACAATTACCCATTCTAATTAGATGTGAATTTAGCACCTATATGCTGAAAATGTCAGAACTGGTCTCTTGTGTTTTGACTTCTTATATTGCCTTTCTTTTCAAGAGGTGAGCTGGACTCACAGATGAGTTAACTTCCCACCTTCTGGTGAGCTGTCTGGTTTAGAAGGAGCAGTTATGTAATATTTATAAAGCAACTTTCAAAGTCCTTTACAGACTTTAGGCATAATTCTGAGATCCTTACTCAGACAACACTCCTAATGAATTCAGTGAGTAAAAATTCACTATGGAGCCCAGGGTGCGGAAATATCTAAGCACTGTAGTCTTTATAGTGTATTTGGCACAAAGACCCTTATTCCTGCAGAAATGATGATCTGAATCTGTGTTTTGTGTGTCATCTGAAAGAAGGAATCTCTACCAGCACAATTCACCTCATATTTGTTGTTGGGGCATTGAGTCAGTATTGGCATACTTTTGGCAAGTCTTTGGGCCAGCGTGCTGGCCAGTGAAGCCTGTTTTAACTGCTCATGGAATTGACAAAAATCAGTTGATCAAGAGAAGAGGCCCTCTAACAAAGGTGAAGTATTCTCAATGGACCAGTATTATTAAGTATTCTTCGGGCGGCTAATTTGCTTTCCACTGCATAAACAGCACAAAGCAAACTTATGCTGGCCAGAGAAACCTCCTGGAAAATACCCCACTGTAAGGGGAGGAATCTTCATCATTACCATTGCCTATTGAATCACCACTTCATACAGCACTTAGCCTCTCCTTGGGTCTCCTATTCAAATACTGACTACATCAGACTCTGCTTACTTTGAGATCTGTTTCAATTGCAGCCCATGGTGGGATGAACTGGTGGAAGTCAAGACATTTTTTTTTACATAAGAATAAACAATAGGCTGGTGCTACTGCCAGTATTGTAATTCTTTATACCCACTTGCCCTGAATCTCTTTTTTTCCCTAACTTGTCTCTGGGGTAACCTCTCTAGGCTCAGATACATTTGGGCTCAGAATGAAACTGAGCCTGTTAGGGGAGTGACAGGCATGGGGCTTGCAAGCTTGGAAAGGCTTTAAGCCTCAGCCTACCTGAGGATAAACAGCTCCAAGCAGCTTTTGTCATAAATGCTGTGATCTCTCTTGAACATTGTGGTCGCAAAGTTTAAATCAGCCATTCCATGCTTCCTGTTTTTATGTTGCTATGTAAGACACAGCTCATTGTGAGACAAGTGTACTCTTTGTCTTACTGTAAAACCTCTAGCCGCTGAATGAACCCGCACTCATGGAAAGTAGAACAGCACACGCTTGAAAAGAAGCTTTAATCCTTGGAAAGTATTTCAGCAGCTGCCTTCATAATAGTATCCCTAGGTATGATTGCTCTCCAGCATGGCACCAAATGTATGGACAGTGGGGAAAGCTCATTTGATTTTGATTTGGAAAGGAGGCAGATTACAGGGCTTGGTCTTCATAAAGTGGGAATTATTCAGGGTTACAAAGAACAAGACATCATGGGGTAGAATCTAGGAATACTTCGTTTCAAGTGATCTAGCAGTATACAAAAAGCGTGTGTCTGCTTTCGCCCTCCTAAACTGCATGTGTCAGAATGCCGCTCCCCGAGTTATAGTTGCTGTATTTAACCAGCAAGAATCAAAATCCTTATTTCGTTGCCAATACAAAGCGGTGACTCCACAAGTATTTTGTTAGTTAAATGGGTAGGAAAGAAAGACACAGGCCCTTTAAAAAATGCATCTTGTTGTTTTTTGTCATTGTTGTATTTTTATAGAGAATTAATAAAATATATTTGCTCATTTTTTTTAATGAGAGCAAACCCCAGAAGCTTTCAGATTCTTTCTAGTTATCCTGTAACACATTTATTTTAATTTCAAAATGACAAAGTATATTACTCAACCATGTTATCTGAGAACGCTTATAATACAAAAACCTGGAGCGCTAATGTAGTGACAGGCAGCCTGGAACAAGGCCTCCTGTCAAAGATTCCTTCAGTAATATCTCTGGAATAGCATATTGACACAGTGCACTTGTTCCTAAAGACTCAGTAGGAGCCAAATAAGTGTTCAAACAAAATAAAGAGTTTGTTTTAAAAAAAAAATGTTTTTAGAGCCTTCTCCTGCCCCATATAAGTCAAAGACAGTTTGGAATTGATTTCAGTGGAAGAAGGATCAGACCCTTAGTTACTGAAATCTTCAGGGCAGGGACTATGAACCAGTCTGTTCTTTCTTACTTTGGATTGTAAAATCTTGGGGAAGGGAATGTCTTTCATATGTCTGCACAACAGGGCCGTGACCCTGATTGGATCCTCGAGGCATTGCCATAATATAAATAATAATAAACAAACTGGTGTATGTCTGGAGTAACTCCTCAGAAGCCAGTGGAGTTACTTTAGTGTTGGATCAGAACTGGGACTATTTTTTGTCTTTAAGACACCAAGCACATTTATAGGCCTGTATAAATAATAATAACAAATATGTCCATATAGCAGTTACATTTTTCTGTTACAATCCAGTTCCTTTATATCAAATTTTTTGGGGGCTCTATTTTTTCTGTGTCAAGGAAGGTTAAATTTGTATTTAAATCCAAGCTGTGCAAACCCTTGATGCGGAATCAGTGCATCGCTGATATTAATGAACACCCTTGCTAGCAGTCCCCTAGATCAGTAGCATTTTGTACGTACTTCAGTGCCATTTGTGAAAGTACATCTGAGATTCCTGGTACCTTTCATTTACCTGCCATGCAAGGTGATGGATGGCATTTGGATTGACATTCCAACACCTTCCTTAGTCAGTACAGCAAAGCTTCAGCATTGCCAGCTGACTCTTTCTTTTCACACTGGAATTTAGTAATACAGTTGAGTGTGTATGTGTGCATCAGCTACTATTTTTATGCACCATTTAATCCTCATTTAAGGCCAGATTGAGGCTGTCCCTTACAAGGGAGTGCAGTGGAGAGGGAGTGGGTAAGGGTCCTCCCTACTCTTTGCACAGCCTCTAATAAGAGCCAGGCACAACTGCAGCCCTAATATTAGGGATATGTTCGCTCCCATCTGCACTAAGGGATGTACAGAATTTCAAAGGAAGCGAGGAGCAGGCAAGGCTATGGCCTCGCTACATGCACAGGAGGGAGGATGTCCTGAGGTCCCTTCCAAACTTGATAGTCTATGATTCTATGATTCTTTGTTGCATTCTCTGAAAGAGGGCACTCTCCAAAGGACAATGCGACTCCACACTTCCTCTTACTATGGGATGTGCCTCAGTAGCACAATTGAACCTGGAAATGGTAGAATTTTTTTCAAGTCATCAGTGGTCTTGTCTTCACTTGAGCTTTTTTTTTACCTCAGGTTAGATGCCAATTAAATCGAGGGAGTTAAAACTCTAATGAGTGTAGACTTATCTTTACTGTTATTGCACATTTCCCGAAAAAACAGAAGGAAGAGAGTACGAAATGAAGTGATGACCATCAATAAGCTGAGCGTGCAAGCTGCCTTTCCGTGATGATGAAATGTGCAAGGAAATGGTATGATGTATGAAAGAGGAAGGTTTGTTCTGTTTTGAGACTGCTTCTTTGCCGGGAAAAAAGCAGGGCACCAAGATGAGACTTAAAAAAAAACAAAAAACAAACAAAAAACCCTTCTCCCTCTTAACTCAGAGGACCTCCCTTTTTTGTCTTTTCATGTGGTTTTGCAGTCCATCTAGTCTACTGCATCAGAAAGGAAGTGAAAAAGAGAAGTCTCCGTGGCATCTTCCTGCTGCAGATTTCTCTGATAGCCAGTTGCTGTTGTCTCCAAATATACTGCAGAAACACTAGGCCTCTTTTTCAAAGTCATTCAAAAAACAGTAGTAAGGCAGGCTCAAGATTGCTCTGTGGTTGCTTTTGATAATGCAGAGAATCATCCCGAAAGTAACTATAGATCAGAGGTGGCCAGACTGTGGCTCCCAAGCCCCTCCCACATTCTCCACCTACCAGACTGCAGGGGGCGGAGCTCAGGACCTCTGCCTTGCAGTGGGGTGGTGAGGTAGCGGCTTCTGCCCAGCAGGGAGAGAGGTCTCAGGGCTTCAGCCCCACAGGGTGCACCTGCCGGGGCTCGGGACTTCAGTAGGAGCAGGGCTGAAACACTGAGCCCCGGCAGATGACTCCCAAGGTGCTGAAACCCTGACTCCTGGCAGGTGTGCCACAGCACTCAAATTTCTGAAGATTGTCATATGCGTCATAAACTTGGAGAAGGCATTATTTCAGTGCATGTTGCAAACAAGGTATTAAATGAGAATGACCTGAATTTGCTATTTGTTCACCTTCCATTAACTTGGTTTAACATATTCAGGTGTTATAATCGCTCTCTCTTTTTATACAGTATTTTATATCAATGAGATTATTTTTCTTTGTCAGATTTCAAGTAGAAAAGTTAAGGCCAAAGGCCCAGCAATTTTCATCTGTATCTTGAAAGAATTATGGGAAGCACAGCATTTGTCTTACAATATTTGGGCCTTCTCCTGCTCCATTAAAGCAGATCATCTAGTATCACCTCCTGTATCTGACGGGCCGCTGAACACCACCAGCCATGCCCAACAACTAGAATTAGACTAAAGTATTCCAGCCCTCAAGAAACTAAACTATTGTATGCCATAGGCAGAGAACAGGAGAGACCAAACTACCTGATGTCCCTGCAATGGCAGAGAATTGATTAAGTGAGATATACCCAGATGATGATATACCTAGCAAGTGGCCACATCCCAGGCTTCAGAGGAAGGCAACTCCCCAAGGTCCCTGCCAATCTGACTTGGTGGAAAATTCCTTCCCAACCCTGAAGTCAGTGAGAATATTGCCTTTGACTTGAATGGAAGAAGGAATGATACCTTTAAAGAGTAGTATAAATTGTTATCCTTGTCTAATACAACCATTGTACTGTTGTAGTCATGAAGCGCTAAATCCTGGCTTCAAATCATGTACCACTGTAGATGTGTATCACACTAGAAAGTGCTCATGAAACCATCATGCCACAGGCAGCCATAAAGTCTCTGGTGCTGCTAGGGTTAACCATGTAGCAGTGACAACCACACAGCAGTGACCACTGCTATGCCCTTTAACAGGTCAGTAGCCTCCATGACAGCCCAGCTGTAGCCTAGAGCACCTGCCCTTGGTCCACATCTTTTGGGGAGTCAAGTGATGCTGTTGGTTTTAAATGGCAAGTGCAGTGACCAAGGTTGTATCTGATCTCCCCTCAGCAGCAGACGGGGGAAGGAAGGCACCTTGTCTCTTCTCCTCCATGCCTACCTTTATTATTATTATTAATTATTTGTATTATCATACTGCCTACTCACCTCATCGTGGACCTCATCGTGCTAGACATTGTATAAAGAACTGTGAAGAGCTTGGTACAGCCTGTTTTTAAATGTAGTACCATGTATGGAATTGCAGTTCAAGTCTTAATCCCTGTAGGTTGAGTGGGCTGGGAGCATTGAGTCCATGTATTTAAGCTCTTTGAAAGATCAGAAAAGAATAGCTGTAGTTGTATCAGAAATTATGTTCTACAACTCAGGAAAGAGTTGCCCTCTTCATTCAGAAGGCCAGTAGTGAAAACATAGGGACTGAGGGTCGGGGCAGGCAGGAGTGAAAACCAGAAAGGTCCCTGGTCTTCCTAGCATGTTAGGGAGGGCCGTGTCCCACTCGCTACTCTGCCACTCTGCCTTGTCTATCTACCTTACCCCTTCAAAAAAGGAAATTCCACTATGTCCAGCTTCTGCAGCCCAAACAAGGCTGCACAAAAAAACGTTTTCAGGACCTAAATAAATGTACATGGGGTTCAGATCACTGAATTGAGCCAAACAGTGTTGTCATCTCTCATTTCGTCATGTATCTCACAATATTTGTTGTTTTTTTTTCCTTTAAAGTCCTAGCTGCCGTACTGTTTTACATCAAAATCTCAGCTAAAAGTTTCTGGCCCACATGGTTGTGGAAAAGAGCTAGAAAATTTAACCTCCTAAAGGCTCAAATACCAGAAGGCAAACAAGAATTTTAAAAAAGACCTCATAATTTTAAACTAATTTCCTCATTTTGGGGGGTCCTGACTCATGATTTTTGAACACTTGGGATTGACAATACCACGTAATTCAGAAGTACCCTGAATCAGAAAAGTTAGCAGAGGAAAAGGCACAGTAGCTCCTTGCAGGTGGATATTTACCATATAACAAAGTAAGCAGACTATTTCAATACCCAAAAGATCTTTCTTGAAAAAATATTTGTGAATAGGATTTGTCAGAACCTGAGGTGTGAGATGGATCAGATTCACATACTGTAATAGCCTAAAGAAAAGGAGTACTTGTGGCACCTTAGAGACTAACCAATTTATTTGAGCATGAGCTTTCGTGAGCTACAGCTCACTTCATCACTTCATAATAGCCTAAAAATTATACTCAAATTTCCAAAACACCATTATGCAAAATATGTCTGCAACTTTTTGCAATACATTAAAAAAAAAAAAGTGAAATGTCCAATCCAGGGGGTGGCCAACCTGAGCCTGAGAAGGAGCCAGAATTTACCAATGTACATTGCCAAAGAGCCACGGTAATACGTCAGCAGCCCCCCATCTGCTCCTCCACCCCGCTCCCAGCACCTCCCACCCACCAGCAGCCCCGCCAATCAGCACCTCCCTCCCCACACCTCCCAATCAGCTCTTCTGTGGCATGCAGGAGGCTCGGGGGGGGGGGGAAGGGAGGGCACTGCAGGCTCAGGGGAGGGGTGGGAAGGGGTGGAGTGGGGGCAGGACCTGTGGCAGAGCCAGGGGTTGATCAGTGAGCAACCTCTGTCACATTGGAAAGTTGGCGCCTGTAGCTCCAGCCCCACAGTCGGTGCCTGTACAAGGAGCTGCAATATTAACTTCTGAAGAGCCGCATGTGGCTCTGGAGCCACAGGTTGGCCACCCCGGTCCAACCTTTGTTTAAGCAATGATCAGGTGAGGGAGGGAGAGTAATGAGTTTTACAATTGGTAATTTTCCAGATAATTGAATTAATAAGTCCCACAACAGTAATTTTTTATTCAAGAGACTATATGGAAGAAATCTTTATGCATCCTCATAATGCTGGAGATCATTGTGTGTAGCACAAAAAAAATGTAGTTGTTTTTAATTACTTTTAAGCATATAAACTGTTACAAAGAAAATTCCTAAACAGGCTGTAATTTTTACTGTGTCCTGATTTGTCATGCCTGTTCTGATTATGTTTAAAACGTAAGATCACAGCTAAGTTAAGTATCAATTTATACTTTACTGTTGTAGGGCCTCAACCTTCAGGCCTTACTCCCTCCAACTTCCTCTTGCTTCTTTAAGAATTGTACATTGAAGAGTACAAGGCTTTTCCCCTTCAATTCCACTGAAACATTTTCCTATCGGGTTTGCAGCCACACATGCATGATATTACTGCGTGGGAACCAGCAAATTAAATTATTTTTATTTATCACTATTTAGTATTAAATAATTGGTTTGGGGCATTCTGCTGCAGTCTTTGTACAGTTCTTTCTAGCACAAAACTCAAGTTTTAAATCAATGGGAGTTTTACCTTAGTAAAAACTAAAATCTCAAGGAGTGGACCTATAGCAATTGCCCTGGTCTAAGTAGGGACAGAATTTAGCTTTTGATATACTTATATTATGGGATGTTCAATGTAACCTTGCAAGTAATATTTAATATGTAATACCTATAATCATTCTATCTCTAAATAATAGATGAAAGAAAAAAATCAATCAAGCATGGAGTTGTAACGTTATAATGTAAAGTACTCTGGAGTAAAAAGAACAGGAGTACTTGTGGCACCTTAGAGACTAACCAATTTATTTGAGCATAAGCTTTTGTGGGCTACAGCCCACTTCATCAGATGCATAGAATGGAACATATAGTAAGAAGATATATATACATACAGAGAACATGAAAAGGTGGAAGTTGCCATACCAACTCTAAGAGGCTAATTAATTAAGATGAGCTAGTATCAGCAGGAGAAAAAAAACTTTTGAAGTGATAATCAAGATGGCCCATTTCAGACAGTGACAAGAAGGTGTGAGGATACTTACCATGGGGAAATAGATTCAATTTGTGTAATTACCCAGCCACTCCCAGTCTCTATTCAAGCCCAAGTTAATGCTATCTAGTTTGCAAATTGATTCCAGTTCAGCAGTTTCTCACTGAAGTCGGTTTAAATGTATGTATTTTAAAACAACAGTTTTAAAAAAAATCTTTGTCTTTAATTTTTCCACCCAGCAACACCCCCACTCCCTCCCGAAAAGAGGACAGGCTGTCTAGGTTACTGCTCCCTTACACATGTTCACACGCATGCATACACATCAACAAAAAGCCCATAAGCAGTCCAGGTCATTGCTCTAGCGCTCCAAAGGAGATATATAGTTTAAAACTGTTGTTAAGTTAATTCTCCACTGACTGAGTTTCTTTGATTAATGGATGTTGGCATCTTATGCTGAAGTTTTCTGATTTGCCAGCAATTATGCAATAGAAGAGCCAAATGTCCTGGTCTGGAAGAACAGAAAAAAACTTTTTAGGTTATTTTCAGGGATGGTGGCAATGGCCCACATTATGCAGTTGTGTGAAGAAGGAAAAGAGGTGTGTAAAGAAAATTAGTTGCTGAGTGACATTATTTTGTTTTTGTTGTTGGGTTTTTGTGTTTGTTTGGTTTGGGTTTTCTTCAGTTACTAGGAAAAACAGGACTGGCGCTGGAAAACAAGTATGTCTTCTAGCAAATATATTACTGCATGTGCCAGGGAAATTTGTTGAGAATCAAAGTAATGAATGGCCCAACCCTGAAACCCTTCCTCACCCTGAGGGCATTTACTCAGTCACATAATTAATGGGTTACTCAAATGTTTCAGTGCTATACTCAACCTGAGTAAAGGCTATGGAACTGGACCCTGGGGGACCCTGGTCTGGCCTGCACTTAAAACTTAGGTCAGCATAGCTATGACTCTCAGGGGTTTGACAAATCCACATCCCTAAGCACCGTAGTGATGCCAACCTAACCCCAGGAATAGACACAGCTAGATCAATGGAATAGAATAACGCTTCTGTCCACCAAGGGCTTGGGGAGGTGGTGTTTCTACACCAATGGGAAAACCCCTTCCATCATTGTAGACTACGTCTACGCTATTTGGTTATGCTGCATTAGCCACAGTACCATAGTTATGCATCTGTAGTCCCCATAGTGTAGCCATGGCCTCTTAAATGCATGTTTAACTTTATTCATGAGTTTCAGTAGGGCTACTCACTTGAGTAAAGTTCAGTTTGTGTGTAAGTGTTCAGTGCCTCAGTAAAAGAGTTAGTAGTGTTCTTTTACCAACTTAATTATCTCCACAAAACCAAGCTCCTTGGGAATATGGGACGGTAGTCTGACAAACACGTTATTCTTTTTTGTGTATATTTTTTCCCCTACCACGCTAATCACTCTTAACAATAGAAAGAAGAAAAAAAAACAAAAACAAAAACAAACAGGAAAAAAAACAAAAAAAAAACCAATTTAATTGGCACCCGATTTATGGACATAGTCATAATCAATATGTAGCAAAATTCTTTTTCCTTATTGTTTTACTTTTAAGCAAAACTCACTTTAAATTCTGATTTGCACGAAATTATGTAGGCATATAAATCTTAGGAACTAAGAGGTTTTGCATTAATTTCATAGCACTTCTATTGTATTTAGTATAATTTTTTACTTTTAGTTCTCAGTATTTTTCTGGTAGATTCAGGGAGCATGAGGAGAACAATTCACTAGCTAATTTAATCTCTAAAAATTGTCCTAGCTGTAAATGATAGACTGTAGCATAATGACTATAACATGTATTAATTATATTTCAAAGACTGAGTCCTAATCTTGTAAAAGTTTAACTTCTATGGTGGTGGTGGCGGGGGGGACGACGACTTTTTCATCAGTGTGATTATGGAGTAATTAATTTTTATTACTTCTCTAAAGCAGAAATAAAAAAAATTCAGCCATTTCACATGTGTTGAAAAGCAAATTAACAAAAAGAGGTCTGCTGTATATAATTGTATAATATATATTATATATATATATATAATAACTTTATATGGCTGAATTGCTCTTTTAGCAGCTCTTTTTTTATCCCCACGTGAAATATTTTGGATCAAATACAAATCATTTGTTACAACCTGTAGATATGAAGGTACTAATGTAATACTGTGTGATTCCTATTTGAAAGTAATAGCCCATAAAAGATACTATTTTTTTTCTCATTTAGAAAGTAGAATTGGAAACTGACAGCTACAGACAAAAGTATTTGACTTATAGTTTTTGAAGTACTTCAAAGTGATTTTATTGAAAAATTCAGGTTATTCCTTTGGAACAGAATTTTTCTTTCTGTAACTATTAATTAACCTTGTTCATTTATCCTTGCTCTAATCAGCTGCTGTAGGTACTGGTAACTGTTCATAAATATGAAGTTTCATTTGAATTCTGAAGACAGTAGCACATTAATTATACATTTATTTGATGTCTTTACCCATCCCTTTTCCTTTACCGTGGCTTATTTCATTATTATAATTCCTTGAATTTGCCTTAGGCAACTGTAATTTTTATTCCCCCCACTTTTCAAGGCTCAGAGCTATAGGAATCACTTCACACTATTTATAACTTGAGGAAGACGGGCTTATTCAGAAAGAATAGCCGCTTGTGAATCAGGCAGTAGATTGTACCCAGTATCTAAAAAAGATAAACTCTAGTGGTGAGGTCACACTTCTCTGAAAAAGGCTAAAATATTTTGGATGAGCTATAATACTGAAGTCTTGACAGGATGTCATCATTAGGGCCATATTTCAAAAAGACATGCAGTTATATACATACATTTGTGTGCAACTGTATGCTTAAGATGCATTTGCCTTTTGTGTGTACAATGTGTGTACAAACTGGGTGATCAGAATCAGCCATTTGTGCCCACAATAGCCTGGTTAGAGAGCTTACAGTTGTGATTGTGTGTGCAAGTAGATGCACGCTTTGGACATTGTGCACATTCAGTTACACATCTAATATTAATAAAAATCCGGCTTGATTGTACTTTTATCACAAGAGCCAGGGGATTTACAGCAGTGTTAAGGCCAAATTCCCTTATGGCTATTACTTTGTTCTTACCTTTGCACGCAATTTGATTGATATGGTAGGCTTCTTCCTTTTCGATTCCTAAACTGGTGCATAGTGCAGCTGTCACTTGTTTTGGCTGGTGCTTTGTTCAATTCCACAGATGAACAGCCACATTTTGTTGATGGCCGAATGTGTGCTGGTGAGGATGAAAACCAGGTAATTCTGGGCTGGGGCAGGACACAGTAAGGGATGACATTGTTTCTTCTTCCCCAGGCCTAGGCAGGGATCAAGGAGGGGTAAGCTAAGGGCAGAGGTGAACTCTCTGCAATACTGCGTACCCCTTTTACAGGTCTTCAGGAGAGTTACAAGTTAATGAATAAGTTAATGCTGAACATTCCATCTGGTGTGCAGCCGCCCTTATCTTCCCTGCCCTTGCCCGAAGTACTCTCACCGTTTATCCACCACTAGGTGCAGCATGACAGCTACTCTATTTAACAGCACACAGCAGCATTACACAACAATTTAGAGATGGGATTAAGGAGAATATTGCATCCATCTGAAACTACAGGAGGTTTGTGTGGATAGAATATAAGAACCCAAAGTGGTACTTAACCAGGAAAACTTGTGAAAACCTCTTGTGAAAAGGGTTATGGGGTCTTTAATTGTCACTTTAAGTAGTAGGACTTCAGGTTTATTTCTCATTGGAAAGACCCTCTTCTTCATAGAATCATAGAATATCAGGGTTGGAAGGGACCTCAGGAGGTCATCTAGTCCAACCCCCTGCTCAAAAGCAGGACCTATACCCAATTAAATCATCCCAGCCAGGGCTTTGTCAAGCCTGACCTTAAAAACTTCTAAGGAAGGAGATTCCACCACCTCCCTAGGCAACGCATTCCAGTGTTTCACCACCCTCCTAGTGAAAAAGTTTTTCCTAATATCCAACCTAAACCTCCCCCCCTGCAACTTGAGACCATTACTCCTTGTCCTGACCTCTTCCACCACTGAGAATAGTCTAGAACCATCCTCCCTGGAACTACCTCTCAGGTAGTTGAAAGCAGCTATCAAATCCCCCCTCATTCTTCTCTTCTGCAGACTAAACAATCCCAGTTCCCTCAGCCTCTCCTCATAAGTCATGTGTTCCAGACCCCTAATCATTTTTGTTGCCCTTCGCTGGACTCTCTCCAATTTATCCACATCCTTCTTGTAATGTGGGGCCCAAAACTGGACACAGTACTCCAGATGAGGCCTCACCAATGTCGAATAGAGGGGGACGATCACGTCCCTTGATCTGCTCGCTGTGCCCCTACTTATACATCCCAAAATGCCATTGGCCTTCTTGGCAACAAGGGCACGCTGCTGGCTCATATCCAGCTTCTCGTCCACTGTCACCCCTAGGTCCTTTTCCGCAGAACTGCTGCCTAGCCATTTGGTCCCTAGTCTGTAGCTGTGCATTGGGTTCTTCCGTCCTAAGTGCAGGACTCTGCACTTATCCTTATTGAACCTCATCAGATTTCTTTTGGCCCAATCCTCCAATTTGTCTAGGTCCCTCTGTATCCTATCCCTGCCCTCCAGCGTATCTACCACTCCTCCCAGTTTAGTATCATCCGCAAATTTGCTGAGAGTGCAATCCACACCATCCTCCAGATCATTTATGAAGATATTGAACAAAACCGGCCCCAGGACCGACCCCTGGGGCACTCCACTTGACACCAGCTGCCAACTAGACATGGAGCCATTGATCACTACCCGTTGAGCCCGACAATCTAGCCAACTTTCTACCCACCTTATAGTGCATTCATCCAGCCCATACTTCCTTAACTTGCTGACAAGAATACTGTGGGAGACCGTGTCAAAAGCTTTGCTAAAGTCAAGATACAATACATCCACTGCTTTCCCTTCATCCACAGAACCAGTAATCTCATCATAGAAGGCGATTAGATTAGTCAGGCATGACCTTCCCTTGGTGAATCCATGCTGACTGTTCCTGATCACTTTCCTCTCATGTAAGTGCTTCAGGATTGATTCTTTGAGGACCTGCTCCATGATTTTTCCGGGGACTGAAGTGAGGCTTACTGGCCTGTAGTTCCCAGGATCCTCCTTCTTCCCTTTTTTAAAGATTGGCACTACTTTAGCCTTTTTCCAGTCATCCGGGACTTCCCCCGTTCGCCATGAGTTTTCAAAGATAATGGCCAATGGCTCTGCAATCACAGCCGCCAGTTCCTTTAGCACTCTCGGATGCAACTCATCCGGCCACATGGACTTGTGCACGTCCAGTTTTTCTAAATAGTCCCTAACCACCTCTTTCTCCACCGAGGGCAGTCTGGGAGCTGACCTTGTTCGTGAAGACAGAGGCAAAAAAAGCATTGAGTACATTAGCTTTTTCCACATCCTCCGTCACTAGGTTGCCTCCCTCATTCATGAAGGGGCCCACACTTGCCTTGACTTTCTTCTTGTTGCCAACATACCTGAAGAAACCCTTCTTGTTACTCTTCACATCTCTTGCTAGCTGCAGCTCCAGGTGCGATTTGGCCCTCCTAATTTCATTCCTACATGCCCGAGCAATATTTTTATACTCTTCCCTGATCATATGTCCAACCTTCCACTTCTTGTAAGCTTCTTTTTTATGCTTAAGATCTGCTAGGATTTCATCGTTAAGCCAAGCTGGTCGCCTGCCATACTTACTATTCTTTCGACACATCGGGATGGTTTGTCCCTGTAACCTCAACAGGGATTCCTTGAAATACAGCCAGCTCTCCTGGACTCCTTTCCCCTTCATGTTAGTCCCCCAGGGGATCCTACCCATCCGTTCCCTGAGGGAGTCGAAGTCTGCTTTCCTGAAGTCCAGGGTCCGTATCCTGCTGCTTACCTTTCTTCCCTGTGTCAGGATCCTTAACTCAACCAACTCATGGTCACTGCCTCCCAGATTCCTATCCACTTTTGCTTCCCCTACTAATTCTTCCCGGTTTGTGAGCAGCAGGTCAAGAAAAGCTCCCCCCCTAGTTGGCTCCTCTAGCACTTGCACCAGGAAATTGTCCCCTACGCTTTCCAAAAACTTCCTGGATTGTCTATGCACCGCTGTACTGCTCTCCCAGCAGATATCAGGAAAATTAAAGTCACCCATGAGAACCAGGGCATGCGATCTAGTAGCTTCCGCGAGCTGCCGGAAGAAAGCCTCATCCACCTCATCCCCCTGGTCCGGTGGTCTATAGCAGACTCCCACCCACTACATCACTCCTGTTGCTCACACTTCTAAACTTAATCCAGAGACATTCAGGTTTTTCTGCAGTATCGTACCGGAGCTCTGAGCAGTCATACTGCTCCCTTA
Organism: Caretta caretta; assembly: GCF_965140235.1. Lineage (NCBI taxonomy): Eukaryota > Metazoa > Chordata > Testudines > Cheloniidae > Caretta > Caretta caretta. Next base: position 206,309,425 of record NC_134207.1, on the reverse strand, counting down.
CATACCGTGCTACTCCCCTACCTTTTCTGCCCTGCCTATCCTTCCTGAACAGTTTATAACCATCCATGACAGTACTCCAGTCATGTGAGTTATCCCACCAAGTCTCTGTTATTCCAATCACGTCATAATACCTTGACATCACCAGGACCTCCAGTTCTCCCTGCTTGTTTCCAAGGCTTTGTGCATTCGTATATAAGCACTTGAGATAACCAGCTGATCTCCCCTCATTCTCAGTATGAGGCAGGAGCCCTCCCCTCACAGACATTCCTGCCTATGCTTCCTCCCGGTATCCCGCTTTCCCACTTACCTCAGGGCTTTGGTCTCCTTCCCCCGGTGAACCTAGTTCTTGCAATACCCAGATCCTTATGCCAACCAACTGGACCCAAGTAGTCAATCCCTTTTAGTATTTATTTGGCCAGCAGGGCTTGGCTAATTAGCAAGAGTTTTTGGACTATGTATTGTGATAATTGCAACATTTGCTTCTCAGCTATTTGTATCTGTTGTCTGACTGTGACTAAGAACAAGGTGATCTGTCTCCTCTTGCATCAGCCCCCGCACAATGAGGGAGCCAGTCATAATGCAAGGATTGTGTGGAGAGACATCCACATGTGCAAATTGGCTATGCTATCTTTGCCCCTGGTGAAAGGGCACAGAACACAGAGGGCTTGACTGATCAGCAGTTTCTCACAGCTGTCAACACTCACTCATGTAAGTGCTCACCTATGTGAGTAAGAGTTGCACCAGAGGGTTCCAAGGTGGGCATCAGTGTGGCTTGGATCATATCTCCATTCCCTAAAGTTGTTCACTTTTTAAGCCATGTCTACAATTTGTGTTTTGGTCTGTGGTTTCATTGTGTGTGAGCTGATCCCCTTGGTGCCATGGTCTGTCATGACTTCTTATTTAGAAACACACACACAAAGCTTGTGTGGGCATATCCTGTAGTGATACGTATTCAACACCCCTTTCTTCCTTAAAAGGATTCCCAATCGCTGCAATGCAACCTATCTGTCTGGCAGCTCAGACATTTTCCCACACACAGTGAAAGTGACTAGTACCAGGTTTCATTGGAACACTGATCTTCAAATGCAGCTTGTCAGATTAATAACTAAATAACCTAAAACAGAGCCTTCTTTCATAATTCCTACCACTCTGTCTTTAGCACCTACCTATGAGTCTGGTCTTTTTGTTTCTCTTTAATTAATTCTGAAAAATTCCGGCTGCTCAGTCTATCCTTTGTAATATAGCGGAACCAATCAGCAATCTTAAACCAGCTGGTTAGCTATATGCTGGCATGGCTCATTAGTGCAGTCATAAACTTGTTCATCAAAATATTCTGGGGATGTTTTTATTGCTTTATTATGTTTGTAAATCTCTTTGTTTGCACACACTGAACACTGATTGAGATGAATGATGAACTGCTAGTTATAATTTCCGGGATGTTTACTGAGCAGGTATAATAGCCTGGCTTATGACTCTCTCATGCTTTTAAATCAGTTATTGCTGACATCATTCACTCTGCACCTATCACCTCTTTAATGAATAGACACCAAATCAACTATGTGTACAAGACCATGTCATATACAGTTTGAGCACTGGCAGTAATTATTGCTAATGAAATAATACAAGGAGCTGCTGATTTTCTGGCTCAGCATCATCTCTGCAGGCAATTGTCCAACCCTGTACTTGCCTGTACCAAAAGATACTGCTTATCTCATGTATTAGGATTCCAAACGTAAGCCCTATTTCAGTGTCTGCATTAGAGCTCTCTATGTAGAAGCTTGCAGAAGAAAGTGAAAATAGTGGATGCTGCTTATCTATCTGCCAATGTCAATAAATAAATTAAAAAGCCATTTTCCTCAAAAACATGCCCCTTATCGAGACTGGCTTCTGACTGCTTTTCACTCTGCTGCTATTTGCCCCCCAGTCTGTGTCTTCTTTGTAAAAGATTATTCAGATTTCACAGCTGTGCCAAAGAGCTGCAGCATGCACCAAAAAGAGCACGTCTGCATTAATTCACACAGAAATGTAGGCGACAGTATCAAATAGACTGCTAGATGAGGTCTAGCCCAGTGGCCCACCAGCAGTTCATAATGTTCCCAGGAGGACGCAGGCTAGGTTTCTCAGGCTCCAAGCTGATTAAAACAAGGGTTAATGCTAAGGCCATATCGAGTCTCTAGTTGGGGGTTAGAAGGGTTAGTGGAAGAGGCTGACAGCTGCCTCACAACTGGAGGTAAAAGGGGCAGAGACAGCAGCTGCTAATTTGGGAATAGCAGAGAAAGATGGTAAAGAACAAGTTATAGCTGAATATGCTTATGTTTTTTCTTAAATTATGTGTGTGTGTGTGTGTGTGTGTGTGTGTGCGTGCAGTATATTTATAGAAATGTCTAAATAGACATAGAAGACCAAAGCTAAACAGCAATATGCTGTGCATATTGCTCTCTTAAAGCACTGAAGCCGCATTTCAGTTCTGTATTATTTATTATTAGATAAGCACCAAAAGAGCGCTCACTGTTGTACAAGACACAAAATACAGACATGCCCTATCCTAAAGACCTTGCAATGTAAGCAATGCCTGACACAAAGCAGACAGGACCCACTGGGAATAACTAGCGTGTTTTTAAATATGTAGTTTATGATTGGGATTTTCAAAGGAAGCTCTTTTGAAAATCTGAGCCTGTATCATGTTATTGTTGATTAATTCTTGTGAGCCACACAGATGTGCATCTCTGTGAGGGATTTAAATGAAAAGAGGTTGGCAGATCAGAATTAGAATGCAGCAAAGTCATTGCTGGTGGAAGGCACAGAGTGTTGGATGTATAGGGGTTTGACGTTGACATCCTGTAGCATCATTTTAAAAGTAGAGAATGTACCCCATCATGGACATAGGCATCAATCATCAGGTTAGAATCTGGTTCCAAACTTCTCCAAAGTTCAGGAGTGTTTAGATCCAAGGTTTCATTGGGCCCTTCTCTATTTAAAAGCATAGTGGACTTGCAGGTCCCATGAGATTTCACAGCAAAGAACCCACAGGGGACCACAAGGGTTTTCTGGGGCTGCAGTATGTTCCCATGGCCACTTCCAAATCCATAAAACTTCATTTTTGTAATTTAATGTATCTGGCAGAGAATAGCTATTGCTTTCAGACATGTTTTTAAAAGCTCTGTTGAAGTTAGAAAAATATCTATGGGGGAACCTTTCCACTATGTCCAAGATGGTGGACAAGAGAGAGTCTTTGGGAGCTTTAAAAGCTTATAAAGTAAGAGTCCCTTTGAGAATTGGCAAAGCTCAAACAGACCTTTAAAAATAAATAAATGAATGAAGCTTAGGGGACTTCAAGCAAGGTAATGTGACACCTGCAGTTTGCCCAACAAATACAGCATACTTTTCCAGTAACAGCCATGTGTCAAATTCTGCACTGATTTACTCCTCATGAAGCTCCACTGTAGTCAGTCAATAGGTCTGAATAAAAGGTAAAACAACTTAGAATTTGCCCCCCATGTGTTTTCCTAAAAACCATTAGTGCTACTTTTTAATTCTAAACCCCATAAAATTGTCACACTAAAAGGTACACTAAAGTAAATTACTAATAGAAGTGGTAAATTGGAGTCTTTGTGCCTATCTACCATAAACTTTTTGTTTCCAAAATGTATTTATTATTTACTGAACAGAGCAGATTTTTAGGGTCAGCTAATACGCACCCACAGTATTATGTCTAAACTAATATAAAGATTATGAAATGGCTCTTGAATTCTGGATACAATAAGAACTTTTTAATTGGCTTCCCAAGATGTCACTGATGCCCCCTAAATGCTCTGATCTGAATTTCATTTTTATGGCTAGATTCCATTTCATAATGTCAGTAGAGCAGTCCAGGTTAAGCATTTCAGGGAGATTATGCACATCTTTCAGTCAGGGGTGGGTTAAACTCATCCAGTCTTTGGCCTTAAGCCTTGCACACCCCAACATCTAATCCAGGCTTTAGTTACCCAGAAAATTCAGAAATGCACTACGTACCATATCTTCGCCCTTAATTCTTTTACCTGGGGTTTCAGCAGATTGCATAACAAAGAAGAGGAATAAAACCTGTTGCCAGCTCCCTCCGCTAACCCCTTGCTCTTTGGCTACTTTTCCCATGTCCTGTGAAGTGCCTCAGATTACTGAAAATGAAACATACCGCCATGCATGTCTTTTTTTTTTTTTTGTGGCAGGCAGATCAGTAGTTGCTCTATTAGGTTGCACCTGGAAAGGTCTATAAAACATTTCCTTCTCGATTGTGAGTAGATCAATCTTAACATAAGAATTCATGCCTATGTAATTATGACAGTGTCAGCTTATTATATACTTCCCAGAAAAATGGTTGGGAATGTTGATATAAACATAAGCGAAGTTTTATTGAATTTTAGTTAGAATTTAAACTGTAGTAGCTGTCACTTAAAATAACAGATTGATGTTCTATTGTGTTGTCCTTCTGAAGATTTCAAAACTCTTTGCAAACAGCTAGGCTTTGCAACACCCCGTAGAGGGTCTCTGTTGTGGAAATGAAGCCTCCTTTGTAGTGCAATGCTGCAACTCTTTAATAGCACACAGCTAACACTCCCAAAGAATGTATGTCCAGAGGCAATGTCCTATGGATTTGAAACTTCAGGAGACTGTAGTTACTTGAGTTGGAATGATGGTGATATCAGCCAGGCACCCTCACTAGAGCTGATCAGAATTTTTCCCCCTACTTTAGAAAACTTTGGAAAACTTGTTTAATTTTTATCAATAATTGTTATCAAAATTTTCAGTGGAAAAATTGTATGCATTGTTGTTGTAGCCGTATTGATCCCAGGATATCGGAGAGACAAGGTGGGTGAAGTAATTTATTGGACCAACTTTTGTTGGTGAGAGAGACAAGCTTTCCAGCTTCTTCAGGTCTGGGACCTGAAGTTGGTCCAATAAAAGTCCATCAGAAGTTGGTCCAATCAAAGATATTACCTCGCTCACTTAGTGGAAAAATTGACCTTTAATAAACAAACAAACAAAAACCATTTTTTATTTTTTTATTTTTTTTAATGAAATATTTAAAGAAAAACAGCCACTTTCCAAAAATGTTCATTTCCAGGAAAACCTAGTTTTCCATCAAAAAAAGATTTGCTGGAAAATTTTCTAGCAGCCCTAATGCTCGTATTTATGGATAGTTCTATGGGCTCTTTAATGGGTACAAGCAGTCAGTGTCTAGTGGACAACATAGGCGGAGAAGCTTTTTCTAATTTAATATATTTTCTTTTGCGTTTATTAAAAGCAGAAACATTGTCTTCTTCCTCTTTTGCTCAGTCTACACACCTCTCTGGCTTAAAAGATTGGTGGCGATTTCTCACAGGAGCAAACATGAGGAAAGGAGAATGCTTGGTGGTGAAAACTGGCCTTGGCTAGTGTGACTGAGTATAGGTATCTTAGGGGTAAAGAGTGACTAAAAAGATTGAAAGTACCTGCCATATCTCAGAATGAGTTATAAACTGTAGTCCTGAAGGGAGCTAAGCCCTAGTCAGAAAGTAGGGCCTCGATTTCCAAAGATTTTGGTGTTGCAGTGCCTCACTGATTTAGGAACCTAACTCTCATTTTCAAGAGGAATTTAGGCAGTTAGGAGCCAAAATCCCAAGTGCCTGAATCACTTTTGAAAATGAGATTTAGACTCCGAAATTAGCTAAGTGTTGCAGTGCTGAGTTCAGCAGTGCACTCAGCACTTTACAAATCTCTACAAATTTACTTTACAAATCTGAGCTTCACCATGGGAGGTGCCCTTTCTCCAAGGGAGAAACACATCCTGGACCTTGGGGTAAGAGTACTCTGCTGATGGAATGCTGTACAAGAGTGTAACAGACTCTGAACTTGCTCTATTTTGGGACTGTGAATGTTGCTGAAAAACTAGGGACTCTTCGCAGTGAGAGAACCCTGCAGTCAGTTGAAATAAAATTCTTTCTAAGACCCACAATGGTGGCGTGCCTCAGTCTTTGAATCTTGAAGTCCACTGAACCCCAGCGAACTTGCTGTGGCTGTCACAGCTAGTCCCCCTATTTATCCTCATTTCATATCTTTGTGTTATGAACGAGACCCTTTCCTTCTGCTGGGTCATGCAGTGAACCTGTTGTGTTTGTGAGGTGAAAGCGGCTGTGATGGCACACAATGAGCATACCAGCTTCACAGCAGGATGCAACAGGAAGCAAAGAGAGGTGGAAGGAGTGGGCCCTATAATTAGCAAATGCAAGAAAATTTGAGTAAAAGATTGATAGAGGTCTGTTTTTTATTCAGTCACTGTAAATTAAGAGCCAAAGCACACTGTCCATTTGTTTGTGTGCTATTACTTTTGTGCAACTTTCAGCCATTTTCACTCGTGCAAACAAAAATGATAGAATTTATAAAAAGAAAAGGAGGACTTGTGGCACCTTAGAGACTAACCAATTTATTTGAGCATGAGCTTTAGAATAAATAAAATAAATAAAAAAATAAATAAATTTAAAATAAATAAATTGGTTAGTCTCTAAGGTGCCACAAGTACTCCTTTTCTTTTTGCGAATACAGACTAACACGCCTGTTACTCTGAAACATAGAATTTATAGGCACCAAAGCCCACTTTCATATGCAAAATGAGCAAAAGTGTATTATGTAAAAATGGATAAATGCCTTCATTGTATCCACAAGTGATTGTACCCAAACTTGCACTCATAAGCAACTTGAGTTTGTGCAAGTAGATGCCAGATTTAGTGCCTTTGAAAATTTTGTCATAAAAAAATTTGCCAGTATGATTGGCCCCTTTTTAAGACAACTCACACAGATTTTTGTACATTCTAACATGCTTTCTTTCTTTTCCAGTGGGGGTGGTAAATCTATCCCTTAGGATAAATTGCATGCATGTCTGGAGGGAGGAAATTACTTAGAGAACTCATAAAAACAGAATGTAATTCTTTTTCGAGGCTGAGTCACAAAATGCAAAAAATTTCCTTGCACCTTTCTGTATTTTTTATTTACAGTAACAAACAGTTAATTGATTTATTTGTGATCATTAATTACATTGATTGGACCATAGGGTTGCCAACTTTCTAACTGCACAAAACGGAACACCCTTGCCCCGCCCCCTGCCCTGCCTCTTCCCTGAGGGCCTGCTCCTGCCAGGCCCCTTCTCCGAGGCCCCACCCTCCAGTCACTCCATCCCCCCTCCCTCTATCACTCTCTCACCCCCACCCTCACTCACTCGCTCATTTTCACTGGGCTGGGACAGGGGGTTAGGGTGCAGGAGGGGGGGACGCAGAGGTGGACGTGGGCCGTACGGGCTGGTACTGAATACCGGCAAGAAGTGGCCGCTGGTACAGGCCCGTATGCAGCTGACGTTAAAATGCTGCTGCTGCCCCTTTTGCCCCCCTGCCCTGGTCGGCGGCCCTGCCAGTAGGGATCCTATCGGCCGGACTGCCGACAGGCATGGGGGGGCAAAAGGGGCAGCTGCCCTGGGAACTGGTGATTTAAAAGGGTGGCACAGGCCGGGCAGCGCAGAAGTGCTGGCTAAGGGAGGCTGACCCCCCGAGCCCTGCTTCTGCCGCCCAAGGCTCTGCCCCTTCCGGGGGCCCGGAGCCAGGCCCCCCGCACCGGTAAGTCTTTTGTGCTACTTTCACCCCTAGGGTGAGGGCTCTGGCTGGGAGTGCAGGCTCTGGGGTGAGACCAGACATGAGGGGTTCAGGGTGTGGGAGAGGACTCTGGGGTGGGGCCGGGGATGAGGGGTTTGGGGTGCAAGAGGGGGCTACAGTCTCGGGGGTGCCTAGGGGTTTGGAATGTGGACTCTGAGAGGGAGTTTGGGTACGGGAGGGAGCTCAAGGCTGAGTCAGAAGGTTAGAGTGTGGCGGGGGGGTAATGGCTCCAGTGGGGGGTGCAGGCTCTGGGGTGGGGCCAGGGATGAGAGGTTTGGGGTGCAGGAGGGGGCTCTGGGCTGGGGCCAAGGGTTTCGGAGTGTAAAAGGGGGATCAGCACTGGAGATTGTGGTGCGGGAGGGGGTGCGGGCTCTGGGAGGGAGTTTGGGTGCGGGAGGGGGCTCAGGGCTGGGGCAGAGGGTTGCGGTAAGGGAGGGGGAACAGGGAGTGGGCTCCGGGAGGCGCTTACCTCAGGGGCTCCCAGAAGCGGCAAAATGTCCCTTGGCTACTAGGCATAGGGGCAGCCAGGCTGTTCTGTGCAGTGTACACTGCCTCTGCCCATAGGCGTCGCCCCTGCAACTCCCATTGGCTGGCATTCTTGGCCAATGGGAGCTACGGAACTGGTGCTTGGGGCGGGGGGGAGCACACAGAGTCCCCCTGGCCGTGCCTATTCCTTGGAGTCGAGGGACATGTCACTGCTTCCAAGGAGCCGCGCAGAGCCAGGTAGGGAGCCTGCCAGCCCAGCTCCAACCAGACTTTTAATGGCCTGGTCAGCATTGCTGACCAGAGCCTCCAGGGTCCCTTTTCGACCCGGTGTTGCAGTTGAAAACTGGACATCTGGCAACCCTATTGGGCCATTACTTTTTGCTTTCTTCTTTAGGCCTAATGCACACATCACTTCATTTGCCTTTTATGTTGTGATAGCCACTTTGTTACAAGATTTCCAAAGTTTGTCATCATTTAAATAGATCTCTGTCTCTCTCTCTCTCACACACACACACACACTCACACACACACACGGTACATAAATTGGATTGAAAAGAAGAAAGTTACAGGCAGATGATAGTTGCCCTCTGAAACAACAGGCAAATTAGCCAGCTGTGAAGGAAGCTGACATGTTGTACTAAAGCAGAAACACAATATAATAGGGAAATGCGGTTCTTTGTTCAGATCCGTTTCCTATTAACACTTAGAATGTTATGCTTGTGCATGCCATCCCTTGAGGACCGCTTGGTTGGCCTTACATGAATAACAATGGACTATGTAAAATTGCTAGATGCATAAAACTACTGTGCAATCATCGAATGTTCTCTCTCTATGTGTTTGTGTTTTTAAATCTGAAATCTGAGCTATTTATTGCATGAAACTTTGAGTTAAATACTATTGTATTGCCAGGGGCCAACTACTAACATTAATTTTAAAAGGTGAGAGAGCCCAAGTGAGAATCTATGGCAATTGGAGCATGATATTTCAAAAAGCTGGCTATTAAGGAGGAACAAACCTTTTCAGTAACAAAGGGATAGGGCAGAAACAGAGGACATAATGCCAGGTAGGTGGCCTGGCTGCATGGGCTTCAGTGAGTAGTTATGAGTCTGATGCCAGGTGAAGACATCTGTTTCTCTGCTCTGCAGATATTCAAGTAGCTACATGTATATGGTGCAGAACTGGTGGATGGTTCACCTTGAAGCATTGTTTCCTGTAAGTGGGGTTAAGTGGGAGATGATAGACTCAAAACAGCAGCCTGTGTGTCAGATCCAATATGCCTTGGTCTAATTGGGGGATAGTTATTTTCTGGAGTCAGAGGAACAGATGTTGCCAGTTTTAGGGGGAATGCCCAAGCCAGAGACAGTTGGGCACAAAAAGAAAGAGCTGGAGGAGAAACAAGCAAACTTTGGAAGTTTAGAAAGATAATGACAAATGCACAAAGAGCCTTTTCCCCAAAGAAACATAAGTACTTATCCTATAGATACGTAGGGATCATCACTTCAGCCATTTGAAGGCATGCAGCCACACTTAATAGTTTGGGATAGAAAATAAATAACACCATATACGGTGAAACAACAAGGTAAGGAAATGGACCAAATGTAATGCTCTAAACTAGCACTGCTTCTCCTCAGTACTGCTCCATGAGATATTTACCCACCACAAGGGTCAGGGCCTCATTTTTATGCCTCGCTGAAGAGACAACACTTCTAGCTGCATGGTATCCTCTTATATCATACTGGGACATTGGTTCAAGACTGATTCAAATAGACAAGTGCCACCCGCTGCATTACCAGCACCATTTCCTACAGCACCTTGGTTTTCCTTGGAGGGCTCTCTGCTCAAGCCCAATCCAGCAGAGTGTGACCCTCCCGAGGAGCACCCAGACTGTGAGGAAACTCACCACCACCTGCCCCTAGTGTGAGGAAGTCTTGTTTGTGCTTGCTGTGGATCAGCTTCCTGAAGCCACCAGCCTCTGGCAACACACACACTATCTCAGACCTCTGCAGGCCTAGCTCTTTCTGTACTGGTTAGCAAAACCACACCCCAACCCCCGAGACCTCCCAGTGTTCCCTGCAGTGTCCAGCCCCTTATGCACTGAACACATAGAATTACCAGGCCTACTGTTCCCAGAGGAACAGTACACTGCAGCTTATTTGTTATACTTCAGAACACAGCTCTGCTGAACACACAGCACTTAGGTTTATTTGTAATGAAAACAAGAATAAGTTTATTGTCAAAGAACAGAGATTCAAGTGATAGTGAGGAAGGGTATTGGAAACAAATGGTTACATATAAAACAGAATCATATTGTGTTTTCTAGAGACTAAATTTATCTCACAAGTTCTCGTCCTGTCTACGGAAGCTTACCTCACCCAACGTTCTTGCCAGTGTTTTCAGCCAAGCCTGGGTGAGATCCCTTTTTCAGGAAGAAAACTCGCTGCCCATTTACTTCTTAGATGAAGGATGCCAGGGTGTCATTGTTGCCCCCAGATACACCAGAACAAACTTTTGATCGGCACCTCAAGGTAGGGTGTCCCCGCACCTCTGTTTACATCTTCCTGTTAGTTTTCGTCTGAAGTCCATATCAGCTCCTCATTAGCATTTGACTTAGAATGCTAATGGTTGCCGATTGTGAATCAGACAAATACATAGTTGATGTGTAAACTGATAGATAGGTAAACATCTCTTCTATGAAAGAGAGCCTGCTTTTCACCTTTGCTGGAGACCAGTCCCTATACACAGACCTTAAGAACATAATTTTCTTTGAATATACATAACTCATTACACAACATCCACACATGCATTTTGTAATGCTATTGCTGACCAGTGTAACACAGGTTTTTATTAGAGCTCACATGACACCCTTGTGAACCAGAAAGTAAATACCAGACCCAGCAGCATCCTGTAACACTTAGGCACCCCTTATGCCCTCTGCCAGTTGGCATCAGGAGGTCCCTGGATCACACACAGTTTATGAGATCTGACAAGCTCATAGCCCAAGAATGTGGTGGTACAGTGGTATTTGTTGAGTCTTCAGTAGAAATGTTGATAAGGACATGATTTTTCTGTGCATTAGATAGATGCAGGGTAGGCATAGAGAGTAATTTGCAGACTCTTCTGCCTTGGAAAATGTGCATCCATATGATATATTCACTTCACAAAATCTCATTGCACTGTTCACCTCTATGTTGGTGAGGGCATGAGCTGAGAAAGGAAGGTATATAGAAACAATCTGAAGATTTAGAAAGTAGTCTTATGGTCTGTAAATGCAAAGGAGAAATGTATCTTGGATTATAACCTTTACTGGTGCTTTTATTAGAACCCCTCCCGGAAGTACAGCTTGAATATGGCTACAGTCAGATGCAAGTACTCCACTTCAACCCTTTACTACAAAATATTGTGTCTGTGTTTTTATGTGTAATTTTTCTGAACCCTCACCACTTCTGCTTTTCTGCCCTGCGATTTGAATAGCTGAATCTGAAGAAGTTTGAACAAAGACTTGTAGGAGCTTTTTTTCCCCCTTAACTAATGTGATAATCAAGTGGTTTGTTGAGCTTTGGAATATAAGTCATTTCCAGTGTGCAGTGTTTGTTTTAAATCCTAAAGAGCACCCAAATATTCCTAAAAGATTAGTGAACAGGGCCTTGCAAATCTGTGTTAATGCTCTTCTTTGACAAAAATTGACAGTGTCATTGAGAAAGTGAGGTGGGGAAGATAAATACAATGGAAGAGCAAACAGCAAAAGAAAAGAGAATTTTAGTGATAACATCTTCTCCCTAGATGTCATAGAACATGTACAAATAATGAGTGCACTGAAAGAAAGACAGAACCTGGTTAAGTATTGTGTCAGGAGAGTCTGTGATCTCAGGCTATTAAATACTGCAGTGCTCTTTCAGACTGTCATAATTCAAAAGTACAATGACAGTGTGGTAGCTGTGAGCCAAGCTGCAGCCTTGCCTGAAAGAAAAAAACAAGAAAAGATCAGAGTATGCTTTGAGATTAGAGGAGGTTAGCTCATATTCTTATGGAAGGTCCTAAAATACCTGCATGATCTCTTGTGTGGCCGAATGAATTTCAGTGATGGAAAAAATGGTGACACATTGCCCACGATCCAGCTTTGAAGATTGGGCAGTGTTATGTTAAAGCGTGATTGGAAAGCTCTGCTCAATACATTTTAATGGAACAACTTCCAGGAACATCAACCTCCCTTCCTTCCTCCCCAAAACAGTAATGAATCCAAATGGCTAATAAAACATAAGAACTAAAAGATGTTGTACATGAGCCATGTTTCTGGAGTGATTATATTTTTAAATGTCAGTTTCCCACAGCCATTAGCATACTACATTTACTAAGGTATCAGACTGACTAGCTAAAAGAGAGACATTTATGTTATTGACTTCTATGAGCATTTTGTTAAGAAGGGCTTCATTTGGCCAGTTGTTTGTGTGTAGTAAGTAGAGATCATGACTCCTCGGTACTTGAAAGAGTCAGCTGAGAGCTCTTCAGTGGAGAGTAAACTATTCTGTCCCCTATGAAACTCTTTTCTACAAAATCAATTCATCTGAGTGCAAACTGATATAGGCAACAGGCAGATATGTACAGTCCTAAAGCACTACCTACATTCTGAAACTGTCTTGTGAAATTAAAGGAAAGGTAAGTTAAAATTTAAAGTTGGAGGAATGTTCATATGTTCTATGTGGCTTGTATTTTCTCCTGGATTGCATTCGCTTCTATCCATGTAACCCAGGGTGTCAGGGTCACTGGCAGTTGCAAGTCTCCCTCAAGAAATGTGTTGGTGATGCAAATAGCCCACAACCTGGGCTCCAATGCGGGCCCATAAGAGCCAGCTCAGTCTGTAATGAGTTAGCGATGGCTGTGGGTAAAGGGGCTGAGACTAGAGCATACGTAGGATGTGGTGATACAGTGCATCCCCAGATATTCTCCACTGCTAGGGCTTCCATAGAGGTCCAGGTGCACTTTAAGCCTGCCCACCCCTGATGGAAACCATAATAGAGGAAGACAATGCTGCCCCAGAGTGGGTTGCAGTTTCCAGCCTGTTGCAATATTGGGGGACTGTCTAGCTTGCCATCTGTATGTGTTTGTGCATGTGGAGAGAGAGAGAGAGAGAGAGAGGGTGGGTGTGGCAAATTTAAACATTTAGGAAGCTGTTAGGTATGTGATTTGCAAAGTGGTGTATTTTAATTCTCTAACTATAAGGTTAATTGTCTCCCATTGTATGCACTTGAGCTAAACTGGAAGCTTTAGGAGTTGCTGTTCTCCAAATCATAGAATCATAGAATATCAGGGTTGGAAGAGACCTCAGGAAGTCATCTAGTCCAACCCCCTGCTCAAAGCAGGACCAATCCCCAACTAAATCATCCCAGCCAGGGCTTTGTCAAGCCTGACCTTAAAAACTTCTAAGGAAGGAGATTCCGCCACCCCCCTAGGTAACGCATTCCAGTGTTTCACCACCCTCCTAGTGAAAAAGTTTTTCCTAATATCCAACCTAAACCTCCCCCACTGCAACTTGAGACCATTACTCCTTGTTCTGTCATCTGCTACCATTGAGAACAGTCTCGATCCATCCTCTTTGAAACCCCCTTTCAGGTAGTTAAAAGCAGCTATCAAATCCCCCCTCATTCTTCTCTTCCGCAGACTAAACAATCCCAATTCCCTCAGCCTCTCCTCGTAAGTCATGTGTTCCAGTCCCCTAATCATTTTTGTTGCGCTCCGCGGGACGTTTTCCAATTTTTCCACATCCTTCTTGTAATGTGGGGCCCAAAACTGGACACAGTACTCCAGATGAGGCCTCACCAATGTCGAATAGAGGGGAACGATCACGTCCCTCGATCTGCTGGTAATGCCCCTCCTTATACATCCCAAAATGCCATTGGCCTTCTTGGCAACAAGGGCACACTGTTGACTCATATCCAGCTTCTCGTCCACTGTAACCCCTAGGTCCTTTTCTGCAGAACTGCTGCCTAGCCATTCGGTCCCTAGTCTGTAGCGGTGCATTGGATTCTTCCGTCCTAAGTGCAGGACTCTGCACTTGTCCTTGTTGAACCTCATCAGATTTCTTTTGGCCCAATCCTCTAATTTGTCTAGGGCCCTCTGTATCCTATCCCTACCCTCCAACGTATCTACTTCTTCTCCCAGTTTAGTGTCATCTGCAAACCTTTTCTGCCCTGCCTGTCCTTCCTGAACAGTTTATATCCATCCATGACAGTACTCCAGTCAAGTGAGTTATCCCACCAAGTCTCTGTTGTTCCAATCACGTCATAATTCCTTGACTGTGCCAGGGCTTCCAGTTCTCCCTGCTTGTTTCCCAGGCTTCTCGCATTTGTGTATAGGTGCTTGAGATAACTCGCTGATCGTCCGTCTTTCTCAGTATGAGGCAGGAGCCCTCCCCTCTCGCGCGCTCCTGCTCATGCTTCCTCCCGTTATCCCACTTCCCCACTTACCTCAGGGCTTTGGTCTCCTTCCCCCGGTGAACCTAGTTTAAAGCCCTCCTCCCTAGGTTAATGCATGAAATGCATCAAATGCATGAAAGGAGCTAGAAACATTAACATTAAAATAAAAAAAGGTAATTTTGGGTCAAACTAAATGATTTGATCCCAAACAAAACATTTTATTTAGATTTTAAGCATTTTTTAATCATTAAAAATTTTTAAATAAAATTAATGGAAATTTTGAAGCGAAAAGGAGTTTCAAAGAAAAAATCAGTAAGTTTTGTTTAGAAAAAGGCAAAATGAAACATTTAGATATTTTTTATATTGGGGGGGCTCTTTTCTGAGATGAACAATTCAGTAAAACCGACAAAAATTCATGAGACATTTGTGTCGCCAAATCTGTATAATGGGATTTAAGTATGTACTTAAGTGCTTTGTTGCATCAAGGCCTATGAGACAAGATGCCCGGGTGGCTAGTATGGCTTGGAGCCATGCCACCTCAGGCTGTGATTTGTCAGATTTTATAAAATAAATAGGATTGAGCCTGGTCTATAGTTGGATGGGGAATCTCCAGTGTGTTCAAAGTGGTAATTCAGCAGGTGGAACTCTTTCTATTCTTCATTAGTACTAATCTGATACCTGCTATTAGTGGGCATTGCTCTGCTGGAGGTCACGTCTGTTGCATGAGATGTAGAGCCAAGCTCCTCTCTACCTGTGACCATTAAAAGATTGGTATGTTTGTTCAAAATTAGTTCAGAATTTCAAATGATCTGGACAAACTGGAGAAATGTCTGAAATAAATAGGATTAAATTCAACAAGGACAAATGTAAAGTACTTTGCACAGAACAATCAGTTACACAAATACAAAATGACTTCCTAGGAAGGAGTACTGCGGAAAAGGATCTGGTCAAAAACTAAATATGAGCCAACAATGTAACACTGTTGCAAAAAAAGCAAACATCAGTCTGGGATGTATTAGCAGGAGTGTTGTAAGCAAGACATGAGAAGTAATTCTTCCACTTTACTCAGCACTGATAAGGACTCAACTGGAGTAGTGTGTCCAGTTCTGGAAACCACACTTCGGAAAAGATGTGGACGAATTGGAGAAAGTCCAGAAGAGAGCAACAAAACTGATTAAAGGTCTAGAAATCATGACCTACGAGGAAAGATTGAAAAAAAACTGGCTTTGTTTTGTCTGGAGAAGAGAAGACTAAGGGAGGGGACATGATAACAGTCTTTAAATAAGTAAAAGGTTGTTATAAAGAGAAGAGTGATAAATTGTTCTCTTTATTCTCTGCGGCCAGGACAAGCAGTAATGCGCTTAAATTGCTGCAAGGGAGATTTAGGTTAGACATTAGGAAAAACTTCCTAACTGTAAGGACAGTTAAACACTGGAACAAATTACCTAGGGCTGTCGTGGAATTTCCATCATTGGAGGTTTTTAAGAACAAGTTAGACAAATACCTGTGAGGGATGGTTTAGCTAATACTTAGTCCTGCCTCAGTGCAGGGGACTCGAGATCCTTTCCAGTTCCTCATTTCTGTTATTCTAGTTGTAGTTATGTCTTGCTGTTTATTGTGACAATTTTTTTATGGCAAAACCACAGCTTTGCGCAAAATGCAAAAATCACAGTTTTAGGTTAAATGATCCTCAAAATCATAGCACTTTTTTTTTTCAAATATATCAAGTGTACAGTTTTTTTGTATTAAAAACGTAATACATTAATTCAAATGGGAAAAATCCAAAACACAAAATATTGATATAATTTTTACTAAAATAGTACTATGCTTGCTTTGATAAAAATAAATTTATACAACTCTGATTTACATGGCTTTATAGCGCTAAACACATTTCATATAAAGTAACGTATTGCTGTGGAGAAGCACTTGCTGTAGGTGGGACTCAGAAAGATAACACTGCATTGGTAACACTTGGTTCCCGTTTGGAACATTGTTTTTTCAACCAAAAAAGCTAGAAATTAATTCTTTTTAAGTACAAGGTAAAGTAATTCTGTAGTGGACTGTAGAGCAGCCATGCCTTTTAAAAAAAAAATTGCCAAGCACTCTGTATCCCTGTCAAACCATGAATGTGTGGCAAATGACCATCCTCAGCCCTGGTGTCCTGCCCAAAATCCCATTTGGGTAATTACACTGTGTCTACCAAAATTTCCTGTGTAGGCTTTGGTCCAAAACTGAGTCAAATGGAAGTGTGTCACCTACTGAATCACCAACACCACTTCCTGCAGCACACTAGAATTTCCTTGGAGATCTCCCATCTAAGTGTTGGCCATGACCAAACCTGTTTGGCTTATGAGAGCAGACCAGATCACAAGCTGAGGCTGGTATGGCTGCTAATCATGCTGCTCATTGGGGATATTTAGTCAGATACATCTATGACGGGAGACTGTACTGCATTAAATGTCTCAAATGAGTTCAATATATTTTATTTGTGCATTACTTCGTGACCCTTTGTAAAAAAAACATAATGCACAGAATGCACATTTTGGTAGTTTAAGACTTTGTATAATAACTTTTTGTGTTACAGGTATGTGATTGAACAAATGTAAAAAGTAGGAAAATAGCTTCTCTTAAGGTTTGATGTTTTAGGACTAAATTATTTTGATGTAACTCTTGAATATCTGCTTTTGATGTCTGTAAACAAACTAACTAGTAAATCTTCACTGGTATGTTGCTTAAGTTGATCAGCAAGGGCACCAGGGCTAACTGTGATCAGCTAATGCATTTTTAAGAACAACTGTATTTGTCTACAGGTCAGGTCAGGCTATGCCTGCTACTGTAGTACCTTGGGCGGTACTACCTGCATCTCATCAAACCCACTGCTTTGTGGGTAGCTCGGGAGGGTGTAAGGCTAAGGGAGCAACCCCTGACAGAAAAGCCCCACTGTCTTGTGGGTAAATTTGGGAGAATGTAAGGCTATGAGAGTAAACTCAGACAGAAAATCTGGAGTGGAGCCCCAAAGGCGGTCAGGTACTAATATTTTAGTATCTTTCTGGCAACTCCTACAGCAGATCAGGTACCAGATGTATTTGTTCTTCTTCTCCTCTGGAATTTACTGGTGACACAGGGAAGGCTGTCCTGATGCCTGGGCAACTCGGGGCCTCCATATTATCTGCCCACGCTTGCGCCCTGGAGAGGTACTCTAGCTTTGCCTCGAGCGTCGACAGAACACGGGAGGCAGCAGTCACCAGTTCTAAGCTCTTACTCTATTGGCATAGAGTTGAGCACCAGAAGCTGTCTCCGATGGTGGGAGAGATCATCATATCTCACTCGTCAACCATCGCCTTCCATAAAACTGAGCAGCCCCCAGACAATAGGGTGTTGTCCTGCCACAGTCTGCCTGCTTCAATGGATTCTTGGAACTTAGATTTTTATACTTTGTCAAGTAGACTGTAACCAATGTATTAGGCAAATCAAGTAAAAGAAAGAAAGCATCTTTAAAGATAGAGTGCTGGAACGTTTGCACCATGATAACTAGATTATCTGAGGAACTTCAACCGATCGATGCTGCACGTAAAACTGCTGTGATCAATGATGAGCTGAAATGACTCAATGTGGATATCACATCCCTCCAAGAAACAAGGCTAGCATCAAGCAGATCTCTCAGAGAAAAAGACTACACGTTTTTCTGGCAGGGGAAAAGCGCAGAAGAAACACGAGAGCATGGAGTGGGATTTGCCATCAAGAACTCACTTCTGGGGATGATTGAGCCACCTACAAATGGATCCGAGAAAATTTTGGCACTACACTCGTTCACATCTGATGTCCCAGTCAACGCTGTGAGTGTGTATGCCCCAACACTCTCCTTGTCTTCTGACATCAAGGACCAGTTCTACGAACAGTTGAACACCACCATCAGCAAGATTCCGAAACATAGATATGTTTTCCTGCTAGGGGACTTTAATGCAAGGGGGGAGCAGATCATGAAGCATGGACCAACTGTCTTGGTCAACACAGAGGTGGTAAAATGAATGGAAGTGGTCAGAAACTGCAAGAATTTTGTTCCTATTATGATCTCTGTGTAACAAACTCATTCTTCCAGACAAAGTCACAACACAAAGTATCTTGGAAACATCCCAGATCTGGCCACCGGCACCAACTGGATCTTATCATCACAAGTCACTTATGTGAAAGCATCCAAGTAGCAGCTGATACAGGCAACATTAGAAATGTATGATGGGATCAAGAAAGCCTTGGGTCCAACTTCAAAGAAGATAGCCCCATTGAAATCAACAGGGGAAACAATCAACAACTGCACCAAGCACATAGATCGCTGGGTAGAACACTACTCTGAGCTTTACTCTCATGAAAATATTGCTATGGACGCAGCCATAAATGCCATCAAAAGCCTGCCTGTTATGATCCAACTTGATGATGAACCAACTGTTGAGAAGCTTAGCCTTGCCGTAGATGGCCTCCCCAACGGAAAAGCTCCTGGAAAAGACTGCATACCTTCCAAGTTCATAAAATGTGGAAAACCTATTCTACTGCAACATCTTCATGAGTTGCTCTGCCTGTGCCGGAAAGAAAGCAAAGTACTACAAGAAATGAGAGAACATCACTCTACAAAAATAAGGGTAACAAGAGTGACTGTAACAACTATAGTGGCATTTCCCTTCTTAGTATTATGGGAAAAGCCTTTGCCCAAGTTGTCCTGAACAGACTTCAGACCCTTGCAGACAGAATCTATCCTGAATCACAGTGTGGCTTCAGAGCTCAAAGGTCTACTATAGACATGATCTTCTCACTGAGACAACTACAAGAGAAATGGAAAGAACAAAAAAAAGCCCCTCTACATAGCCTTTATCGATCTCACAAAGGCTCTTAAGCATGATTCGATCCTTCCATAAAAACATGTACGGCATGGTCCATTATGATGGCTCAGTGTCTGAGCTTTCCAAATTCATAGAGGAGTTAAGCAAGGTTGTGTACTTGCCCCAACTCTGTTTGGGATCTTCTTCTCCCCATTACTGAAACAAGCTTTTGGTTCCTCAACTGAGGGAATCTACTTGCACACAAGATCTGATGGAAAGCTGTTTAATCTTGCAAGATTCAGATCTAAAACCAAGACTTGGGAGGCCCTTATCCAACACCTTCACTTTGCTGATGACTCAGCAGTGACAGCCCACCCAGAAGTTCATCTTCAAAGCCTAAGACTTTGGGCTTATTATAAGCCTAAAAAAGACTAACACAATGTGCCAAGGAGTTGAGAAAGCACCCTTCATCAAGATCAACTATGATTTGAAGTGGTGAATGAGTTCATATACCTGGGGTCCACTATCGCTGTCAACCTTTCACTTGAAACAGAACTCAACATCCGCATTGGAAAAGCCCCCACAACAATGTCTAGACCAGCAGTCTCTAGCCTTTTATGCCCAAGATCACTTTTTGAATTTAAGGGAAACCCAGGTTCTACCCTGCCCCTTCCCCGAAGTCCCGTCCTGCTCATTCCTCCCCGCTCATTGCTCGCTCTCCCCCACCCTTACTCACTTTCACCAGGCTGGGGCAGAGGGTTGGGGTTCGGGAGGAGTTGCAGGCTCTGGGCTGGGGCCAAGGGGTTTGCAGTGTGGGAGGGGGCTTCTTCATTGAATTGAGGCTGGGGCAAGGGATTGGGGTGCAGAAGGGGGTGAGGGGTGCAAGCTCTGGGAGGGAGTTCAGGTGCAGGAGGGGGCTCTGGGCTGGGCAGAGTGTTGGGATGCAGAAGGGGCTATGGGGTGCTGGCTCTGGGAGGGGGGTCAGGGCTGGGGCACGGGGTACATGGTGTAGGAAGAGGTTTAGGGTGCAGGAGGGGGTTCAGGGTCCTGACTCCGGGAGGGGGTTGGGGTGCAGGCTCCTGGTGGGCGGCACTTATCTCAAGCGGCTCCCAGTCAGTGCTGCAGTGGGGCAGGAACCCTGCCTGCCCCAGCCCCATGCCGCTCCTGGAAGGGGCCAATGCACCCCTGCGGCCCCTGGCGGGGCATGTGGCTCCGTGCGCTGCCCCTCTCTGTGGACAATGCCCCCGCAGCACTCATTGGCCACAGTTCCCCTTACCCAGGCAAGGAGAGCTGTGGGGGAGGTGCTTGCCACTTCAGGACATCCTGGCCACTTCAGGGAGCTGCATGGGGCCATGGCAGGCAGGGAGCTTGCCTTAGCGGCAGCCCTGCTACACCATCAGAGATCACGATCGATTGGGAGAGTCTCCAGAATCGACCAGTTGATCGCGATCTAGACTGAACAAGATGGTCTAGCAAAACAACAAACTGACAGAACACACAAAAATCTTTGTGTCTCATGCATGTGTTATCAGCACACTTTTGTTTGGGAACGAGACATGGACACTATACTCTCATCAGGAAAAGAGACTCAACAGCTTTCATATGCGTTGCCTTTATTAAATCTTTGGAATCTCCTGGAGGGACAGAGTCACCAACACTGAGGTGCTCAAGCGGGCCAGCATACCCAGCATGCAAACAGTCCTCAAACAGAGACACCTCCACTGGCTTGGGCATGTGTGCTGAATGAATGATAGGTGCATCCCAGAGGACATCCTCTACGGCAAACTGGCATCTGGAAAAAGACCTAAAGGATGCCCCAGATTGCGTTTCAAGGGTGTGTGCAAGCGAGACCTTCAAGAAATGGACATGGATGTGGACAAATGCAAAGATCACTCTCAAGACTAAAGCCTTTGGAAACAAGAGCTTAACAAAGGTCTCTGGAGTTATGAGAGGAAACTGTCCAGTTTAGCAGAGGAGAAAAGAGCTCTCAGAAGGCAGAACCCAAATGGTCGAAACATCACCTTTAAATGTGACTGATGAGGGAGAGATTGTCTCACAGGGGTGGGTATCTTCAGCCATGTTCATGGCTGCCATAAAACCAATTGAGTAAATTCTTCACCTCTCAGGTGCACATACCCATGGACTCTCGAGAGTGAAGGATGCCTACTGCTGCTATTTGTCTACAGTAGGTACTAACTGGTGTTTGAGAACATGTTAATTAACACATGTTAGCTAACATATTTGCAAAACACACCTTGTTTTCCTAGTCCAGAGAGGGCCCTCTGAGGCCTTGTCTAAACACACCCAAGTTATATGACATTAAATATACTGGTATAGTAAAAGTGGTATAACTGTCCTAGTGTGGATGCAGTTATATTGGTAAAAAGGTGGTTATACTTGTATAGTTTATTCCATTCTGAGAAGGGATATATATTCTACCCATAGAAGGCCCCTTTATCCCATTATAAATATGTCCATGCTAAGAGTTATAATGACATAACTAGTTTGGTTTAAAAAAATCAGACTCTCAGCTGATAGTTATAGTGGTATAAAAACTCTCTGTAGTGCAGGCCTGAAATTTCTTCCCTTCCTCTTTGCTAGTAAGGGTATTTGCATGAAAATATAGGATCTTGGTTTCTTCAAGTTTCCTCTCATCTCTACATTTTTCTCCCCTTTTGAATTCCCTGTCTGAAGTCCTAATTCAGATGATGGCACTATTTTGAATGTATATAACAGAAATGGAAAATAAAAAGCATTAAAGAACTGCTGGCACCTGGTGGTAAATATTTGAAAAACATTTTTAGCAACAGTTTGGATTATAAATCATGTGTTTTCTGAAGATGTCTTTCCTCATTCATTATCACCAAGACCATTTTTGTGAAGGAAGATCTTTATCTTTTATTATTTCCTTTGCCGCTTATGCCTGTTTCCCACCTGCAGCCAATCTTATTTGTGACATCCCAAACACAAGGTCTTAAAGGGGTCTCAGAGATGTACCAGGTCTTGTTATTTCCCAACAGTGGAATTTCATCAGAAGGACAACTAAGCATGTGGAGGAAAAAATCCAAGTTTCATGCAAACATGCTAATAATGAAGAATCAGGAATGAAGGCTATGGTGAAGCATATGCACAAAAGTCTTGAGGAGGGAATTACTTGGAAGGTCATTTTGTTTTTCTGCTTTTTATTTCACTGCTTATAGGCACCATGAGAGACATGAGTTTTGTGGGAACTGAAAGAGGAGAGGGTGGGTAGTGGCTTGGTGGACTGGGCTGGGAGGTTCTCAAGTAGGAAAAGGACATGAATAAATCTTCAAAGGTTGGTATTTTTGGTGGAATGTAGACTTGGATAGAATGGATAAAGGTGAGAAAGGGAAGTTTAAAGTTGATATGATGGGCAAGGGGGAGCAGTATGCATGAAGACGATAATTTTAGCAGTTGTGTTTTGGATGGATTAGGAAGTATGATGTATACGCAGAAGAACTCTTTGACAGTACGGGTCACTAAGGTGTATAGCATGAGTATATTCTGAGAGAGAGAGAGATTGTGTATTCTGCTGTGGCCCTGGTATGCCACTCTGGTGTGTTAAGAATGCCTCGGTAGCACGGAGCAGAGCACTACAGAGATTTTTTGCTGCTGCAGGCTGTGGAGTAGCCCACAGGCAGTTCTCAAGGGGTTTTCATGAATTAGGTATGTAGGGGTGGAAAAGTGCTGACCCATACGGCAGCCCAGATTCAGAAGGGTACACTGGTGTCTTAAAGCCACCTTTGCCCCCTCCTCTGCACAGCACAGAATCTAAGCTCCATTGTGGGTGTCTTCATAATATATACATGTAACAAAAAGTACTTTAAGAGAACCTCTCTTATAACCCTTACAAGCTGAGCTCTTACAGTGTTTCAAAGCAGGCCTCCTTCCTGTGCACCTTGACAAGTGTGCAAGCTCCCTCCTCCCTCAACCATTTTATATCTTACAAACCTTTCTTGGCTGTCCACAAAAGATTCACAGGGGCTAACTAAATTAGCCAACATGAATGTGCAGCATGGCCTTCCTCAGCTGCATGTTTCATAAGCTTAGTGAGAAAACATGTGGAAAACATATTCTGTATGGGTGGAACAGGATTTTGAAAGACTCGTAGCTCCATCAAATCAAAATTAGTTTTCACCAGTGCCCTCAGAACCACTTGTTTTTGTGAGCTATTTTCATGACAAAGTTCAACTTTCAATGCTCAAGATTTCTGAGTGTAGAGCAGTTTAAAATTAAAAGTTCACAATTTTTTTCTTAGAGTGTTTATTTTTCACAGTTCTACTCAAAAATGGCAGAACAACTGTAGCAAAATATTTCCAGAAATATTCACTGTATGGCAAAGACCAAGCATGGAAAAAAAATTTCCTAAAAGGTGAGAAAGACAAGGTGAGTGAGGTAATATCTTCTGTTGGATCAACTTCTGTTGGTGAAAGTGAGAACCAGAGAAGAGCTCTGTGGAGCTTGAATACTTGTCTCTTTCTCAACACAAGGTGGTCCAACAAAAGATGCTGCCTTACCCACCTTTTATTTCTCATATCCTGGAACCAACATGGCTATGACACTGCAGATCCTAAAAGGTGAACATTTTGGAAAAAACTTTGAATAAAAATGAAGATGTAACCTTAACAATAATGGTTTCTGCCATTATTACAGTAATATTTCTGTTATCTCTTAAATCATTCTGGAGACTTTTCAGTTATTTCAAAGACTCCACCAGATAAAACTGTTGTTTAGCAGCTTCTGAGCATTTACAATCCTATTGCTTTTAATGCTCAGCATTTCTCAGAATCAGCTTAATGAAAATCTTGCCCAAGTAAGGAGTCAGCCCAAACTGAGTAATGACTTCATGATTTGACCCCCCCCCCCCCCCCCAAAACACAGAAGTGATCGTTAGACTACCACGGTCATGGCTATCAGTGGCATATCATAACGTCTGAGGAGACTGAAGATACAGAATAAGCTAAATTGATAACCCAAGCACAATGAAAACAAACAAAACACAATGAAAACAAACCACACCAAAAGGAAAAATAAAAAAGACAATCAAGCAAACACTAAACAGTATAAATGGGCCTTAGAAGATTATGCTCTGAGGCTTGCCAAACTTGGGGCCTTTGGCAGGCCTCCAAGGATAACATATTCCAAAAGCAAAGGGCCCTCATCTGACACAGCCCTGCTGCAGTCCCCAGGGAGTTTTGCCCTAAGAACTGACAACAAGAACACCCCAGCCAATCTCAACACTCGCCATGGGATTATAGCGTCAGATTTCTGTAAAGTGAGATTAAACTAAACTTCTGTCTTGTGTGAATTTAGATGTAAATGAAAGGATTCTTGCTGTTGTTTAGCAAAAACAGTTTCCTTGGTTACACTGAATCATTTTTACTGTGTAATATGATGTAATCAGTTTGTTTAGCATTTAAATCTACTAAAACGTATATAATTCTTTTTAAAATGTGTCTAATCTCTTTGATTTCACCCTAACTCAGCTCTGTCTTGATAGCTTGCATCAATACAAGATTTACAAACAGGTTGATGATCATGACAGAACCTGAATGTTGAAGGGAGTGAAGAATTTTGTCAGACTTAGGTACTTCACCTACATCATTGTCCGCACATGCAGCCCACCAAATAATTCACACACACATAGATGTATAGTGGAGTATAGCTGGATGTGAAGCTGCACCCAGGAGTGGATTTCCTGTGAAAGTAACATCAGACAGAATTAGCATCACAGATTGTGGCATCAACAAGCAGTCCGTTTTTACTGTGGCATTCCTGAAATCCCTTTCAGTGACCCCAAAAGTTTTGCAAGATGATAATGATCCTTGTTAAGTAGTGAATGTAATTAGAGTAGAATGGTATGCCAGTGCCAGGGAGGGCTTCTGAGTTCAATAGGCTACAGATGCAGATTTCCTCTGATGGGTGACAGCAGACATCTGAACAATTCCATTTTTTATATAAGTTGTGATCAGACTGTCTTTATTTTATTATTAAAAATGGACTAAAAGGGTGTTTTCAGAATTTCGTCAGTTGAGGGAAGTTCCAGGCTATCAATAGGCCAATGCATAAGAAATAGGCTCTGGTAGTATTCCCAAGTGTTTCAGTACCTGATCTCCTCAGGGAAAGGAGCTCTGGTAAAGGGTAGTAAGATCTACTTCTCCTGCATTGGCATTGATGTTTATAAATGTTCACTCTTTATAATCTATTAGCAACTGTGTGGAAGTGCAGCCTATATTAGGAAAGCTACCCAGTGATATTAGGAGAAAGAAATTTAGGCTCCGATTCTGCTAGGTATTTAAACATGTTCCTAGCTTGAGGTGAATTCAGTGGGTCTGCTCACATACTTAAAGTTAAGTATGTGCTTAATTACCTTGTTGAACTAGGGACATTATATTTTATTAGAAATATGTTACATAAACATTGAAAATACATGTTGTCAGGCATATCTTTAAAAATAGGCATAAAGACATTTTTATCTCTTTTGTGATGCTTGAAGAAGAAGAAGTAGTAGTAGTAAAATGAGGTCCATATACATTGGCTCTCTGGGTTTCTGTCTTTTCAAAGAGAATCTGCCCAGTAGCCTGTATGTGCCTTCCCAATCATTCAATCCTAAAAATGTAAAACACTCGTATCAATATTAAAATGAACAATATTTTAAAAATATGGATACCACTTGCCATGCAAACTGTGGGAATTGGGGATATTCATCTTTTTACCTCCCCCATGCCTACTTCCTGGGCAAAAGTGTTGGTGGGCTTCTAAATACATAACTTAGTGCTAGTAGAATTCTTCTCAGTTTGAGAAAAAGTCTCTGGTAAAATGCACAGATGGTTGTATAACTGCAAATCTCAGAAAATGTACCACGAATAGCAGTGCACAGGAATTAGGCGTCAGTTTTACCCCCATTTTATATAGTAAGGTGGAAGGTAGGTATTTTCCTTATTAAAATAAAATATGTTCTATCAGCTGACAGTTTTTGTTTGATCAGTCAGAGAGCTTAAATTCTTAGGCGTCAATTTGTGACATCCTTACTTACATTGGAGAGCACTGACTTCAGTGGGACAACTCCTGTAACTGCTCACCATTGCAAGTAAGGGGCTCACAATGTTAACCTTACTTGTGGCTTTATCTCAATGCTCTTGCCAAAAACCTTCTTGTTTCTCAGAAGCACAATACAATGGTAAAATAGACTAAAGGATGCTACAGCTAAGGTATCTAAACATGGGATGTTGACATAAATTAATTCTGAACTCTGCTGGGAAGCCGATGGATGGAGCCATGTAAAAATGATGTCACTAGGATTCATGCAACTCCTTGTGTTAATAAGAATCATTAAATGAAAAAGAGATACTATTTGTGGGACCAATCCAGTGCCATTGTAATCAAGAAGAGTGCTGCCATTAACTTCAGTGGGTGCAGAATCAGGCACCTAAATTGTAATGTTCATGAACACTCATGGCACTATAAACATACTAAATTATTAATAATTGAAAAGTATTTATTTTTAAAAAATCCTTTGACATCTGAACTGTATCATATATTTTCTAAAAACTCTTTGTTAGTTGGAGGGTTGTGCTGTTATGGCTCCTGAAATACAAATCAGGTTCAGATTGCCCAGATTAGAATCCAGAAAACATTTGCTAATGGTTGATGATGGTCACTGATTCTCATGCAGGAAATAATGAATGGCCAGTTGAATTATCAACAAAGAAGACACTTCTTTAGAAGCAAGCAACCTTATATGCTATTACTAAGGATCAGATTTTGTCAGGGATATTTTTCGTAAAAATCAGAAGCAGGTCACGGGCAATAAAATAAAAAAATCACGAAAGCCCATGACCTGTCCATGATTTTTACTAAAAATATCCCTGACAAAATGGGGAGGGAGGAGGGTCCAGCACCCACAGCAGCTGGGCTGCTGTGGGGTCCAATCCCTGCCCTGGTGGCTGGGTAGCTTAGGAGGGCTCTGGCCACCCCCCTCAGCTACGCTGCTGTGGGAAGGAGAGGGGGGGTCCTGCCACAGCTGGACAACTGCAGGGAACCCAGCCACCCGTGGGGCAGTTCAGCCCCGGGGCAGAAGATGTCATGGATATCACAGAAGTCACAGATTCTATGATCTCCATGACATAATTGTAGCACTAGCTATTAGTAGACAGTAACTTGAATTTACAGTGCCAAAGTGAGAGAGATCTGAGCTCCAGAATTTGTCCCTCACCCCATTCCCCAACAGGAGTTAAGTCCCAGGGAGTTGCCTGATTTAAAAAAAAAATCACTGGAATATAAATTATTATTATTATTTTATTTTTCAGGCTGAAGGAATAAAACAGAAGGTTAAAGAAAATCTATAAGGAAAAAAATTCAGGGAAAGACTAAAATTAATTTTAGAGTCTGATATGAACAGTTATTCAATGCTCACTCCTACAGTATTACTGATCTCCTGTGCTTTGCTCCCCAGCTCAGACTTGCCTTATGGCATTATGGGTGTTACTTCAATTTTTACTCTCCCAATGTGAGGTCAGTTTTCTTCTTGTCTGAAGTACATTGGGAGGGGATGCAGAATAGAGATGGGCAGGAAATGGTTTTCCCATCCTGCAAGTATTTCCAAGAGTTTAAAAAAATTTCCTGCTGCAAATTGGGACAAAAAGTCAAAATTGCAAAAATATTTGTGATCCAAAAAACTCCAAGGTTTTTGCAGTTGTTTGGGTCCATCAAAATGTTTTAATTTATTTTGAAATTTTGATTTTGTCCTTTCCCCCCACCCCTAGCTGAAGCTTAGCTTAGGTTTTGAAATGGAATGCCATTTCAAATTGGAAAACTGTAATTTTTCATTTTGAAAATGTTGACAAACATTTTGAAAGTTCTGAAAAGTCACCAAATCCAGTTCCTGTTTCACAAACAGTTTTAGTTTTGGAAGATTGGCATTTTTTTTTATTTAAAACTAAAATTGAAAAAAAAGATCATTGAAAAAACTCCCAACCAGCTTTCATGAGGAAACAGATCCTATTTCCCATTTTTTATGAATAACAAGATTGAGATATTTGAGATAACAGTGACAAAGTTTCCTAGAATGAGAATAGAAATAATTATGGTTCTCATTACAGACAAATGCACACTGGTGTAAATAAGTAACTCCATTGAAGCAAATGGAATTATGCTGATGTAAGCAAGGGAAGAATTAGGTCTCACTTTGCTGTTCAGAAACACTGATAATTACAAGGCATTTTTAAAATAGTGGGTGTTTACCTTTGTCCTTTCTCCTCCCGCAGTTCTTGTGCAGTATGCTGGCTGGTTGCCACCTTTCTTGTCAGAGCTGATTACATTTCTTTGTTTTTTTATGTATAGTCTGTGAAGTGCTTTGGGATCCTTCAGGGTGAAAGGTGCTATAGAAATGTAAAATGTTACTATTTTGCATAAATTGCTTCATTATTTGTGGTTTAAAGCTGTAATAAAATAGCTAGCTACTCGGACTGGCTGACTCAATGATAGGTAATTGGATACAGAGTTCTTCACTTTCAGGTCATCAGCTCAAAGCTGGCCCCAGGCTATTTGGCCTATGTTTAATGAGTAGGTGATGTTTCATTCTATTTCCTAGTGGTTAAATGTCCACATCACAAAAAACTCTAGCACAGTTGTCATTAACAGGCTTAGCAATCTCACCTGAGAGGTTAAGGAGGAATGGGCTAGGAGACTTAACTACTCTCACATCCCTAGAGGTTGTCCCTTAAGGTCATGGTTGAGATTCATGATGAAATGCGGGGAAATTTCGCTGCCATTCATGCCTGTGTTGTACATATTTTCTGGACTATTAAAGAGCATCAGTCTCCAGGGCTATCAACCCTGCACCTTTCCCAATTACTATATTTACTTCATATTTGTGTGTGTGTGTGTGAGAGAGAGAGAGAGAGATGGTCCAGAACAGTTTCGTACAATATAGATATATTGAACGTTTGAGGGTGTTTCCTGCAAAGAATATTTCTTGCTATTTTATTTTAAAACAATGTAGGGAGTTTACAAAGAGACATGCTTTACCTCTCTTGGAGTTCAGTCTTGAAAAGTGCTGAGCACTTTGACCCTGATCCAGCAAAAGACTTTCAGAAGCACCTAAGTGACTTAGGAACCTAAGTCCTATTGAAAGTCAATAGGACTAACGCTCCTAAGTCACGTAGATGCTTTAGAAAATTCCACTTCCCCAGTAGAATTTTAAACTTGTGAGTAGTTCAGGTGAAGTCAATGGGTACACTCATGCGTAAATTAAGCACATGCTTAAATCCTTGCTGGATTAGGGCCAGAGGCCTCTCCATCTTGTGAAATCGAGCCCTTAAATGTAGGC